>NW_017728886.1:228687721-228739927 GCF_001723895.1 Crocodylus porosus
TCCCGCCCCCGCCTGTCTCTCACCCATTGACTCCTCAATCTACATTTTCACTGACTGCCTGTCTTGTACGCAGACCAGCCCAGCCTATGGCTGCTTTTCATTCCATCCAGGAAGAGCACACACCAACTGCTGAAACTTCCTTAGCCTGACGAAGGGTTTTTGAACCTGAAAGCTTGTTTAATAATTGTTTTCCAACCATTTAAGTTGCTCTAATAAAAGATATCAGATTCATCCAAAGAACTTCATCTGTCATTGTATGAAAAAGACACTCTCATGGATCCAGAGGGACAGACTTCCATCTTCAGCTCCCTCTGTGCAAAAATTATGTTTATTTCCTACCTATGGGGACTTTTTACCCTCTTGTACCATCTACACTTTTCCCAGAGCCTGACAAAGGGACTTTGATCCTGAAAGCTTGCAGAAAAGGGCAATTTTCTTGCCATTTTCCAGTTGGTCTAATAAAAGGTATCATTTTGGAACCAAGAGTTCTAGTTTTTTGTATGTCTTATTGTATGAAAAATGCATTCCACTTAGTGCCAGGGTAACCGTCTCAGAATGACAGAGGGGGGCAAGTCAGAATTCTGACAATCAACGAAACAAATGAACAATATTAATCTTTTGCTCATCTTAATTGCTTGCATTTTCTAATGACATTACTTATGTAGAACTATGCAGCTCATACTTGGTATTGCCTGTAACTTTCCCAGAAAGGGCTTCTTTTCCCATTTTTAGACTCCTGTTTTAGATTCCCAGTGCCAGCCAGTTATCAGAAATACAAACTATCATTATATTATCTAGAGACAGAGCATATACATTGTATACTTCATGGTATATTACATATGCATATATATTGCATCAGTAGACATCTTCCTGAAAGTACACAGAATATCATACAGACATATACATTCAGCATTGAGGAGAATCTTAGTGTGCAATTCTAGCTACGGCAAGGAAGTTATACCAATTAACAATGGAGCTGAATTTGCCTGATGAACATATAGGAAAAATTGTAGTGCTTCATATATGATTCAAAATTATCATATAACTTATTGGTGACTTCAATGAAGGGCACATCAGGCAGCAGGGGATGCTACCAAGAAAGTAAAAGACCATTTCTTGATCCTAGCTGCAGAGTAATGTCTGCCCACCCTGTGCAATCCCCTAGCCTCAGAACACAGATGCAAATAGTGTGAATTATAGGAAATCTTTTCTCCCCATAACAGACCAAGAGCCCGACTGAGCATGGCATAACCCTGAGCAGCTCTTCTATGAGAAACCTGGAACTTCCTTCCGAAAATTTTCATGGGGAAGGGAGAGAATGTTTTGAGATATGAGACAGAGAGCAAAGAAACAGAGAGCTGGATTTCTGGGAGAGCAGAGAAACAAAAATGTAAGGTACTTGGAACAAAGAACTGATGGAAAACTGGAGAAAATGAAAAAAGGCATAGAACAGAAGGGTCCAGAGAAAGGGTCTACTCTAACTATTCTCCCCATCCCAGAAGAAAGGGGAAGATAAATCAAATATTTGTGGTCTATTTAGGGAATATTGTTTTAAAATTAAAAAAAAATGCAGAGGCACATATACTGCCTTTGATTGCGAGGACCAGATGCATAATCTCAGAAACTATTGTTCTCTTCAACAGCAATGTACTATTCTTACACTTAGAACAAGTTCATGTATCTACAATACAAATGCACATAATGCATGCAAAGGGTTAACTTTTCCATTATTTCTTCCCTAATGCTCTCATTTATTTTCCCTCAGGCTACCAATATATAATGCCATGACTGGAGTAATAATATAGCATTTTAAGGGGATTTCTGTAATGTTGCAAGTAATGTTCTTCAAGATTCAAGGCCAAGGGTCCAGAACTATAACAAAAGTTATAGCTCCCAGAACTGTACTGTCTGGAGTATCCTAGACTGGAGTTATGGAATAGAAATGATATAAAGCAAATTAATGGAAAGACTTTCCAACTAAATGGCGATGGTGATATGTCTTATTCTGACAAAATGACCAGACAATCAGAAAGCTCCATTTATCTCCATAAGCTCATTTTATAATAACTAATCTTGATGTGATTTTACTGCTGCCATACACAGCCTTATAACAGAGAACAGCAATTCTGACCTAGAATGTCTTTGGTCATTTGACAGGGCAGGTCCAATTTTATTTTTGCTATCCAGTTTTCCTGCCAGTCATTCCTAGTTCAAAAAGTAAACCCTTTGCATTCAATTTTTTTTTTTTTTTTAAGACTAATGGCTTCAGCTGTTTAGTTTGGCTCAGGCTTGGTGAATAATACTGGCCACCTGTAAGAAGAAAAATAAATCATTTTTGTAAATGGAAGTTCTGAGTTACACTGCAGACTTTTAGAAAAGAGAAACATTTGGTGTTCTACATAAAGTAGTAGACAGGACAACATGGTCTAAAAAACCTTCATGACCCCCTTAAATGATGGGCAGATATATGACAAAAGTGTCTATAAGCAACCATTTCACAACTTTCAAAAGAAATAATGGAAGCTTTATGAGTTAAGTTCCATAAAAGTATAAAAAAACACTACAGATTATAGTAAAAGAAGCAATCTTCACTAAGAAAGAGAGGAATGAGATGCCTTATATGTTCCTGCAGATAAGGTTCCTGTAAAACTATATAATACATATATTATTTTAGATGGTTTATCTTTTTATAATATATTATAATAAATGTGTATGCATGTGTCTATATATGTAATATTATAGAGAACTAAATACATGGTAGTTTTCATATACAGCATGTTTTTTCAACAAATGAATTATGATATGCCAAAGCAATTTACAGAGACCTGCAGCACAACAGTATCCTAGAGAAAAAGCTTGTCATGTAATAAATACTTGTGTGTCATTCAGTGATAGTTACATGGCTGGTCTCTGACCATGTGAATCGAATGGCAATCTCAGGGTTAAAGAATTAAATTCCATCAAAAAAAAAATCTTGCAAAAAGCCCCACATATGGTTATTTTAATGAGAAACAGTCAAGCAGATCTACATACAAGCAGCACACAGGTAACAAAAATATCCAGCATTTTGAGAACCATTCCCATAAAAACAAATACCATGGGTTGTTATAGTGAGGATCAGTCCACAACACAGATTCTGTGTCATTTGATGTGGGAGCTATGCCATTTCACCACTATTATAAACAGCGTATGGTAATTAAAAATTGCAAAGAAGTGTCAGAGAAAGGGGCTGTGAGAAAAATACAAAAGAGAAAGGTGATAAATCTGAATTGTTATACAGCCAGATAGAACCGGCAGCATGATTGGGGGTGGGGGAGGCAGGCCTTAGGTTTGGTGTAGTACCCTAATATCTCTGGAAAACATCACATTGAAAATCCTGTATGGTCTCTCTTTTTCATGAGATTTCCAACACTTCCTTCATTCAGCTGAACTGAAAATACCATGCGCATTGGATTTTTTTTTCTTTTCCTACCCAAGTGTTTATGAACTGGCACCAGTATAGATGCCATTTTTCAAGCCTTCAAAAAGTTCAAGTTTTGTTCATTCTTTAAAACCCATGTTAATTCTTACCTTGTTTATCATTTTGTTTAATCAAATTCAATGTATAGTTTTAACTACATATTGTAGTTTCACATGTGTCAGATTGGGTCAAATGCTGAACTATACCCCATAAGCACTTGGCACAGCACAGAAAGGTGGGCCCAAAGGAGCCATGTGAAAATCCCCAGTCCTGAAGCCATCCCTGCAATCGTTTGGATATCAGTATAGAGTAACTCTCAAGGCTATGCCCCGCAGGGACCATTCTGGTGGTCGACGACTGCCAGAGTACATGGATTGGTGCAGTGGCTTTGTGCTACTGTCAGAATTGCCAGATTTATGGCTCCTTTGGGTAGGCAGATTGGCACAAAAGACATCTTGGCAGAGAATCTGCCCCAGTGTCTTTAAACCTTATTTATAAACAGTACTAGAAAACTATAATCTGGAAAGCCTCTGGTGACTCTGTTGCTTTGGGTAAGGATATAATTCTGCATTTGCAGGGGGATTCACTAGATTAACTAATAGGTCATTTCCAGCTCTAATGTCTATGATTCTGTAATGCTATCCAAGTTCATTAAAAAGGTTCAGCAAAACAATGCTCTTTCTGAGGCACTATAAAAGCATCCTGACTGCTAATAGCAAAGCCAGTGAGAAACCAGGTGTGTGCTTAGAAAAGCAAAAAGAATTCCTACAAAAAGCAAAACAAATTAAAAATAAATAAATGCTTAGAGAAAAAACAGTACACCTCTCTTGTAAAACATCCGACTAATAACATAGCCCTCACAGCATGATTCAGCCCAGTGGGCATTAATCAAGGTATTTTGTATTCTCTTTTCTTTTCTTTTTCAGTGCAGCACAACAATAACCATTAGTGTTAACGTCCAGAAAAAAAGTTTAATATAGTGCAGGGAAATTATTGTGTTTCATTTGCATATTCAAATCAGCTTGGTATCCTGGAAATATATGTAGTAATGAAATTGTAGGCAATAGACAGAGTTGACTTAGTACTTAGTCAATTCATTCTAGTATCGCTGATTTTTCTTCAATAAAAAGAAATGTTGGATAACAGCACGATTTTTTCCCTTTGTGGTAAAGGTTTTTTATGAGCAATTTGTGGCTGATGTAGGGGAGAAAGGGGGCTCAATTTTTTCAGGTAATTTAGATCATGGGTGGCAAATTCATCTGCCCTGTAGGTGGACGAGTGGCAAGGGGCCAATCCATGGGCCAGACTGGGCTCACAAACTGCCCCCACACCGCCAACTGGATCCAGAGCATGCAATGCCCACTTCAGGACCTGTGCTGCATGTAGTACCTGCTTCAACCAGTCTGGGACCCATGCTGCATGTGGCAGCTGTCCCAGCTGTTCTGGGTCAAGTGCTGCATGCAGCATGGGTCCTGGGATGGCAGGAGCAGGTGCCATTTGTAGTGCGAATTTGTGATTGGCCAGAGCAAGCACGCTACGCGGTGCTCATCTCAGACCAGCACAGGTCACTCCGGTGTGCACTGTATGCAGCATGTGGGTCAACTCAGGGGCAGTATAAGGGGCCAGATAACAGAGCTCTGTTGGCTGGAGCTGACCTGCAGGCTGCATTTCTGATGCCCCTGATTTAGCTGCACAGTGTCAGATGCATACACTTCCTGGGACTGCACACGGAAATTTGGTGTTCATGGAGCTAGATTTGCTTAAGCATTTACCTACCTTGCATACAGTCAAATTGTGTGTGCATTTTGCAGGCATAAACTCTTTGAAAACTTGGCCCTCTGTGTCTCAAAGCAGCCTAATACCAATTTGTTAGTGCAAATTGAACCAGTAAGCTCACCAGAGAATATTTTACCCAATAATGTTTACCCATTGGAGCAATCGAGGCACTGGTGGTGCTCTTTTTCTCCTGCTCTCTTTGGTGGCAGATGGTAGGTTTTTATTGGATGTTCTGTCACTGTGATGCATGAGAGAGACAAAAATAACTGCTCTCTTTCAGATAAATGGATTCCTGTGAACACAGGAGGGTGGACTCGTCTGTTTGAAAATGGCCCACCCCTTCCACTGCTATGTTTTAGGTTGTTGTATTCCAAATGTAACATGGGACATCAAAAGCAAACCACAGACTCTCCCTGGGTTGCTTCTGTCTATACAGGGGGAAGAAGCTCTAGAACGAGGGTATGGACAGATGACAGGTGAGGCAGGTGGAAGATGACATTTCCCTCCAGTTGAGTTACATTTTATTGTGAAGTTGAGGTTGCAGGAATAAAGATGGGAAATGATAGCCAAGTTTTCCTTCCTTACTCTAAAGCCCTAATGAGATGAAGCCCCCCTGGACAAGTTCTGGTTTAAAAGTCTGAGAACATGTCTACACTGCCTCAATGCTGTACTTGGGAGAGCTGCAGGGAGGCACCCCACCCCTGCCTTTGCACATGGTACATTTTGAAATAGAAGTAATGCGCATACTATGTGAGAGCAATGTCTAAGGACTCTCAAGCTTAGAAGCCTCTAAGACTGGGAAGGTTTAGGCACTCCAGTTTCTTTAACTCAACGGTCAGCAACTTATGGACAAGCTGGACCCAGCCTCCCAAGTGTTCATATCCAGCCTGCAAAGCTGGGGTTTCTGTGGCACTTTGGTAGTGGGGGATGTCTGCAACACTTCTGCAGGAGATCAGCAAGGCTGGGGGAAGCAGCAAGGGGAAAAATAGCAGCAGCATGGCACAGCTGGGGGAAGCAGCAGCCCACCACTCTAAAAAGTTGCCAACACATGCTCAAGTGAAAAGCATACAAGGAAGTGTGCATCATATCCGATTGCCTTTAGCTCCCCAACCCAATGGCCACCTACCCACTTCCAGCTGGGTCAACTGAAATTATACCTTTGACATGACTTCTTAATGTCTCTGTCATTGATTGCACCTCCAGCAAAGTGCAGCAATGATTAGGAAGGGAAATAAAAGAACAGAGAATCAGATTACCCCTCTGGTTCATTACTTTTATAGCAGAGCCAGCACCAGAACCTTGAATAGGAACTCTTTGGGCACAGACAGTGACAATTTTTTTTCTGATCTGGCCACAAAAAAACGGTCTGTAGCCATGACCAAACACAGGTGTGTGGCTGTAGACCACTTAAAAAATGGCCGATTGGGTGAACATCTGAGCCCTCACTATATGAAGGGTCAGATCAAGATGTTTCAAAAAGAGTGTCTTCTGTAACTTCTGTCTGCACTGCCTGCCAGCCTCCAGCTGTTTTCAGAATGGGAGGGGGGAAAGGGAGTGGAGGGAGTTCAGTCTGGGGGTTTTCAGCCCCCAGTGGAGGGTACAGTGGGTGTATTGGAACCCCCACCCCAAAGTGGGAGCTACCCTCCAGCATTGGCTGGGTAACGCTCCCTCTGCTCCCTTTCCCTCCTCCCATTTGGAAAACTTTGCAGCCTTGCAGGAAGGAGGGGCTGCTGCTAGGGGAAACTGGCTGCAGCCAGCAGCTAGACTCCCCTGTCCCCTGGAACCAACTGTGAACTTCCGATTTGGGGGATCCTGCAAAGCTTTCTCAGTTACAATGGGGAGCTGCACTTCTGTCTGCATCCTTTGAATTTAGATTCAGGACCTGAATATATTTCTATCTTTCGGGTTCTATGTCAAATCCAAATTCAAAGAGGTCTATTGTTCAAACCTATTTCACGTGTGAAAGAAATGTAATAACTCTTAAAACTAAAAAAAGACCTTTATGATTTCCTAGCATGATCTTAAACAGCTTCAAATAGTTGAATTTTAATCCTTATTTGGACTTGAACCCAAACCCATTCTCTAGCGTAAACCAAAACTGGCTCTGAACATCATCTGTTTTGGCTACCTTTCTTTTGCATTCAAATGCAGAAGGCATAGCTAGGGATCTCTAACCTTTCTCTCTAGCAAAGTTATAAAACTGAGTGGTAGGTAGGCAGGCATGCATAAAACAATGAGACATTCAAAAACCTACTTGACATCAACAGATCCAGTACTTGCAGATGTTTCCAACAATGTCAGGTTGTTCCACAAAAAAACACTCAGGTAAATCCTTATCACAGTACACAGTGATTTATGTGTCTAGCTGCCACTTGTGTTAATGGGAACTGCCTGCATAACCTCCCATACATGTGCACAAATCAAAGGCAATATATGCTAAAACATTTCTC
The DNA here is from genome assembly GCF_001723895.1 of Crocodylus porosus. NCBI lineage: Eukaryota > Metazoa > Chordata > Crocodylia > Crocodylidae > Crocodylus > Crocodylus porosus. The sequence goes on from NW_017728886.1 coordinate 228,695,408, forward strand.
CCCGCCTTTATTTATTTTTTTTATATCAACATGGTAAAAACTCATTTGGATACAGGAGGCAAGTGTTTGTATCAGTAATTTAGATTATTTGCCATCTTCTGCAGTATCCAGAAAATTGGGAGCTGATATAAAAAAATCTTAAAGAACAGTTTAGTAATGTCCTCCCTTTTAGCCTACTCCCATTCTAAATTTATAAAATAAAAAAAAAATAATCACAGGAGAATGTTATGTCTGTGTAATTCTTTCCTGTGCATTGATAATTGCTGTATTTCACGTGGCCTCTTAATTACATAGTGTCAGAGATTAAAATTCAACAGCATCTCTCAAAAGAGAAAGTACTTTAATATCTGGAGTGCTGCTCCTGTAAATTGGCATCTGAAAGATAGGCTTAAATAAGGGACCTAAATGCTAACATTCACATCCTTTCTAAGTGACTGCAATGCCAATGAGCTGCACTGAATCTTTAAACAGACCTCCCACATTCTTGCTAGGATGTTTTCTAGCAGAGTGATCCACAAATATTATCATTCAATGACAATACAGTTTCATCAAGGTACGTCTCAATCCACAGGATACAAGTCCCACACAACAGACGGAAAAGTTGGCGCAGTGATGCGCACACTGCGTGTGTTACTTACTGGTTATTGCAGTGGTCATACCGAGTCCCGTCTGGCGTTGTATTAACGAATGGCATGCAAGCACCTTCTGTTGAAACATCTGCGACAGGGAAATTTCAGGCATTTTTCCAGATTTTTTTTGTGCTCTGGACCAAATTTTCATTAGGACTATAAAACCTGGCAGGCAGCATTGTTGTGTATGATTTTTTAATAAACTGGGACATGCCTTTGTTAGAGGAGTGAGGAAAAGGGCTCTTCAGAGACTTCTTTCTATTACAAAAAGTTCAGAAAACATATGACAGCTCACAAAATAGCATCTCCTAACTTTTTTTCCCCTCTTTCCTCCAAGTGTAAGATTTCCTGCTTCTTTAGATGTATACAGAGATTTACAGTTTTTGAAACGAAACCAAAAATGTAGATTTTTTTTTCATCTTTCGGATTAAATGATTCCAACAGTGGCATTACTTGAGAATGCGTTCAAAGAGAGTGCATGCAGCTAACATAGACTTTTAGCATCTTTTTGATGCCTGCTGCCTGCTGCCAGGAATCTCACAAAGGATTTTCACTTTCTTAACAGACGAGGTCCCTCAGAAAAAAGAAGAAAGGGAAGCAAATGGGCATGTGCAGATTTGATCTTATCTACAATGTGAAGTGAACACATAGTGTTACTCTTTTTTTGTTTTAAACATCAAATCACATACTATCCATTGTCCCTTTCCCTGTAACACAGCCACCACCAGATATGATCTGAAGTTCCATTTTGCAATTCTTCCTGCCATAGGATGAACACTAATGCAGAACAAACATGTTTGGCAGTAAATATGTACATTATCATTATGTAAATAGGTATGTTATCATTATAGTAAAATGATGATGTTCTTTGCTAAGTCTATATTCCCTTTCCAAGAATATTATGCAGTTTGAAGTATAATTTCCATCATGCCACTGGGGCTGGAAAAACACTTCAGTTCAACAATAATTAGTGTACTGTATATAACAAAGTGTTTACCATATATAGAGGTGGTGTACAATCCTAAATCTTTCCAGACAGGCAAACTAATGCTGTTTCAAATGGTACAACCAACAGTAGCAGTTTGAGAGTAATATCCATTCCCTTGTTCAAACTGAGCATTACATTATGACATTTTATACTGACAATATTGCAAGCTGAGATGATAACATTTTAAACCGGATGAGGTGAACGATTTACTGCTAATACAAAATAGGCCACATTTCTGAACCTTATATGAACTAGAAATGACTGCATGTCACAGTCTGTTTGGAAATGTTGCAGTGTTTACATAAAATCCATTGCTTATGCATAGGCAAGTAAGTGTATCAGTGCAAGAGAACTGAAATCCTCAGGCATGCAGTAATTATTTAATTACCTGCGGCAAAAAAGACAAAGGCAAAGGCAAAACCAACCCTTAAGTCAAGCAGTGATAAGCATAAAGTACATTTCTTTTTGCTCTGTACAGTAAGTTCCAAATTCTCATGTAAGTTATACAGTATATCTACTATGTACATGTGCCATATACTGGGTGCATCTACACATGCCCCCCACAGCATAGTTGTTACTTTGCCATCATTTAGTACTTGCTTTAGGAAGTACTAAATGATGGTGTAGTAACAGCCATTACTGCACCATCCCCACAGCGCACGGTTATTTTTAGCAGCTACATCACTGTAATGACATGCAATAGCAAGGTAGCTTGTCATTAGGGTGACGTAGCATTGGCATCATAGTTTGTGTCTGCTGATGCTACGTCACCGTAGAGACAAGTTATGTTGCTGTAGTGCATCACTACAGTGACATAGCATCACGTGGAGATGTACCTACCAGTTTCTAAAAGCTATTTAGAGGAGGGAAGAGGCATGCAGTAAATCACAAGCCATAAATCAATTTTGGAAGAAAATATTAATTTTAACAATTTTTTTTTTTGGTGAATAAATGTAAACACATGCATTTTTCCTGAAAAGGTAGACTAATTAGAAGCATCGAAGTGGGTTCAAAATGTCTTAGGTTTTGGCTTTCTTTTGCCTTTGACTGCTGCTTTGAACTGAAAAATCAATATGCCAATAATCATTAAAAATTAGACAAAATGAATTTACTAGCTAAAGAAAAAAACCCAGCAAGAGCCGGAGTTGTACAGATTTTCTGTGCATTTACACCAACATTTCATGTACTGAATTTCAGTCCAGTTCACACTTTTAAATCAAGTATTTCTTTGAGAGCATTACCATTGTTCATGCCTCTTGCTAGGGTGCTTGTCAAAAAAAAAAGAGAAAGAAATGATATAACCTATAAGTGCAGTCAGAGTTGCCATGAACTGTATTTCTATCTTCCCTCTATTTTTTTTGCTGTAGTGCCTAGAGGTCAACTAGGTAAGTTTGTGTTAAGTGTTTGTATGCATGCAGTAACTGACAGTCAGTCTACCTTAGGCCACTGTATGGCCCCTACTTCCACGGTATCTGAGTCCAATTATTTATCCACAGTACAATCTTGTATGGTAAAAAAAACATCAAAAGTCTAACCCACTGGACCAAAGTGATGAAGGCTTGCTGATTTTTGTAGCCAAATGTACTTCAGAGTCATGTGAATACTGCCAACTACCTTTGTCAGCCCAAACAACCAGGCAGAGGGGAACATGCAGTTTTTGCACCTTGGGTAGAGAAAGTCACTAGGGCAGTGGGGATACCCAGTGGTAATGACAGTGGCAGTGGCTGAGCTAGTCTTGGCTACCAGTCTTGCACCCCCTCTAACTCTGTGCCCAAGGCTGGTGCTCTGCTCACCCTCTCCTAGTTATCATACTGCAACTAGGCATTCATTTACAGAGGGGCCTAACTGCACGATTCCAGCACGACCCTAAAATGAGACTGAAAATCATGCCTCCAGGGCTCTAGCAACACATTTTAACTGTTGTGTCATAACAGCCACCCCTCATCTGGTAGGGAGCTATACATCAGACACCACAACTTCTGTACACCTCATGAAAACAAAGCCAAACAAATCAGATCAAATGGAAGCATTTTTTTTTCATTTTATCACCAAAATAAAACAATTAATTTCATTTCCAGCTGACAGAGATCTTTTTTGACTCAGAATGCTACTTTATTTAGCCTAGTCCAAGATGACTTCAAATTTAAGATGACCCCCCTCGTAATGGAAAATTATACATGGAAAATTATAAATTTGTTATAATATTCCATGTATATAAACTAATTATTGGAAAGGCATCTTAAATTCATCCCCCTCATTGCTGTAGAAGACCCCTGCCCCTTGCTCCCCTGCCCCTTTTTACCCCCTGTGCCTGTGCCTTTCCCCTGCCCATGCCTCCCCCATTGCTGCCTGCCCTTGTCATGTGTACCCGTGCCTCTTGGCCCTTCATGCCTGTGCCTGCCCCACACCCCTTACCCCCATGCCTTTTTCACCCCCCACTCCTTGTCTCCTGCATCCTATTCTCCCCTGCAGCTTACCCCACTCACCCTCTGCTCCCCCTACCCACTCTACAGCCCAACTCCCCCACTCTCTGTCCTTCTTCTGCAGCTCTGCTCCTCCCAGACACTCAGCAGCAGCAGGGCCCAGCCTGGCCAGGAAGAAGTGGCAGCAGCACCCAGCTGGCTTGGGGCAGGCCTGGAGGGACTGGGGCTGGAGCAGGTGGTGGTGATGGTGGAGGAGGGTGCAACTGGGAGGAGGGGAGCAGGAGGAGCAGGCACAGACACAGGGGGTAGGGGAGCATATTGCAGGTTCCCCCACAACCCTGTGGTCTCCCTGGTGTTTCTTCTGGCCATGTGCCTCATCCCCCACCAAATGAGCTATTCCAGCCCAGGGCAGGTGGCTTCATCCCCAAGCCTGGGGCCAAAGCTGCAGCTGAGCCACTGTCTGCCCTGCACTAGTACTTGAATCCAAAAAAAGGCTATTTATCCCCTATGCTGCCTGGGGAAAAAAACTTGTCTTGGATTTGTGTAAACATGGTATGTTTTATTTTGTTTTTCATTTCTTAACCACTTTGAAATGAAATTTAGATAAATTTTAAAACAAAAACATGTTTTGAAATGAAATCAAAACAATCAAAATCCAATCAGACTTGCATTTTTAACAGATAAATTAGCCAAAAAGTTTCAAACAAATATCTCTAGTACTATTATATTTGTTCTCTAGATGAGGGCCAAAGCACTGAGAAACTGTACAAAGAAGTCTGCTTTGGAAAAGAAAAATGACCCAAGGTCTCCTAAGTCCCACAGTAACATCCAAACTATGGGATCCTCTTCCCTTGCCTTGCTCCAAAAAGCTTATGTTCTAGAGAATATTAGAGATTATAGGGAGCTAAGACACCTAATTAGACTGATTAAAAAGTGGGAGAGACATAGTAATAAAACCAGGATTCAAGTGATTCTTAGCTTACGTGGAGCAATAAATTTGTTGGGCTCTCTTGGGCAATCCCATGCAGTGCCACCAACTTGTAGGCTATTCTTCAAGATAAAGAATAGTTTAAGAGTTTACCCACCAGTGCTCATTAGAGGACACGATCCAATGTAACTGTTCCCAATACTACCACCCCTCAAAAATGTTTCTGTGGACACCATTACACAATTATCATGAAACACTTTATTGAAAAGAAAATGTGTGGGGCTCAGTGTATGCTGGGACTTATCATGTACTACCACATGGTACAGGCCATACTTTGAGAACAACTGGTCTAGTGGGTAGGACACAGAACTAGAAATATACTTCTATTCTGGCACTAATTTACTTTGTGAACCCAGGTGAATCATTATGGTTATGTTTAAACTGTGGTACCTGGAGTTATATTTAGATCTCAGCAAAACCACCTATAGGAAGTTGCATCATCTTAGGATAAAGAAAAAGTCTGAGGGAAAAGCTAGGATGACAGGGTCTAAGAATACTAAACTAACAGAAAGGAAAAGATGATTATGCAGCCTGCAGCTGTCAGGTGGAAAATGGCTGTCTTAGGGATGCAGCTGCTTGTCACTCTGAAATGTAAAATAGCAGCTACCATAAAAGCATGCTGGGAAAAGTTCATGCACAAGGGTGGCATTCAAAATATTCATGAGTTACTATACATCAGAAAGAAACTAGCTGCAAGAAGACTCAATTTTCATATATCTGATGGACAAGGAGAACATATAACAAGAAGGGAGGGCCATGGGTTTTGGTGCTTGTCTAGGTTGAATTCTTGGTCCACTACTGTATAACCTTGGCCTGCTAGGGCTTAACCCAGAAAATATCCGAGATGTCTAAAGAAAAACTTAGGAAGAACTTAAGCAACTAAATCCTATAGGTACGTAAGGTTTTCTTCAGACCAGATTTGATTCCTTCCTTTGCCATCAGGGTTTAAAATCCATGTCTCCCAATTCCCAGACCAGTGCTTTACCCATGGGGCATAGGCTGGTCTGCAAGGGAAGGTATGTTCAGTGCCTCCTGTTGAAGCTGTTCCACTTTTCATAAAAATTAAACAGACTCAGTTTAATTACTAGAGATATTTGGGTCAGAGAGACAGTGGGGAAATGGACCCTACTTTGCAGTCTGGTAGAGCTCATGTGGGAGTTCTAGTCCTTGTGCCAAGGACCATATATTTTTGTACATTAAACTGTTACGGGATCAAATACATGTGCAAAAATTTAGCTCAAGAGCTTCCACTCCAGAATGTCCAATGCCCTCAAATCCACACCTCCCAGGAGAGCTCTAACCATTCTCACTAGCCCACTGAATATTCATTTATATAAACTGGAACAGATCTAATATGTGAGGTTAGAAAGACTTACCCTTGACAGCCAGTAGTGCAACAAATGCTCATGTGCGATCTGGGATAGGTGAACATAAGTTCTCACTCTGAATCAGACAAAGCCTGGATCTGAACTAAGGTTCTTCAATATTCCAAGACAGTACGCTGGCCAGTGGGCTATTCTGGGAAAGGACACAGACTCCCTTATCTCTGACTTAAATAGCTTATGTATGTTCTGTGCATGCCAAAGTGATGATAAGAAGGGAGAAGGAGGACAGAAACCCCTCATGGAGGAATCCTACTGTGAGGCCACCAGCGAATTAGCTAGGTCTTCAGGCAACTCATTAGCTGTAGGGCAGTGTCAGCACTTATACAGATTTGTACATTCCTACTGGTAGAAATTTAGGCACCTTTGGGGTAAGGCATTGGTGTTTACACACGTGATCCAGGAGGTGGTGGGGAGGGGCTTTAATTAGAGTAGCTCCAAAAACCATTTTAATTAAAGCACCCAGAGTGTCACATATATCAGCATTCTTGAGCAGAAAAATGGCGGCGGAGGCACTTTAACTAAAGCTTGTTGAATGAGCTTTAGTTAAAGTGTCCCACCGCCATTTTTCTGCTCAGGGATGCTGATATACATGACACTGAAGTCTGCTGGAGCACAGTAATTAGTATGCTCCCAGCAGACTGGATTAATGGAGTCTGCTCTGACGTGTTATAATTACAGTGCATCAGAACAGCCTCAGTGTACATGTATAGGCACACCTGATGGTTTTCAGATTATCAGTTGTACCAAAATCAGTTGTATGTATATAGCTAGGTGTCTCAGTGACTTTGATGATGTGGGCCTCCATTCTTCAACTTCCATCAGAAAACTGGTGCTACTGGCAATTCCCAATCTCATAGGGGTGTTGTGAGAATAAATACATCAAGGTGTACAGTTAATATGGTATAATATGCTGGCCATAAAACTGCCTAAAACAGATGCCAGAGTTTTCAAAGCAGAGGAGCTTGTTGTGCCTGAAATAGTTGCATCATTTGTTTTCATTTTGGTATTATGAGCCTGTAATAAAAATCTAGATGCTATTGGACATCTGCTGTGTTCTGTTTAAATTTTACTGCTACTACATCACATACGTACCTCACAGAAATGTTATGAGGCTTAGTTAATGTTTAGAAAGTGCTTTGAGATCTTTGCATGAAAACTACTGTGTGACTGCAAAGTTTTACTATTGCAGAATAGCACAAGAGAATCAATATATTGCATGGGAAGTCCATATGGTTGACAAAAACTAATTAGATACTCTTAATTGCATATGAGTAACTCAAAACATTTTTTCTTTCTTTAAAATTAATATCCCTTTAACACACTCCCCTTCTAACCCATCCCAAACAGAACTGAGTCTTGCTCTTTGTTCTGTGGAGGGCATTGCTGAATGTTTTGTTGTACGTGCGCAATTGCTGTAGCATGTTTTGTGAGTTATGCAGTGAATCTTGATCACAACTTGGGAAGCAGGGCTGTGCTTTAGAGAATATACCCATTGCCTCTGACAACAAGAAAAACTGAAAGTGAAATATGTCCAAATTAGGAAAGTTTCCTATTATGTACCATAGGTACAACTCTAACTGAATTAGTTGAAAAATGGGAATTCCCTGCCCTGATGTCCTAAACATATAAAGCATCAAGGTCCAGATCCTTAAAGGTATTTAGCCATCTAATTCCTAGTTAAACACACTTTAAATATAATTTAAGCACCTTAATATCTTTCAGGTCTTGGGTCTAAGCCCCTTCAGCTCTCACTGACTTTAGGCAGCTGGAAATGCTCAATTCCTCACTTAACTGGTCCCATAGCCTCACTGGAAGACTCCTGTACCTGCTGGAGTCAATGGTAGACTTCCCCAGAGGCAGAATTTCACCCTTACTAACTTCAATGGGGCCTTTGTCTCCATCTCTGTCTTTTTCTCTTCAAGTAGCAAGCTGATGTGTGGTGTTAAGTTCCCCTGCATTTTCTAAAAAAGAAGGTCTTTGACCTCAATCTTAGTATCAGCTCTGTATTCATATAGAGCTCCATTTCTGGGTACATGAGCATTGTATAAGAAGGGTCTGTCCTTCCAGATTCAGTTCTAGGGTCAGTCTTAAGTTGCTTGCATAGTGAGATATTTATAAGTGTATCTCCTTCAATAATATCGGCTGTACAGGAGCATAACTATAGAAGTATCTGCCCCTGGCACCAAGTTAGGAGGGGCACTGAACTCACCCCCCACCACCTTCATACAGTCTGTGCCCTGGCAGTGTATCCATGCTGGGAACTCATAAATAGTTCCTGTCATCAGCTGCTGTTACTGTGTGCCAACCCTGTGGCCCCAGAAGCCAGCACAAGAAGCAAGAGGGAGTTCCCACTTATATATAGCAAATTACAGGGGTTAGGGTCACAAGCTAATGGGCCAAAGAGGGAACAGGTAAATGATAAAGAAATATCAACACTATGGTAACGTATACTCAGCACTTTAAACTTCCTCCCACACCTCTGAAGGTGTCTCTAAACAAGCCTTTAGTCCCCACAGCACTCAAACGGCAGCCTGCAGCTGCCCTGAAGTCTGAGTCCAGCTCTTTCAGTCCACAGTCCCAGTGATCAAGCCAGTGAGATCTCCAGCTCCAGTGTGCAGTCCTCAGTGTAGGGCTGACCAGGTTCCATGTGCAAGCTGCTCTCTCTTCCCCTTACTCCCGCCTCAAGCTCCCTCTTTCTTTTTCCCTTGCCCCCTGGAGGGGTTCGGGAGTTGTCCAAATTAGTAGTCAGCACAGTTCTGCAGACTGCCCCCTGGTTCCACCTGCTCTTACACATATTACCTGGGATTCAGGTTTTCCATTTCCCATGGTAAAACAGGAAAAACCACACATTTCCTAGCTATCAGAGAAAAAACAGATTTTCCCTTTTGGCAGAGATACCTGTGGATTTCCCACTTTTGCAAAGAGCTCTTCAGGCTGGCTGAGTGCCACTCTGCAGAAGCCGATAGCAAAATGGGCAGGAAGCATGCATGCAGCAGGAGGAAGAAGGGGACAGGGTAGGGCCTGATACTCTCACTCACCAAAGGCTTGGTTCAGGCTCACTGTTGGTTCCTGGAGCCTAAGACAAGTGGGGCTTGCTGGGGACCCCCTCTGGCAGGGCTGGGGGTCCACCATTGTCATAGTTGGGGGGGCACCAGCAGGGCTGGGGTGGGGTGGCAGGGCATACATGTGTGGTTGGGGGCTGAGGAAGCAGGGAGGTGTTGGGGGAAGCCTTGCATGGTATGCCCACCAGCAGTGTGTGGACTGGGAGCAGCATGCTATCAGCCCTTCAGGGAAACCACACAGGGAAGTGCAGAGCCCACTTGGGCTGACAGCACGCCATTCCCAGTTCACGTGCCGCCAGCAGGGCAGGCACTCTATGCGGGGCTTTCTCCAACATCTCCCTGCTCCCTCAGCTCCCAGCCAGTTTCCTGCAGGAGTGCTTTCCCAGCCGGGGGACCATGGATCCAGAGCAGCGTATTACCATCCCTTCAGGGAAGCCGCACACAGAAGCATGGAGCCCACTCTGCTGATAGCATGTAGCTCTCAGTCCATGAGTCACAGGCTAGGCCAGACCAGGTGGAGCACTGCTGGACAGGCTTTGTGCCTCCAAGTCTGGCTTCCTGCAGGCATGCAGAAAGTTGCACAAAGAGGCACAGAGCCCGCTTAGCCAATAGCACGCAGCTCCCAGTCCATGTACTGTGGGCTGGGCTTGTCCAGGGGTGGGAATGGGGGTGGGGTCAACTTCCAAATGCACCACACACTCCTGGGGGGGCAGGGGAAACCTGTGCTCTGCAGATCTGTCCTGGGGCATGGGCAGAGTGGGTGCGCACTGCAAGCTCATACTCCCAGCCCTGCCGTCCTCCCTCAGGGCCTCCGCAATGCAGTGTGTGTAACCTGGCGCAGCAGGGCATGGCAGGGCCATGCAGCAAAGCTGCTTGCCACTGCGAGCTCCATGCTGCCTCGGCCATACTTTCCCTGTGTGCACAGGTGCAGTGCAGGCAGCAACACAGGGTTGTGCCCATCGCTGCTTCCCCCATCTGCAGGGAAAGTGTCACCAGGCCAGCTCACATCAGTAAGCAGCTTTCCTGCGCATCCCTGCTGTGCCCTGCCATGCTAGGTCACACATGCTTCACTGAGAAGGCCCCAGAGGAGGGCAGCAGGGTGGGGAGCATGAGCCCACAGCATGCACCTGCTCTGCTCCTGCCCCCCTCACAGATCTGGGACATACGGGTCCCCCCCTTCCCCCCTGGGAGTGCATGCTGCAGCCAGAAGGTAGCCGCACCCCCGCCCGAGCCCACAGCAGGCAGCAGTGGGGGAGCTGGCTCCATGCTCCTTCTGCTGCAGCAGCCGCTGCCTTCTGTTGGGGGCAAGGAGCTGCAGACCTGGGTCCTGGGCCCAACAATCCTGGCAGCTGAGGGGTCCCTCCTGCAGGGCTGGGTGGCAGGAGCTGTGGGTAGGGAGCAAGGGGCACAAGCAGGGATGGGGGGCAGTTGTGAAGGGCCTTTAAATTTAATCACAGATTTTGGGGGTTTTATCAGAGAATATGCAATTTTTTTAGCAGGAAAAACCAGGATCCCTGCATGTTACATTAAGCCACTAGTGGTGGCTGTTGCTTTAAGACCAACAGCCAAGGTGGATGCAGAGCACCAGCAGTATCAGCAGCTCTACCAGGGACTGTTTAGGAGTCCTCTATGTCCCCCCACACCCTGGCTCTTGGAACTCCCACTTCCCTGCTCTCCAAATGGCTTGCCCCCCTCACCCCTGCTCACGAAATTCACACCCCACCCCACTCCCAGAACCACATGACTTCTGCCACCTCCTCTCAGCACCCATGCTCTGCCCCTGCTCTTGGAATCACGGGCTTCTCCCACCCTCCTTCAACGTTTGCCCCAGGTACCAACTCTGTTACACCTCTGCAGCTCTAGCATTCTTAAAAATTTCTCAAGATATACAATAAGTTAAGTCTTTTCCCTGTCTTCTGAGAGGACGTGGATAATTTGGTGACTGGAGAAGAAATGCATAACATCCTGAGAGAGAGTGTGTGCACGTGTGTGTGCGTGTATGCGTGTGCGCGCACGCGCATGTGCGCAAGTGCATTTTAAATTCTTAATAATCTGACAAATGCTGTAATTTGAAAAATAATTTAATAGATTTCATAGACATTTGGGCTAGAAGGGACCCTGGAGGATCATCGAGTCCAGCCCCCCGCCACAGGAGCAGGATGTCATCAGGGACCATAGGATCCCAGCAAGATAAGCATCCAAATGTGTTTTGAAGGCGTTCAAAGTAGGCGCTTGAACCGCCTCAGGTAGCAAGCTGTTCCAAACTTTGGGGGCTGGGACAGTGAAGAAATTCTTCCTTATGTCCAGCCTGAAACGGTCTCACAGTAGTATATGACCATTCAACCTCGTCATCTTTTGGGGCACTTTGGTGAACAAACATTCCCCCAGATCCTGGTGGTCATCCCTGATAAACTTATGGATGGCCATCAGATCACCCCAAGCCTGCGCTTTTCCAAGCTAAAGACCCCCATGGCTCTCAGCCTGTCCTCATAAGGTCTGTTTTCCTGACCTCTGTTCATGCATGTGGGTCTCCTCTGCACCCTCTCAAGCTTCTCCACATCCTTTTTGAATTGTGGAGCCCAAAACTGGATGCAGTACTCCAGCTGCGGCCTCACCAAGGCCGAGTACAAGGGGAGAATGATGTCCCAGGATCTGCTTGAGAAGCATCTGTGGATGCAAGCCAGCGTTTTGCTCACTTTACTAGCCACAGCATCACACTGAAGGCTCATGTTCATCTTGTGGTTAACCATGTTGACCCCAAATCCCTTTCATCTGTAATGCTAAACAGCATAGCACTACCGAACCTATACGCATGGTGCAGGTTTTTCCTCCCAAGGTGGAGAACCTTTCATTTTTTGGTGTTCAATACCATCAGGTTCTCATCCGCCCATTTCATGAGTCTGTCCAGATTTGCCTGGATCACCCTCCTGTCCTCAGGTGTGGATGCTTTACCCCAGAGTTTGGTATCATCAGCAAACCTGGCCAGTCCACTTCTGACACCAATGTCCACATCATTGATGAAGACGTTAAATAGTATAGGCCTTAGGGCAGAGCCTTGTGGGACCTCACTGGTAACAGCACACCAAGACGATTGGCTCCCATCAACCACCAGCCTCTGAGTCCTACTGCAGAGCCAGTTCCCTAGCCAGTGGATCATGGTGACACCAAGGCTGCAGTTAGCCAGTTTAACTAAGAGGTGATTGTGGGATACCAGATTGAAGGCTTTTTTAAAGTTGAGGTATATGACGTCGATCTCTTCCCCTTTGTGTAGGCGATAAGTCACCTGGTCATTAAAGTAAACGAGATTGGTCAAGTAAGACCTACCCACAACAAACCCATGCTGGGTATCCTTCAGGATATTGCCTTGAGCTAGTCTGTTAAGGATGGCCTCTTTGATAATCTTTTCCAAGGCTTTCCCCAGGATAGAGGTCAGGCTGATGGGCCTGTAGTTTGTTGGATCTACTTTCCTCCCTTTCTTGAAGATAGGCACCACATTGGCCCTCTTCCAATCATCAGGCACTTCACCAGAGCACCAAGAGCTCTCAAAGATCCATGCCAGGGGCTGAGCTATGATGCTCGCCAGCTCCCTGAGTACCCTTGGGTATAACCCATCAGGGCCTGAAGGTATCCAGCCTGTCGAGGTGTTTCTTCATTAGATCAGCTTCAATGGAGGGCAAGGATTCTCCCTGACCTGGGCCTCCCTGACCCGTAGTGGGCAGGGCCATCCCATGGGGCTGATAGAAAACTGACGCAAAGTACCCATTTAGCAAGTTTGCTTTTTCCTGGGTGTCAGTTGCCCCATCTGGTTTAGCAGGGGTCCAATGTTGCCCATGCTTTTCCTCTGGCTCCCCATATATCTAAAAAAGGACATTTTATTTTGCTTGATATTTGTAGCTAGCTGGAGTTCCATCACAGCCTTGGCTTTCTTGGTTTGCTCTCTGCAAGTCCAGACTAAAGCAGAGTATTCTTCCTTAGTGGTGGTTCCAGTCCTCCACCCTTTATACATCTTCTTTTTAAGATGAAGGAGGTCCGCGAGTTCTCTGGAGAGCCAAGGGGGCTGCTATGCCCTTTTGCTGCTTTTCCTCCAAGACGGGATGGACTTTGCTTGCACATCCAGGATCGCTCCCTTGAGGAGCATCCACGCATCCCGAACTCCCTTCTCCATTGGGTTGTGGCCTTTTAGGGCCTCTCTGACAAGCTTCCTTAGCTTTTCAAAGTCAGTTTCCCTGAAGTCGAGGACTTCTGTATAACTGACTAACTTGCCAGCTTTACGGCAGATGGTGAAGGTAATCAGTTCATGATCACTGTCACCCAGATGCCCTTCGATTGTTAGGTTGCCAGTTAGGTCATCCCTGGTTGCCAGTACGAGGTCGAGCAGTGCTTTACCCTTTGTCAGCCGTAGACTTCGTGTATCAGATAGAGGTCGTCCACACATGAGAGAAAGATTTGTGACCACTCGGATTTAGCCGAGTGCTTCTGCCATGAGATATCTGGGTAGTTAAAGTCTCCCATAACAACCATACACCGAGATTGTGCAGCCTCAGCCAATTCCCTGGTGAACTCCTGGTTGAGGTCTTGACTCTGGGTAGGGGGTCTATAGTAGACCCCCACCACAGTATCCCTTGCGCCGTGTTCCCCACGGGTTTAACCCAGAGGGTATCAAGTCATCCACCGTGGGTGCCAATGTCAGCTTGCAGGGACACGTAGCTTTCCTTGACATAGAGAGCTATGCCCCTGCCCCTTTTGTCCACTTGATCCCTCCTGTATAGGGTATAGCCGTCTATACCCGTGATCCAGTCATGGGTAGAGTCCTACCAGATCTCTGCTATCCCAATGTTGTACATAATTTGCTAGAAAATTCTAATGGAACGTACTAATTTAAAAGTCATGAAACATTTTTTTAAAAATCAAACATATAACTAGCTTTAATGACTGGATTGCCCAGAATTCAATCATTTGGAAAGAAATAAAAGTACTCCTAAATCTACATGGCCACATAATCCCAGCTGAAGCTAAGGCTTGACTTTGTCCTTCTCTGTTCAAGCAACATCCAGATTCCTCAAACTGCACTGCAATCATCATTAAATTTAAGAGCAAAAGAAAAGCAATAATTAGAGACCACTTAAACAAAAATATCATTTTAGCTTCTCAGACAATTATTCTCAAATCAACTTAAAGCTCTAGATCTGACATCCAGAGCAAACTTACTGACTCACATTTTGAAGCTCGCTGGCCCACTGTTGTTTGCTCTGTTCCATACTGCCTTCACATATGCAACTGTTTGGAGATTCCAAGGTGACATGGTCAGTTTGATGAAGTATACATAAGCTTTTGGCACTGCATATCTGCAATATCATGGACGGTCAAGGAGGCGCCTGTTATAAAAATACACAGTGAAACACAACTGGAGGACTGCTCTTTCTCAAAGGCTAACGTAATGCATTCCTTCTGTTTAGGCTCATTTTCCAGCCTTTCACATTCTTTGTGAACAAGAGTTATAAAACAAGCCTGATGCAGGCCAATTATTTTTACTTTGAAGGCCATTAATCAAGATTGACTAAGAAAATGAAGACAGCTAAGCAAAATTTCATATGTGACTAGAGTGAGAATAAAATAAAACCAGATGGGGATGGACGAAGAGACTACGGTTTTTTCTTTTTTTTTTTTTTGACTTGTGTAATAAATGTCTTTTACAAATTACAACACTCTTATTTTCATACAGTAAATCAAATTGGGTCATAATGTACAAGTGGTCTCATTGCTGAAATGTCAAAAATAGAACCTGCCTTGTTCTCCTAGAGTAATTCCTCAAATCTAAACCAGCAGTGTGGCCTGACAGTCTATAAACCATTTACCTGGATGAAGATCAGTTTTAAGGTAACTATCTGTATTTGAGAGAGATGTATTTGTCAAGCGTGCAATGCGAATGACACGTTGGAATCTACAAAATACGTTAATTTGTACCTGCCTAAATTTGCTACCCCTCCAGGCAGAATGTTCTCATTGAAGCCAAGGGAGTCTAGAGCCAGGAGTTCTTTCTGGATATTGATCTACTTTGACACATAGCTAAGAGCAGTGATTCTCAAACTTTTTAGATGCAGGGCACCCCTTAACAGATTCAAGGTACCCCTGGGAAAATGCCAGCTCTTAGCTTACACTAATTTTTTGACTATAGGAAAATAATAGAGCAATTCTTCTGTTGCAAAGAACTCAGGAAGACAATAGGTCTTAATATTTTTAACACTGTGAATTCCAAGTTGAAATCTCTGGGTTTCTCTTGTGAATCACGTTTTCAAACCCAATGGGCATAACATTGCATTGTGCCCTGTGGCCCCCTTGAAATGACTGCAAGTCACCCCAGGGTCCTACAGCACTTGGTTGAGAATCATTGGCCTAGAATCTTTCAGAAACTGCTTGTCCTAGGAGTTGGTATTTTCCACGTAGTGGATGAAAATCACAAGCAAGCTGTGGAGGTCATTTAGAACATTCAGGGCAAATCAAAGAACTTAAGACCTGGGGAGAGGAGGATAATAATGACCACAAATCAGAGGGATATTTTCAAAGAAGATACAGTTACAAACACAATAAAGAAAACTGCAGAAAGAAACAGGAAGGAAGTTTACCACAAAAGCTTCTGTCATTCAAGAATATAGAACGTCCACTGTGTACTATCATACTCTTATAAAAAGAAAATAAACTATAGGTCAAAATGAAGTGGAGCAAGTATCTTAAACACCAGCTAAACTAATCATTAAAATAATCTGCTCTTAAGCCTATGCCATATAGGTCCAAGCATCTGTACCCATATAAAAAGTCCCAGGTATTTCAGAAGTTTGCACCTGCCTGTGACTCCGATCTCACCGTCCCAAACCAACCTACCAAACTCAGGACATAAGCAAACATCAGCATGATATTTGGAACACTGCTTGTCTTTTACCTTGACAGAGGAAAGCATGTATAGCCAATAATAGTACCAAATTCCCTGATCTATCATATTTGAAATGCAGATTTGGGTTTGAACTTTCAGGCTTGGGGTCATCTCTGGATAATATTCCACTTCAGATTATGAAGTGTCTGTGTCTCTGTGGCTTAATTTTTACTGTGTCCAAAACTATTTTCAGTATGTAAGTCCTTATTTTCCTTAGTAATTGCTTTAAATCCACATCTTGCCTCTAGCCCATGATGCACCATAAAATGCTGCCATGTTTTTCTAGCTACAACAAAGGTCTTGGGGATAGAGGGACAGTAAAAAAAATACCTTGCCTAGCCATGTAGTCCCACAAATAGCACAGATGTAGTATTCTTTCTTGTTACACAAGAATTTCCAGCTTTGCTTTTTTCTGATCCCTTTTCACAATTCATCTGTATTTGTTTATCACCTTTATGGTATCTACTCCCTTTCTATCCTGTCTTCTCTTTGACTTCTCTCTCTACCACTTTTCCAGCCTCTGCTAAGTAGAATGATACCTTGACAAAATTTAAGTGTGAATCAACCTTTTGAATCCAAGGTGTCTGGGTGAGGTTGAAACAAAAGGGGTGTGTCTACACAGGACATGTGATGCTCAGTAGGCTAATAATACTGTTCAGTAGTGTGCTGAGAAAAAAACTGTGCTAATACGCTACTGCGCACTAGTATTAGGCTACTGCGCAGTAAGTGTCACAAAAAACTGTTCGCTAGCACTATTGCACAGTAACTATAGGTACTGCACATTTAGTTAGTACTTCATAAAACAAGTAATAAACTAAGGAATGAATGTGTAGATGTGCCCAAGAAAAAGTACAAAAAGAAAAAGCAGATACAAAACAATAGAGTTTGTGTGTCATTTGGAATCAATTTACATGTTTATATGGCCTCCACCACTGTAGCATGCAAGCATAAAGCTGAGCCACTGGTCTCTCTTTCCCACCCATTTTCTGATGTATATTTCTTCTTTATGATCCTTTCTGACCCACAGGACAGGGGACCAAAGAGCTAATTAATCTTCAGCATTCCTTAGACAGGTAATCAAGGTCCTATATTTTCCATTTTATAATGGAGAAAACTGAGGCAGAGAGATTGAGACCTTCCCAAACTGTGCTCCAAGCCATATTAGAACTTTGAACTCCTGGCTCCTAGTTCTGTGTTTAGATGACATCCCTCCATATACCCAACAAACATAAATGAATTTCCCAAACTTAACACTTGCCTGCCACATTAAGAATCTCTTCTCTCCTCCTAAATCTTTCTTTCAGTGTCACTCAGTGCTGTCAACCATATTGTGCATTTACTCAAACAATAAATGAAGCGTTAGATACAACAATCCAGCTAATGTTTTGGAAAGATGTTCTACCAAATTTTGTAAATAAACATTATGTTATGCAGGCTGAATTGCTTTAAGACCTTGTTTTTTCCAGATTTCAAAGAAATTATTTGTAAAAAAAAAGCCTGGAACATTTTTTCAAATGTCTCTCTTTCTCTCTTCATTAAAATTAACCTTACATATGCATCTGCAGAATTTTCCCATGGCCCATATTCAACAGATATGCTTTGAAAAATCAACAGAACATTTCATTGTAATATCTATGCTCTCTCTATGTTCTGATAAATGTAGCACCCAGAAGTTTAATTAAATTATCATAGAAGTAGGGTCAGAAGGGACCTTGTAGATCTTCAAGTCCAACCCCCTGCCAGGGCAGGAGAAAAAACTGGGCTCAAATGATCCCAGCCAGGTAGGCATCAAGCCTCCTATTAAAGACCCCCAGGGTAGGAGCCAGCACCACTTCCCTTGGAAGTTGGTTCCAGATCCTAGCTGCCCTGACTGAAGTAGTTCTTACGGATGTCTAATCTAAACCTACTCTCCAACAACTTGTGGCCATTATTCCTTGTTATGCCAGGGGGTGCTAAGGGAAAAAAGGTCTCTCCCAAACCCTTCTGGTCCCCCCTAGTGAGTTTATAGACCGTCACCAGGTCCACCCTCAGCCTTCTCTTGTGAAGGCTGAACAGGTTCAGGTCCCGCAGTCTCTCATTGTAGGTTCTGCCCTGTAGTCCTCGGATCATGCGTGTGGCCCTCCTCTGGATCCTCTCAGTGCTGTCCACATCCCTCCTGAAGTGGGGCACACAGAACTGGACACAGTACTCCAGCTGTGGCCTGACCAGTGTTGCATAGAAATAGGGTCGGAAGGGACCTTATAGATCTTCAAGTCCAACCCCCTGCCAGGGCAGGAGAAATTAATGTATAATAGACTCTGTCCTTCTCCAGGATAATGCTATGGTCTATATGCTACTCAGGACGTGTTACACACTCCCTCAGTATCCCAATGACAAGACAGTGATGGATAAGTTCATTACAGTAATTCACAGTGACCATTTTACTGTTACTGATCAGCTTTATTTTAGAGACGCTGTTGCAAGGTAATAAGGAAATGGTAAGCCTGAACATTTAACTTTACCGGTCCTGAAAGATGCTGAACATCTTCTCCAACTGCATTCACTAGCACTAGAAGGACATCAGAACTTCCTAAAACACATGCCATGCCTAAGAACCCAAGACTGCAATAAACACAAATTTTCCATTTTCCTATGCTCAACATACAGACTCTTCAGGGGGCTTTATTATCTCGCTATTGCAGCCAAATCTAAATCTTACATTATCAAAGGTTTGCACAAAAGGTTTCTGGCCAAATCCTGCTAAAAACTTTGGTGGTCTTAAGTTTCCCAAGTGCCTGCCAGAAATCAACCTGTTCTATAGACAGTAACACCTGCCTGTGAACTCTACTTCTTTGCATTTGTGCTCAGGTGCTTCCTTTGTCACACATACAAGTAATTATCTGCAGGTGTGCTGGATTGTTGGAAGGTATATAGCTGTAATATTTGTGTTAGTCAAAGAGGAAAGACTTAATCCAGAAGGGATTTAAATTACAGTGTTATACATGGTGTCCATTTAAGCTCATCATTGACTGGCATATAGCGTAAAAGCCCTTCCAACCTATGATGAGAGTAATTCACCACATTTATCTGGCAACATAAACAATAGTTCCGGAGGCCAACAGTGGTATATTTGTCTATTTTAATGATGTGGAATCAATGGAAGAGGCTGAACAACGTTATAATACAGCAGATAATAGAATAATAGAAATTGGAATTTATGTCCTCCCTCTTTAAGAGGGCCTTAGTTGCCTGAGAGGCTAGAATTGTGACCTCCAGCCCCTCATGCTGCAAAACTCTTCTTCAAGCTTCTGCCAGCCTGGCTTCAGCTCTTTTTATCTGGATGAGACCCTTAACCCCAGGTCCACTGCCTCACACTCTAGCTTCCTGGGTCTTAGCCTCAGTAGCAGAGTGCCTCTTACACACCCTGCCTGTGGCCTCCTCCACCCCTGAAGCCACAACTCTGTCCACTGGTTTTAAGCATTATCAAAACATAAATGCAAACAAATTGCTTTTCAACTTGCCCCACTTTGGCTTCTTGCCTCACCATATGCCCTAAACACCCTTTGGCTTTTTCCTTGCAGCCCTAGAAGACAAACTAAGCATTGGCCAGTCCAGGTCCTGTAGCCCTTTCCTTCAGGACATCTTCTCTCTGCTGCTTACAGGGTCAAATTCCCCTGCTAGCTCTCAGGCCCTGGCTTTATGTGCCCTGGAGCCCCACTCCTTTCTGTCAGCTGGCTTTCCAGCCTCACATAGGGGACTGGATAATCAGCTTGCTCCCTCCCAGGTTGTTAAGTAGCTCAGCTGGTTCTTCTACTTGGTCTAACAAGATTTAGCTGTTCTTTCCTTGCACCCTTCAGGACTCAAGCTTAAAATCTGTGTTCTTGTTGGGGCTGGCTGTTAGTCCATGGGCTATGAAAGTCCTGATCTCCTTTCGATTGCTGTTGACAGTGTTGCGGGGGTTATATCTTCCTGAGGGAAGTAAAGGGTTCAGGTAAGGAGAACTGATAAACAGATTAGGAAATTTTACTTCCTTTTTTTTTCTGGGCCATCCAAACTTTGCCCGTAGCATCATTCCTAAAATACTTAAGATGGATGCAGAACTGGAATTTAATTTTCTCTCATCACTGTTACAGAAAATAATATGCATGTGCAGTTCCAGTTAGGAAGGGAATGGTCAGACCCTTGTTTGGCTTCTTTAAATGCCTCTGCCCCAGGGCCTCTTTAACCAGGGCAAAACATTTGGGAAAACCTTTTAAACTGTTTTAAGCAGGTTTCCATCCCATATTACGCATACTTTTTTTCCAACAGTGAGGCATACAAGTGGGCACACCAGAGGATGCACAAATAAAGTTCACTTCTCATGAGCCTTTCAAATGTTTGTGGTGAATGAACATAAGAGCAAAGCCTATGCGATTCATCTTTAAATTCAAGCAAATAATCATGGAATAATTTTAGTATCATACAAACAACACTGCTCAGTCTTATCTGTCCCTTATCTCTGTTTTTTGCACAATGCCTACATGCAAGATATCTAAGCACTACCTCTACATAACTTTTTGGGGTTTGTGATATATAGCCATAATGCAAAAATACCTGTTGAAGATAAAAGAAAGAATAAGAAAAATGGCAGTGTTTTCAGAATTTGGTACAGTTTGTGTAAAAAAAAAAAAAAATAAAGTGAATATCAATTGGATGATAAAGCAATCTTATCAAGCTATTTTATATTAAAGCACAGCGCCATTCTGATAGAATTTCTGATCAGAGTGTTTTGATAGGACACTCTGAGTAAGCCAAGAGACTAAGTATGGAGATTAGTGTGAAAGAATGAGCCACACATGGATATATCAAAAGAGGAATGGGGAAGAGCCACGCAAGCATCTGGAAAAAATCAAACTCACTGCTGCTTAAGTTCTTTTAAAACAAATTTTTTAAAGGTTTTATTGGACGCCAGAGAAATGGCCAAGTCAGGTTTTTTACCTGCTGGAAAATGTTGGAAGTGCCAGTTCCAGAGCAGTCATTAAGTCTATCACACCTACTTATTTTCTTGCTCTGTAGTCAAGTGGGAGATTGATGTTTCTAAAAATCTGCCCTGTTTCTTAGCAGTTTCACCACATTTTCAACGTTGTCTCTGTAAATGTTCATCTCTATCCATTTCCTCTGAGATGGCTCTGTGTAAGACTAACAGTAAGTAAGCCCTCCCATGGGGGCCACACTTTCTAACTATCTAGATCAGGAGTCATCAATGCTTTAGGAGCATTGGGACAAAGTTACCCAGCATGGCATGAGAAGGGGCAACTTTTCCAACCCAGCTGTTAGCCACCTGTCAGCCACCACATTGGCAAAACCACCCACCACCAAAACGCTACCAAAGCTCCCAGCTGCTGAAAACTGCCGAAGTCCTAGCACAGACAGAATGCCTCTGCATGCCAGATCCAGTCCATAGGCTGTAGGTTACTGATCCTGAACCTAGGTAGCTAAGTTAGAAAGCACCTATTTTCTGAATCATCAGTCTGTGCTTGAGTATGATAGCAATTCCCATGGCTGCTCCAAAACCTGCAGTGGCTACCTATAAATTTCAACATGGAGTCTAACTGGTTGGTTTTTTGAACTTCCATATAATGGCTTCAGGTCTCTCTAATATTAATATTATAATATTTACTGATCCTTGGTATCTGGGGAGACAGTAAGTCAAGAAAAGCAAGCTAGAGAAGAGCGTGAAGGTTAGAGTGGTCAGGGACTTCAGACAGAACAGGCCTTCCCGGTTTTGACAGAGTAGTCATTCTGCTGACTGCATTTATAAATAATTGTAAAAGAACACACAGCCCTTGAATAGATGCTTTTTAATCACACAGTTGCCTGAAGTTGGAGGGGGACAGGTTTGATGACCCCGGTGGTTATGTGCTACTTTGTTCTAATGTATTTGTCTCGAGTTGCTAAATCATTTAAAAAAATACCCCTCATTTCCATGTGTCTCTAGTCTGCCCCCAGCTAACACATACCCTGAGAAGAGGACAGGAAGAAGGTGGTCCATAACTCTTTACCAGCCATGCTGGATGCAATTACATGTACAATTAATGAGATTGAATAAACTCCAGCACAACTTGAGCTGGAGCAAACTAATCCCAATGTCACTGTCTACATGTGTATTTAAGGAATTTACTCTGCCATCGGATAGTACTTGTGTCTGACGGGACTATTCTACACTGGAGTAAATGAATCTACTGCACCCTAACTGAGGTGCATGTGTAGACAGTGGCACTTGACTGTGCAGTAAATTAGTCCACTGCTCAGTAAAGCACATTTGTAGACCTGCCCACTGGCTCTTCTTTAGCTTTGGCATTGTTCATGTTGAAGGACTCCTGAGCAAACTTTATAGAACAGCTTTAAATCCCATGCATATTCCCTACCCTTCACAAGGCAATTTGGCAAGAGCCTATTGGCTTTATTGATCTGTGTAAGCATAGTATTTGAGCCCAGTGTGTTGATTTTATAATTTGGCTGTGCTGCAGCACTCATGTCTGAAGCTGGGCATCAGAAAAAGGAGCTTCACAAACATCAAATGATAATTTCCATTAAAGCCAAGGAGAGACTTACAGCTGACTTCAGTAAGGGCAGAATTAGGCTAATGATAAGCACTTCTGAAAATCCCAGCACAAACATCTTAGCTCCAAGGTGAATCAGATTCTTACTAACTCTGGAAAATATTCAGGTTAAACACGTGACATTCTGACCTCCTTCACACCCATGCAAGTACAGTGTATTGCATTACTGCATTATGTATTCCAATAAAGCACATGGGTATGAGCTGAGCTGATATTAGATCTGCACTATTGAACACACCTACAGGCTGGAAATTGTTCCTTAAAATGCTAGTTTGTACTGGTGTACTGCTGAGTTTCCGAATACTAGGAGAAATCCAGGAAACAGAGCAAGCAGATTACTGGTCTTCATCAGAGAGGCAAAAATCCCTACCTGATTTCCTGGGTGGTATGTGGATGGTATTGTTTGGATGCTTCAAGCTACTTCCTGTGTGTGCTCAGTTTGCTCTCTCACGGAAGTTTTTTCCAGTGGAACCAGGAGAATGGAAGGTTTGATGCCTTTTTACTCACACTGGGAAAGGATTTCAGTGTCTAAATGACTTAAGAACATAAATTCCATTCACCTTCAATTGATCTAATGCAGTGATTCTCAACCAGGGTGCCAGGGCACACTGGAGTGCCACAATATTCTCTGAAGGGTGCCACAAGGTGTGTGTAGAGAAGCAGACAAGCATAGGCTTGCATTTGTTTCTGCTTGCCCATTCTCTTTTCCCAATTGCCCGGCCCCTCTGACAGGAGAAAAGCACTGTAATAAATAAGTTAGTTTTAGAAATGGGGTGCTGCTCAATTCACAAAAGTTATGGAGCAGTGCCTTGAGTCTGAAAAGGTTAAGAACCACTGATCTAATGCTATTAAATTACTAGAGCATTTCTGACAATACTGTCTATTCTGCTTATAAACACAAATGGAAATATGAAGTGTAGAGATTGTGTTCTTTGGAGGAAACTTATGTATCTTATGATATTCATTCTTTCTTCCTGACCTGACATGAGCCAAAGTCAGATTTTTCATATTTAATCTGGATGCTCAAGCTTTTTTAAATCCAAACAAATACAACTACTTAAGACAAATTTTGGTTTTAGCTGTTGCCTTCTCAAATTCCTTATTCTCAGTCAGAAACACACTATTTAACATGAGTCAGAGATAAAACCCATTGATGCCAATAACAGCAAAGCCTTCACAATTAATTTAAACAGGTGTTTCTTTTAGAAAGTGTGCCTAATTCCTTGATATAATCACTTAATCTGTTTTGTCCAAGCAGTATAAATATCTCCACCTTAGCCAATATGTCTATCTACCCAATATTTTTTTGAAAAATTAATGTCAGGAATAAAAACTAAAGACATCTGATTCTTTGGAAATATTGGATTGGTATTCTGACTTGGAAGGAAGATGGTTTAAGAAACCTTGTTTCAGAATCTTATTTTTTTAAGCCAATATATTTAATTTTTCTCAAACTGCAATTTTTAGACAATCAAGCTTTGGCTTTTTCTTTCGTCCTCCCCCTGCCGCCCCCACAAATGTCCTCAGCTCACATGAAATACTTCCAAGGCATCCTATCCCGTTATGTCAATCAGTTTCAGACAGTCTGTAAAGAGATATGACATTTCATAACAATGACATAGCCTGGGAAATGGTATATAGGAAATAAGCATCTTCCAGAAAATAATCTCATCCATATATACACACATTTTATATGTATTATGCATACACACAACACACACAAACATATATACAGATATTATATATATCAGACACGCACAGAGATGTTATGTGTGTATGTCTGTTTGTCTGTGTGTATAACCTTACTTCCAAGTTAACCAAGTTAAATTTTTAAAAAATATTAAAAAATAAATTAGAAGTTGAAGGACTTGCTACCTGAAAAAAGATTCAGGTTTCACAAGTAATGAGTGGGAAGAAGAAATGTCTGATTTTTCTGCTCCTCATGGGTATTTTGATTGAATTTAGCACATCTCAAGCTGCCAAAAACCAATGCTACTCATATGAAGCAGCACTGCTTCTCCAATTAAAAAGTGGGAGCGCAGCTGCTTCCAGGCAAGAGGAAAGGAAAGTTGGCTTGAGTGGCAGCAGAGAAAAAAAATAAATAGAAGTGCTAATTTTTTTTATAAAAAGTTAAAAGAAAAAAAAAGTGATGGGCTGGCACTATCATGAGAGCCCATCAGAAAGAAGACAGGATGATTCTGTTTTTTCCAAAAAATCAACTTTCCTAAAGGTGACATTGCTTCCTTATTTTTTTCTTACTTTTAGCATCTTCACTGCCTTATAGTACTTCTCTACCTTTCCAGGTGAGGAACAGAAGTATTATATAAGGGCATCTTAAAGTTCACTTTGCAGGAAAGAAAGAGCATGCCTAAATTGTTTGTGTAAGATTCCTAAAGAATGTTTGATGAGCATTTTTATGTAATATTTGATCACATATGAATATCTGCAAAGAGCAGGACCCAGTGCAAGTAAAGCCTTGATATTATCTTATTGCTGTTATTAAAACATTTCACAGTCTAAATCTGCCACTGGCCAATCTGTCAATGTTATGCTGCAATTTGTACACAAGAAGAGTTGTGAAAAGCAATAAAAGCATCTGTAATATATGATGGTGCACAGACATGCATAACATCCAAAGCAACCACATGCAAATTTTATGTTACTTACATTAATTATCTCACCAATAAAACATCATGAAAGTTAACCAGCTATCCCAGATCTGTTGCAGTCTTATTAAGAATGTTGGGATTTATAGCGGACAAATGAAGATATGCAAACAGAGAGGCATCATCTCCAAACTCTCTCAAATCCTGAAATGTGCATGAGATCAGAACTTCAACTTTCGAATAGCTTCTGTATGTCTGCTGGGACAAACTCCAGATCTAGCCCCTACTCCCAGCTTCTAAATCTGGAGTGTTTAGAATCCAAATAAAAATGTAGATTGAGCGATTTAGGTCTGTGCTATATGTAAGACACAGTGAAAAAGAGTTCAAAGAACAAGGTTCATATCAGACAGACTGCCATACCAATGGCTTAAAGGACTTAAGGGGTAAGCAATATTTGTCCTAGGGACTTTCAACAAGTTATCAGATGAGTAAAATTTTAATCAGGGTGCCAAGTAGGATTTCAAAATCACCTAGTCCCTTGAAGTTAAAGGGATTTAGGGCATTTGGAAATCCCAATAGATGCCTGTTTTCATCATTATGTACACAAATACCTTTCCTACCCAAGCTGAAAGTCATTAATGTAAATAGGAACTGGTCTTTAGTGACTTAGGCAGTTAAAATATTATTACCTGTTATCTTTATTGTAGAAGTGTCTCTAAGGTTCTCAGAACTGTAGATCTAGATATTAAGGCTGTACTGTGGTCTAGAAAATGTCAAACATATGGCTGCAAAAGAACTACTTAAAGTATCCTCATTCTGATGATTAAATTGATATTCAGACCAAATAATACCACAGCTGCATAAGTCTGAGTTGCCAATTTATTTCTCCAGATATGTGATTGCTGTTCTTTAAGAAAACAAATAAAAATAGGTTTTTTGAGTAAGGCTTTATGAGCTCTAAAAGAATATAAATGTGATATATATTTGTTCACTTTGCTACTTAAATGCATGTCCTAACCAAAAATGGGATTTAGCATAAATTATTTCAGTTAAAAAAATAAAACATTAGCAATATTTCTGGGTTTACCATTTCATAATCTATTTCTATCTGAAAAAGACAGAAAATAAAAATAAACGGGAACAAACTCTCACGTGGAACACATTCTATTAATAGAGCTGGACAACATTTTTGATGAATACTAAATATGACAAAAATGAAGAGGACTACAACTATGTGGGAATATAGCTCATATGCAGTGAATATTTTCAGCCAAAAGAAAAAAAAGGGGAAGTGTGCATTAAAAAGTGACATCATAGATTGTTTTGATGAAAATGAAATGATGCATTCTGGAAATGCCACAACATTCCATTTCCTTGTTTTCTTAGCAAAGCTTTTTATTGCTTTTTTTAAAGCAGCATTTTTTTCTTTCTAAATTTGACCTTAATCACAGAAAGAAAAGGTTAAGCTAAAGGGTTAAATAACCTGAAAAGGAAACAAATCATTTTATTTTGGTTTGACCCTCAAACACAATTTTTCATTTATTTTGCTTTGCTCTGCTGGAAACCCCCCCAGTGAAATTTTTGTTTCAGTTTGATTTGAATCAAATTCTCCCTGCCCCCCTCCCATTTTTAAATTAGGTCCCTTAATCAAAACAAACAAACAAAAATAATATTTACTTAGTTCTTGTTATAAATCCATGTAAGATGAGCTACTGATTTTCCCAGCCCATTCTGAAAACTGGAGGAAAAAAAAAAGTCAAGTACAGTGATTTTTAACCAAGGTGTTGCAGGCACCCTGGGATGCCTTGAGATCTTTTCAAGGGTGTCCCAAGGTGTCACATAATGTTTGCACTGTTAGGTGTACTAACATGATTCACAAGAGAAACGCAGAGATTTCAAATAAAAATATATAGTGTTAAAGAGATTCTGACCCATTATGGCCTTTCTGAGTTCTCTGCAGCAGAAGAATTGCTCTATTATTTTTCTGTGGTCAGAAAATGAGTGAGAGCTAAGAGCTGGCATTTTCTGAGGGGTGCCTTGAGTCTGAAAAGGTTGAGAACCATTAATACTGTACTATAACCATAACTTATTTGTTTTTGAAAGCACTTTAGTGATCTAGGAGTCCAAGTTCCTGTTTCAAAAGTGATTTCGACTTTTTTAGGCATGTCTGCACATTGCCAATGGACAAAGTTGCTACGGCACCATGCTTTAGTACTTCCTTTGGTAACTACTAAAGCACAGTGCAATAACCGCTTGTACTGTGCCGTGCATGCTGTACATGGTTAAATTTTGCTTCTGCGTTGCTGTATCAGCGTGCTATACAAGGAGAGCATGCTGTTATGGAGACATAGCTGCCAATCACATGTAGACCCATGTGATCGCTACATCACTGTAGCGCCCCATAAAGTGATATGCTATGTCACTACGTCGTCATAGAGCAACCTGTAAACGCACCCTTTGGGATCCAAATTTCATGGAAATTTGGTATGGATCCAAAACAACTGTACCCTTCTTCTTTTGTCTTTTTCTCCATGATACAACCCAAAAAGTACAGATTCCAAATCACTACGAAAGATTCTTTTCCAAAAGAAATATAGAGAAACTATTCTTTAACAATTGACTCAATTCATTCAGCTCATCCTAGACCAATTGCATTTATGGGGGAAATTTGAGGCATTTGTACCAGATCAAAAAAATGAGGGTCCCCTAAATAATGGGGAACACAACAGCTGTTTTCTTCACATCTCAAACGTGGTGATCCTAAATACCACAAGGTATCAGCTCCCTGTGACTCCTATCCATCTTAGTATGCATTAAAAATGAATATAGTCCAAAAAGTCAGTCATAAGTTTCCAGCCAGAGAGATTTTGTTTCCAAAAGAAGAGCACAATTCAGCTGGCATAGGTTACATCTATGCTAGGAGTATTTTCCTTGTATAAAATACCAATATAGATATACTGCCAGAACCTTCCATGTGTGCAGCTGGCCTGAAGCCTCCCCTACACTAGTGCAGGTTTCCTTGTAGCGTCAGTGCTATCTACAGAAATTTCAGACCTGGGGGAAAAGCTTATCTCCTTCTTAACCCTGTCTCATATTTGATGCCTGTGTGCCTCATTGCAGCTACTGAACTGGATTTTTTTATTTCCGCATAATAGAACCTATTGTGGTTGTAACTTTAAAAAAAGTTTTATTCAAATGTTATAAGATTCCCAATTATCCTCCCTTGTGGATATACATTATATCCTCCTTTGTGGAGATATATATTATATTTCCCTATGTGGGCAGCCCTGGAGAAAACTATAATGTAACTCTCCTACTGTAGAGGTGGCTTACATTCCCAAGGGTGTTTTTGCCAGTGTAACTTATAGTGCTCCTTAAGCAAAATAAGCTAAACTAGCAAAAGGACATTTTTGTAGACCTGGCTTAAATAAGGCTATTATTGATGGTAGAGTATCATATAGGAAGGAATGGGCATAGTAAAACTTGTTTTGTTTCATTATGAAAACAGGCTGGTTTCACAGCTTTGTTTTGGGAATAGCTTACAGTCTTGGGTGAAACCAATATTCCACACACTTCGTGAGTTGTGAGTTTGTTAAGCCACAGCTGCATGTTTGAGATCTTTACTAGCAGGTTTCATGCAACTTCACTGGGGCTTGAATCCTGATCCAAGCCCACTCTTAAAATCTGATGGTGGACTCAAGTTGTAACTGTTCATCATCAAGGTGTTGCCAGATTTAAATAGGTATCCTCAAAGAAAAAGAGGGTCTGTATATCAAAGCATTATCTGTAGTTTACTTAAAGTGCCATAGTCAAAAGACAGGCCTTTTTCATGTTCGAGTCCGAAATGTAAGCAATTATATCTGTGCAATTGTAACTGATACAGCAAAGTCTGTATACTTAACAGAAACTCTTTCATCCTGTTTACTTTATATAACGTATCGCCCTAGGAGTTCACACTGCTTTAACAGATTTCTAAGGTTTTCTGGACATAATAGTTTATCCTTAGGAGAGAACCACATATTGAAAATTAATGCCAGAGATCATCAGCATATGGGTCTCCTAGTAGAGTACTACATTTATCCACTGATTTAGCATTGGTATAACCTGAAGAATCTCTCTGCATTTTAAAATAGTGCAAGGGAGCTCATGTTAAAGCTCAGCATGAAAATAGTACACATGCCATGCTGCTATAGAGTTATTCTGAGTCTAGTACCATCCTCTGACTGTAAAACCCCTAAGGAGGAGAAAACTCCACAACGTTTTCTTTCTAAATCATTCCATTGTCAGCTACCCTTTGGCAGAAAGGACAGCCTCCATCTCTGTTCTCACGCCTTATGGATCTCAATAGATTTGCAGGAAGCCAATTTTATCTGGCAAAGACCCTGTGTCTTCATTCATCCCAGTACTAAGTTCCCCGTAGGTTTCCTTCACTTTAGTGGCTGCATGAAATGCAGCTTTATTACCCTTCCCTCAAAATTCTCAGGGGAAGTTAAGGAAATAGTGCATCCTTCCCAGAAGCAAGTCCCACCTGCCCTGCATAAAACGGTCCTGCCCTTCAGCTGTTCAACCCCATTTCCTTGCACAAAACCCCTTTCCCCCGAGAAAGGAAGACAACTGCAACAGAGCTACAAAATAGTCAAACCACAGAATAATTTAGGAAAGGGTATTTAAATAATGCCATTGTATAATTCAGATATACAGATAGAGCCTAACACTGAATTGCTTTTAATTACCCCTTCAAATGTAACTGCTGATTACACACAAAACTTTACTTTCTAGAGCTTCTTGTTGCTGTGGAGAAATAGAAACTCCTCAGTGAGAGGGGGGAGGATAAAACGTCATTGGTGTATAGTGACATAGGAAAGACCTCACTAGCTCCGAGTCCAGCATTCCAAAGTCCCTGCCTAATTTCAATTATGGACTTCGTTTTATGAGAAGGAGAAACATTTAGTCACAGGACACATGAATACTAATGGACCATGCTATTTGATACTTCTAGAATATACCTATTGCTACCTCCAGAACGGCATCATTACTGTTGCATATATTGATCAGCCCTTTCCAGACCACGTTTCATTTTGAGACTGTCTCCTGGCAAACACTGTTTTCAGAGGTATTTTTAAAAGTGGTCACAGACTTTGAGTCTATTTGCGGGACTCCAACTTGAGACAGATTTTTACAGTGATAAAACTAAATTGATTCAGTGAAGTTATACCTGGTGCCAGACTCTGCCCTGTGCTAATTCTGCATCTTGCTGTCCTGTTCATATAACACTGAATATCAATAACCCTTGCCGGCAGACCTGAAAGGTTTTTAGATGTTTGACAGTGCATATGTTTCTTGTATTCCCACCTTCTGGTTTAAAGACACAATCAGGTGCTGGAGAACTGTCAGGGACAATGCAAAATAAAGTTACCCAAGGGCTGCTCTACTTTATGTGGTGAAGTGCAAAGTGTCCAGGCAATCCCTGGATAAGGAACTCATAAAGTTTACTGAGTGCCACCATTGCACTGTCCCCTTTTGTATTGAACAGTGTTCAGTTTCAGCTGAGTGCATGTCCTCTCAAGTAGTCATTTAGACCTGCTCAAAATGTGTGCAGGCTGGGCATAAAATACTATCAGGGCAGCATAATAGTTTTCATACCTGTCTTGAACTCATGTTCCATAAGTCTAAATTATTACATAAGATGCTTTGCAGTATAAAGCATTGTCCACTACACTAAGCACTTGAATAGATGACCAATCTTTTTTCTAAGCAGAATATATAAGCAGTACGCTAATATCCTACAAGTCTACAGCATGGCAGTGGCCTGATCCAGCTGGGATAGCCCCAAGAACATCTCACTTACTGGCTCTCACACACATGCTGCACATCTAAGAATGAAGCAGTGAAGACACGCCAGAGTCATCCCTAGCAGCTGCTCTCCAGCATGCTGAAAACTGAAGTCTCAAGAGCAGATGCAGGATCTGTATATTACCAGGCTTAGAGTGTGAGTCCAGGAGTTGGCACTTGATTTTTTTGTTGGTTGAAGCTTTTGCCTTTAAAAGAGAGCTGCATGGTAGGAATGGGAAAGGTTAATTTATCACAAGCGTAAGCTTCCAGGTATGCTTCCTTGCCTTCAAAGAATCAATAAAAAAAATTTTTGAGGAACACTGACATCTAATTCTTTTACCTCATATTTTTGTATCCCCTATTAGCAAAACAGTGCAATGCCCCCCTTTAATTGCCTGATTAAGTTAAAACTGGCATCACTGGGAGATGTAGCTGCAAGCCCCATTGCATATTTTACATATGTACACTCAAAATATGATACCCATCCATTCCTTCACACCAGCTTTTACATAAACCAGTTGAGATAAACAAGGACATTGAACAAGATTGTAACAGGATGATCTGGGAGTATTGGAACAACATACAAGAAAGTGGAGGATATGAATGTCCAGAAAAAAGGGAATTAACAGAATGAAAAATCTTGGACTAATCACCATGGGAACCTCTGACTGATTGCACTAGGATGTACATTTCAAGTGGTCAGTTACAGCTATTAAAAACAAGTGGTGGATTTCTTGTTACAGTTTTGGTAAATATGTCAGTCCTTGAAGAAACATAAATATAAAACAGAATTATGTTTTTTCTGTGTTACTGACTATATTGTGGTTCGTTCTATCAAAAGTGGTTCACAGGGAGAAATAAGCAAGACTGGAAACAAGAAGGGTATTCTGACAAATAATGCACTCTCATGCAGAGGCATAACTAGTACTCTTGGTGCCCTGGGCAAAACCCTGAGGGACAGCACAAGGAAGGGAGGAATCAGTCTAACCTGACCCAGCTGCGCCCCCCCCCCCCCGCCAGGCTGCTGCTGCAATGGTGGAGTGTCCCTACACTCCTGTCCCTTGCTGCTACTGTTGCAACACACGGATACTGCTACCATGTTGCAGACTCCCGGGTCACCAAACCCTCTGGTAGTCAAGCTACATCAAGAAGCAATACTGTTATAGGTCTTTAACAGAAAGGGATGGGATTGAGTTTGCTGGAGATCAGTTAGGCTACCGCACACTGAGATCCATCTCAAGGACTATCCTTATATAAGGTGGTAGACATTCTGGGCAAAATTCTTCTGCCCTCCCCACTTCGAAAATAGTCTATCTGCACAAGTAATCAAACATCATTTGGCTTATTATGGTCCTTTTGCAGATTAAGCTCTGGACCAGTCTTGAAGTAATGCATTTCATCACTCATTTTTTGACATGTGAATATAGCAACCTAAAAAAAAGAGATAGGAGGACTTGTTCTTGCATCCCACAGTCTGAATTATTTGTCATATCTTTGATGAAAGAAATAATGGCACAAGGAAAATATTGTGTTTCTGATATTTGACAAAAGTTCTTATGAATATTTTTATATCTCATCCCACTGATTTCTCCTTTGGATAGGAAATGTCTCATGGGAAGTAAAGTGAAGCAATGTTTAGACCCCATGCTCATCACATTTCAAACAGGGTTAGCCAACAAGATTTTCAACTTACTAAGAACTTTTCCCTGGCCTATAGTTAAGTGTTCTATTATTTGTCTAGAATTCTTTATAATATGGTTTATCCTTGCTACATTAGCAAGGAAAACTGTCTCAGCAGCTTGCTTGCAAGACATGCATTTAAACACTATTCTGGATAATGTGTTTTTGAGCAGTGAATTAAACAAGGTGCAAACAATTCACCAGACAATAACTGAACATAAATTGAGAGATATTATTTGTTTGTGCAAAACAAGGTGGTTTCATATCACTGCCAGAAGTGAAAAAAAATAATTTTGTCCCTTTAACATACTATATGGGATGCTGCTAATTTTACTGATACTTCTAGTCCAATCCTAGGGTTATACACCATTCTCAGCCCGCAGACACATTGATTTAGATGCAGGGTTCAAATTACACTTTCACTCTTGTGGGGTGGTTTGCAAAAAAAATTAAACTGGTTTGTTGATTAACAAGTCCATGTAAATGAAGGACCAACCTGATTGGAGACCCCCCCTCCCCCAGGTTATGATTTTCAAGTCTTACAGGAGGCTGTCATCTCTTATGGGGGGGCTCAGCACTACTCTCTCCTCCCAAGCTCCCCCTTCATTCACATCCTGTTTAGATGCCATTAGCAGATGCACAATACAGTGTAGAAAATATAAGTAGTATTTCCTTCACCAACAAAGAGGTTGAAAGAAAAACTGGTGCTATGTGGAATAGTAGATAATGTTTTTAAAACTAGCCATTTCCAACTCCAGGAAGCCACAGTCGTTAAGTAGTCATAGCATCAGAAGACACAAGTTCAGAGAATTCTTTTTGACTTTGTAGCCCAGCCCTTACTGGCATTAGACAACACTGACCACAGTCATTCCCAGGAGCAGTAACAGCAACTGCAGCAGTGTCTTCTGGATAAAAAGTCTCTGTGTTTTCTTTGCAAAATCTCAATTGCTTTAGATTCTCAGTATTCAAAGTTACTTGTCAGTTGCAACATTGCTATCTGCAATGACAATGCAATCTGAATAAATATGAAGAGCTTAAAAATGGCAGAAGTTCTATTCAGGGCAATTCCTGATCCTTCCCTCTGAAGCCAGTAGGTAAGGTAAACTCTTTCCATTGACACTGACTGAGTTATAGCCATTTAAAAAAAATGTCTTCCATGTAGCAGAAAGGCACTGCTTAATGAATGGACTCATGTTTTTGGTGATGCATGATCTGAAGCTTCTTATAGAGAAGGAGCTACAAGAAGGATAAATAATTAAAAGGAAGTTAGTTAATTATGTATAGTCCTCCTCTCTCTAGATTGCTATGATATTTATTGTACACAGAAGTTCATTATATGTTTTTTAAAGTTTCCTAATTAGTTTTGACAATTTTTCCTAAACTTTTGATAACCTTACTAGATGATAGGAAACACACCCCTTTCAGAGAAAGTATTAGTTTGTCCTTAATACATTTGCTATAAAAAAGATCCAACCCTTGGCATGGAAGAAATATGAATTTCCCCTTCAAAACCATATCTTAAAGCTTTCAGTTTGCTCCTCTTAAGGATGGTGAGAGAAGAAAGGGTTGGATCTATACAAGGATTTAGGAATCCCAACAATGAGTATTTTAGGAGCTGACCTGGAGCTACCTTTTTGCCTTGTTGATTCCACATTCCCAGGTTTGGTGCCCTGTACTGTGTAGGGAACAAGTGAGATGCCACAAAATCCAGTTAGTTGCCTGCTTAGCTAGCCAACAGGAAATGCATATAGGAAAGATGTGTCTTGAAACACCCAACTTAGGGACTTTATTTACTATGAGCTGCAAAGAGGTGCCTATCTCTGGTCAAAATTCAGAGCTTTGAATTCACTCTTAGAGTTAGGCAACTGATTTCATGTATTGCAGGGTTTTGTTTGTCCCAGTGAGATCAGACAGAGGCTAGCAGAGGAACCATTTTATTACACAAAATAAAAGGCTTAACTGCTCTTTAAGCATAAAAGCAGGCAGCAACAGGAGATGAACATGCACACACACACACCATTCAGTACATAACATCCCATCTTCCCTAAGTAAAATAGGTACTTGTGCCAGACGAGGACTTGCCTCAGTTGACCCAATTCAGGTGCTAGAGTCTCTTACTGGAGATGGCAAAAGGCTGTTTCATCTCTTCTTGAGGTAATTAAGTAGTTGGAGGATTTTAAAGGTCTAGAACAACAACTATAAACTCACAAGGACTGGTCCTGCTGGCAGTTCTGGTGTCTTCTGGATCTGCAGGTAGTACATCATAGAATCATAGAAAAAAGGGTTGGAGGGGACCTCAGGAGGTCATGTAGTCCAAGTCCAAGTCCTGATCATACCAGCCAAGGCTTTGTCTACCTGGGACCTAAAAACCTGCAAGGATGGAGATTCCACAATCTCTCTGGGTAAATTGTTCCAATATTTTACTACCCTCCTAGTGAGAAAGTTTTTCCTATTATCTAATCTAAACGTCTCTTGTTGCAACTTGAAATCATTTCTCCTTGTTCTGTCATCTGCTACCACTGAGGACACTCTAGCTCTATCTTGTTTGTAACCACCATTCAGGTAGTTGAAGGCTACTATTAAATCCCCCTTCAGCCTTCTCTTCTCCAGACTAAAAAAGCCCAGTTCCCTCAGCCTCTACTCATAAATCATATGTCCCTGCCCTCTAAACCATTTCTGTTGCCCTCCACTGAGCACTTTTCAATTTGCCCACATCTGTTCTGTAGTGTGGGACCCAAAACTGGACACAATACTCCAGACATGGCCTTACCAGTGCTGAATGGAGAAAAATAACTTCCCTCAATCTGCTGACAATATCCCTACTAATGCAGCCCAGTATGCTGTTATCCTTCTTCACAATTATTGGTTCATACTCAGCTTATTGTTCACTGTGACCCCTACAGAGCTGCTGCTTAGCCAGTCAGTCCCCAGCCTGCACCAGTGCATGGGATTGTTCCATCCTAAGTGCAGGACTTTGCACTTGTCCTTATAAAATGTAATGAGCTTTTGGTCCAATCCTCCAATTTGTTAAGGTCTGAACCTCTACCCTCCAGCCTATCTACTATTCCTTGCAGTCTGGTGTCATCTTCAGACTTGCTGAGAGTGAACTCCATTCCATCTTCCAGATCATTGATGAAGATATTGAACAAAACCAGCCCCAGGACTGACCCCTGGAACACTCCACTTGATACCAGCTATCAACTAGACATTGAGTCATTGATTACTACCCTTTGAGCCAGGTGATCTGGCCAGATTTCTATCTGCCTTACAGTCCATTCATCCAATCCATACTTCCTTAGTTTGCTTGTGAGAATGTTGTGGGGGACCATATTAAAAGTCTTGTTAAAGTCAAGGTATATCCTGTTCACTGTTCTCCCTGCATCCACAGAGTCAGTCATCTTGTCATAGAGGGCAATGAATTTCATCAGGCATGTCTTTCCCTTGGTTAGTCAACAGTGTTTCAAACCATGGTGACCCCACAGCTCAGCACTGCTCAGTATGAGTGTATACACCAGAGACCCTCCACAAAGGAGCCATGTGCTAATTACACTTGTTTCCCCTCCCCCACCCAGACACATGACTGAAAACAAGTGTTAGATTTAAAAAGTCCTAGAATAATGTTTCCCTCCCCCACTGTCTGACTCATCTGGAGCATCCCTGCCACTTCTAGCCATAGGAGCCCAGCTAAAAAAAACCCACCCTGCTCAGCTGTATGAACTGTGTGGCAGAATACAGAATGAGTAGCCCTGTGCCACCCAGCCTTAGAATCTGAGCACAAGAAGCCCCATTCTGCCCAAACATACGAGTCAGTTTCAGGATGGCTGCCGAAGAAGCAGGGCAGCTAAAACTTTCCTAGGGCCAGGCTCATCTTCTAGGACCTTGCAGTGCAGGGCTGGTCTAGCTAGGCTCCTATGGCCAGAGTGGCACAGGACTCTTCCAAATGCAGCAAAGAAGCAC
Organism: Crocodylus porosus; assembly: GCF_001723895.1. Classification (NCBI taxonomy): domain Eukaryota; kingdom Metazoa; phylum Chordata; order Crocodylia; family Crocodylidae; genus Crocodylus; species Crocodylus porosus. The sequence continues at coordinate 228,732,467 of NW_017728886.1, forward strand.
TTGCCACCACTGTTGTCGCTGCCACCCAGGCTAAGTACAGACAGTCAAAAAGCCCAAGGCTGAATCAATTAAATCTTCGCAAATTAGTCTAAGCTGCATAGACTGAACCAATAAGCAAGTGAACAGACATTCACTTCTGATTCCAGAAATGCAGCCACACGCATGCAGTGGCCCAGGCCAGAAGCCAGGGGGCACTAGAGCATGCTTCTCTATTTTGCTAAAGCAGACAGCTTCTGCCAAGGCTACCCCACCCACCCTCTAAGGAGATTCAGGGGGAAGTGCAAAAGCATCCTAGGATGTTGGAGGATTGTGAGTTAACTTGAATCTGGAGGGGATTTGGGACAGAAGTTCAATAAACTGATTTAACCTAAATCAGTTAAGTCTGATACTACATCCATCCAGATTTATCTTAAACCAGTTTTGGCCATTTTAAAAGTGGTTTATGTGCACTGAACTTCTGTTGTGTTACAGGGTTGAACAGGTTTCCAATCACTTATATTGGTTTATGTGTAATTTCTTTCCCTAGCCCTAAAGGCTTGCTCAGGGGGCTAAAATTTATCCTAACGCTTCTGGCTTGAGTAGCACATAGCATGGCTCTTGGAAAAAATAAATGTCAATCTTTTTTTTTTTAATCTGAAGCCTTTCTGGATAGCAAGCAAATAATAATATTTTAGCAAATAATAATATTTTAAAAAACAGACAGTTTTTTAAAGTCTGAAAGCATTCATATTCTGTAGTGCTGGGACAAGTATGGTTGTAACAGTCACAAACAGGCTACCAGAAGTGGCAGATTTTAGTGATGGCTCTTACAGATAATCCCAAACTATAGGTTGTGTTTCTGTTCCCTAAATGTGATGAAACCTACTATTTCATTTAAAAATCATTGATCACTTCCTTCCCAACTGCCAAAGTAGGCTACACTAGGCTGATGGAATGTGCATTCGTAACAGGCCACACAGATTCTGGAATATCTGAAGGGCACCAGAGAAATTAATGTGACCCAGTCAAATACTTCATCTTTAAAAGAAAAAGACAGCTATTTAAATTGCATGTTTTTCTGATGATGTTTTCTTTCTCTAACTCTCTCACAGACCATGAGAAAAAATCTCCTAGGAGAACCACAGCCAAGACTGCAACTATTTCAAACACACTAATCAGACTGGTAATGAATTTTAAAATGAAATTTTGATAAGATAGTATAATTGCTTTGATGTTGCAAATGTCCAACTACTTCTATTTCACACAGTCTGCATGATTCTTTTCAAGTGGTGTGGAAACAGACATAAGCAGCAACTGCATTTGGACATATTAAATTATACATTTTAGTTGTTCAAGCAGATTACCTCTTTTCTGGGAGTCGGTTTTTGGCAGAACTAAAACATTTAAACAATTCCATGTACGTAAAAAAGCCAAATTATTTTAAAAGTTTAAAATTATTAGTTTTACCTTCCTCCCCAGGTGGCAGTTTGAACAGAGGTTGAAATTTTGCCTCTGAACTGTTGTAAAAAGTTAATTTAAGGGAACCACTATGCACATGAACAAAGAGACTCTGTACGCTCAGTGATGTGGGTCATTAATTGGACATCTCATTCATCATAGACCCTTACTAGGAAAAACAAAGAACAAGACCTAAAACAGGACTGTGGCTTTGTTAAAAAAGTTTAAAGAATCTGTATTTAATCAAAACATGCAAAACAATCTCCAGATACTGTCTGGCAACAAATTTAGGATTTGCAGAGCTGAAGTGTTCATTTGCTTGGCTATAAATATTATGTTGATGAAAGACAGTCCTAACTCTGTCTTCCACCACTTCACTTCTGATAGGGAAGTTAAGATTTTATGTGTTTGCTTAGAAACCCATTAGATATAACCTTTCCAGGAGAATTACAAGGAGGAATGATAAATGATTACGTATCAGTTGCGTGGGGGTGGGGTGGAGGAAGGGAGGATGTACAGCAGAAGTAAGTATTAAATCTAGCTTTATTTAACATTAGCATTAATGAGCTTTAAGATAGAATGCATAGAATACAGAAAATCAAAAAGTATACAAGCCTTGGAGGAAATTAAAAAGTGAATCAAATAATTAGAAACAGTAGCAGAAAAAAACTTTAAAGAAGACATTATACCTGCAAACAAATACTCTGAAGTCACAGTTATTCAATGGGAGGCCTTAGAGAGGACATGTGAACTTAAAATGAGATAAGACATTGAAAGAGGCCAAATCTGATGCATACAAAAAAGTGTTTCATCCCACAGAGAATATTAGTGCCTTCTTCCTATACGGCTGAGGTGTTACTAGACCTGGAAATGTAGTGTCAAATTTCAGCTGCTCTATTACTGGAAAGATAGGCAATCTTGAAAAGAATGAAATATGGGAACGGGAAAACTGATTTATACTAAAAAAACATAAATGGACCAAATTTCAGATACCAGCCAGCATTTCCGCATACATAATTTTGCACCCACAATCAAGCATTAAAGCTTTACATCCTTGATTGATTTGCACATACAAACTAGAGATCAGAGAAAGGATTAGTACCTAATGTTAGATCTCTAAATCCACAGTTAGGCACCAGAATAATGGTTTGATTTCCCAGTCCGAGCACCACAGGTTCCCATTAAAGCGAATAGAAACTATTTGTCATTCCGCGTTTTTAAAATTCAAGCCATTTGTAAAGTTTGTAGAACAAACATTAGTTAAAGTGTCCTGTGGCTATGTTTAAACATGTGAGGGCTTAATACACATGACACTGTTGCATTTTAATTAGAGCAACCCCCCCATCCCCAAGCACATGTATAGCCAGCTTAATAGTCTACCTGAATGGCCAAGGACGATGAAGTTGCAAGTAATAACAAGAATAAAATTGTGCACACAGGTATTTGTGCCTGCAAAAATTTCAAAAATAGTAAAGACCAAGCTAGAAATGTGCATACATTATACTAAATTCGTAGGGCAGACTGACTGTAGTCTGTGGAGCTACACTGATTGATGTCAGCTGAAGATCTGTCCCACAGCAAAATGCTAATTAAAGGCAGTATTTTTTCCAGGCATTTTTGTTACAGTTCTCTCAGTAGTATGCAAAGGTGTGACAAGGCACTTTATGAAAATAATTTTGTAGCGAATGCTTCATGATGGCCACTTGTTCGAGTACTGAGGAACATAGTGCAGGGAAGGTTTTTTCTGCCAGCAGAAAGATCTTAAGTTAAAACATAAGGGAAAACATGATTCTTTTCAAGCTCAGAGGATTCCTATCTCCTCCATTGGATCACAGAGAGGCATAAGTACAAGCATCTATGCCCTGGACAGCAGCAGTGTGGTAGGAGCCAGGCTGACTGCAGCAAGGACAGCAGCAGCAGCAACTGCCATTTCTGTGCTGGTCATCCATCCCTCATTTGGGTCAGACAAGACCCAGTGGGTAATGGAACTGTTTCCCATTTTATTTTTCAGGGAAGCAGACTGCAGAAAAGTTTTATGGGGGAATAATATAATACGATCAGTAGTATATGACCAAACCCTCTGCATGGCAAGCTCAGAGCTGTAGAAGTCACCCATAAGGTCCATGTCTTTGGTTTGGTTGTGCAGTGAGGGACTTCACTTCTCCTGTGTGTACACACACATGCACACACACACACCGGCATCAGACCTCTTCACCCTCATGCAGAATCCATCTACGTGTGTCCTGTAACAGGGAATGATAATTTAGTATTGAATTTGGACAAGTTCATTTTAACAGTCATTCTTCATACTACGGAGGAGGCTGCTGTAAATCTGTCCAGCCAACACTGAGGAGAGAAGGATTGGTGCAACAGAGAAATTTTAGAAAAGCCTTAAGTCACAAATTCAGTGTTGTTTGTTTTGTTTTGTGAACATACAAGCAACATCCACAATTATGTCACTGTTCCTAACTCACATGCCAGCATTATTTCAAAGAAAATCCTTGGATTTGAAAAACCCTGAACTTCAGTTGTTTGAAAACAAAATTCGACATGATTTGATACCATCTCTTGGGAATAAATGGAAACTTACAAAGCCACTTTATTTTATATAGCATCTTATATAAAAACTGCAACTCCTTCCAAAATAAGCATTAGAACAGACAGCAAATAGGAGAACTTTCTAGAAAAAGAAGAAGAAAAATGCAGTAAACTCCCTTTTAACTAATGATAGCAAAACCTGTAATTGTGGCTGTTGGAAATGTTTGCATGAAGTCAGCACATTTAAAAAACAAAGCACTAAGGAGAATACATACAATATTTGTAGTGACCTGTAAAAAAACAAGATGTGTGAGAAAAATATTTTTTCTTTATACCTGGTAAACTTTTACCTTAGTTTCATATCTAATAAAGGACTTGAGTGCCTAGATATGACCTTGACAATGCTTAATACTTTAATTACAGAGTGGAATTCAAAAGTGAAATATTTAGGCTTCTTGTACAGAGAGAGTGAAGAGCCTTAAAGCTGATCTGAACATCTGACATGGCTGTGCAGGGAGCTGCCTAAATCCAACCAACAAAAAATCCTAATCATAGGCTTTTATATACTCCTCTCGAGAGTCTAGAGACTTGAGTCAAAGTTTAATGGGAGGTGCCTCCATCCACTCAGCATCTGGTGTCCATAACCCACTCCTGACGGTTGGCACCTACAGGTATTCTTTCAAAATCTAAATGCAAAGTCCAGTACAGCACTGAGGCTGCCTACAGAGACCATGCAGGCGCTCAGAGTTACACCACCAAACAGTTGGATTTCCAGGCTCCTGGAATGTGGCCTTGATGGATCAGGGAGTTTAATCGCTTCAGGGAAGTGTCAGGCCTGGACAAACAGGTGGAAGCTTATCAAGTGAATACTCTTATCTATTCTACAGGAGATCAGGCAGATGAAATTCTGCTGTCGCTGCCTCTTAAAGATGCAGAGAAAAAGCAATATGCTGCAGTGATAGAAGCATTAACATCATTTTCTGGGCAAAGAAATGTGATTTATGAATGAGTTAGATTCTAGCTCCATAAACAGAAGCCTTCAGAACCTGCGGACAGATTCATCACAACTTTGTAAACAATGGCCAAATCCTGCCAAATTGGGAGCTTAAGGCGGAGCTAATTAGGGACCACTTAGTTGTGGGGCTTCATGATACAGAGCTCTCACAAAGATTACAGCTGGACCCTGATTTAACCCTGCAGAAGGCTATCACACAGGCTTGCCAATCAGAGCTAGCTGAACAGCATCAAGGAGAAATCAGGAGTGAGTCTCAGTCCTGTCAGGCATTAGTTAATATGGATGCCACGCACACTGTAAAGAAACTACAACCAAATACAAATAGAACTGATGGGCACAACAAACACAGGGAGTGGCCCCACTGGCACCCACAGTGGCAAACAAGTGGGAAAGGAGGCCAATGCCACAGGTGTGGACAAACTCCAGGACACAGTTGTGCTCAGTGTCCTGCTATGGAAGAGATATGTCAGCAATGTAAAAAGAAAGGTCACTATGTTTCAGTTTGTCACTCCACCACCAGAGTCTATGAGGTCACAGAACAGGATGCAGAGGATTGCATAGTAGGGCTGGACAAAATTTCGACACTGTGTTGACTCAGTTCGAGTTCAAAACAGCAAAATCAAATTGAAACGAAGGGCTTTGAAACAGCCTTGAAACAAAATGAGGTTGGTCAAAACATTTTGAAAGTTTCAAAACGTTTCAGGTTTTGAAGCAGCCATCAGAGAGGTGGTGGGAGACAGCAGCAGCCCTGGCTCTCCCCATCTCCCACCACCAGGCTCCGGGAAGCCAATCACAGTGCAGGGGAAGGGAACTGAGCCAGACCTAGCACAGGGGATGGGAAGTCAGCCCAGCAGAGCTAACTTCCCAACCCTAGCCCAACCCTAGCCTGATCTAGCATGGGGGATGGGAACTGAGCAACCGGGCTCAGTTCCCTTCCCCAGTCCCAGGCACCAGCACTGGCTTCCCTCCCTCATCTGGCAGGCACCTCAGGGGCCCACAGCCCCGATCTGCCTGCCAGATGAGAGAGGCTGTTTCGAGCTTCCCCGTTATAGCTAATGGGCAAAACGTCGAAAGACAGTCAAAACAACCTCACTGTTTCGACAAAGCAAAATGGAACAGCTGTTTCGAATTGAAATAAAATTCGAAATGAAACTCTGTTCCATCAAAACCTCAAAACTCAAGTTGAAACAGAACCGTGCCGTTTCATGCAGCCCTATGCATAGTACTTTTAGATGAAGTTGCAGAGTCTTCATCAGATCCAGGAGACTGGATGACAGAAATTGAGTTCAATGAACAGGCAATGTATTTAAAATAGATACAGGACCAGAAGTCTCAGCTACCCCTGATTCTTACTACATCCCACATAGAGATGGGATTCTCCTTACCTCTACTAAACAGCTACAGAGGCCAGGCAACAGAACCCTCAAAGTACTGAGATCTTTTAATGCAAAAATAGCACTGAAGCAGAGATGCATAGACCAGGAAATCTGTGTGACTGGCAATCTTGCTGTGCCTTTACTTGGTTTACTGGCTATACAGGCACTGCAACTTGTCCATCGACTAGATGACATAGTGGACCAGAAATCCTTGGAGCAGTACTACAGAACCAAATACCCACTGGTCTTTTCTGGTCTGGGAAAAATATCAGGCGAATATCAGATATGCCTAAAAGCTGATGCCATTCCATATGCATTAACTACTCCAAGTTGGGTACTTTTGCCACTGATGGAGAAAGTTAAAAAGAGCTAACATGCATGGAGGAAATGGGAGTAGTTACAAAGACTGAAGAACCTACTCATTGCTGTTCTGCGATGGTAGTTGTGCCAACACCAATGGTAAGTCTAGGATATGTGTTGACCTTGCACAGCTGACAAGTACGTGTGCAGAGAAAGATGCATTCTTTCTTCCATGGAACACACCTTGGCTCAACTTGTAGGAGCCAGCCAAAATTCACAAAATTGGATGCTTGGTCAGGGTTCTGGCAGATTCCTTTCGCCACTGAATTATCCAAGCTAACATCTTTTATTACTCCATTCGGATGCTACCAGTTTAAATGGCTACCTTTCAGAATCCCATCAGCTCCTGAATTCTTTCAGTTTTGGAAGTCACAGATATTGGATAATCTAGAAGGGGTTCTTTGCCCTGCTGATGATATTTTGATTTTTGGGACCACTAAGGCACACCATGATGCAAGAGTGGATGCAACACTGAAAACTCAGCTTTATAAGCACTCGTGGTGCTCAGGCCAAGTGCCAGATGATTGGAAGGTAGCCAACGTGGTCCCCATCTTTAAAAAAGGGAGGAGGGAGGACCCAGGCAACTATAGGTCTGTCAGTCTTACCTCGAACCTAGGGAAACTCTTTGAGAAGATCATCATGGAGCACATCTGTGATGCACCAGCCTCAGAAATGATGCTCAAGGGCAACCAGCACGGTTTCATTAGGGGCAAGTCATGTCAGACCAACCTGATT
>NW_017728886.1:228741939-228764251 GCF_001723895.1 Crocodylus porosus
CTCTGGACTCTCTCAAGCTTCTCCACATCCTTTTTGAATTGTAGATCCCAAAACTGGACACAGTACTCCAGCTGCGGCCTCCTCAAGGCCGAGTACAAGAGGAGAATGACGTCCCGGGATTTGCTTGAGAAGCACCTATGGATGCAAGCCAGAGTTTTGGTCACTTTACTAGCCGCAGCATCACATTGCAGTTACAGACCGCTGATACTATTTGTAGGGCACCATTACAGGCCCCACTGTCTCCAGAAAAACTCCACCAGGAGAGAGATATTGCTGTTTATGTGGACATTATTACATAAGAGATACTCATATCTGCTTCACTACAAATGAGAATTCAGAAAGCTGAAGAAGTTAATTCCTTTTGTCAAAATATAAGAAAATACTGCTTGGAAGGATGGCCTTAAGATTGCCTTGAGGACTGTGAACTCGCAAAGTACCAACAAGAGAGACTCAGTCTCCATGTTGTCAGAGACTTAGTCATGTTCCACAACAGAGTACTGATACCTTCAGCACTATGTCAGGAGATAGATTCATAGATGTTAGGGTCAGAAGGGACCTATTAGATCATGGAGTCCAACCCCCTGCCCTGAACAGGAATGAGTGTTGGGGTCACTGTAAAGAATTTTTTCCTGATGTCCAATCTGAATTTGCTGTCTTCCAGTTTGTGGCCATTATTTCTTGTTACCCCAACAGGTGCCCTGGTAAATACTGTATCCCCTATTTCTTGCTGCCCCCCATGATGAGTTTGTAGGCAGCCACAAGATCACCTCTCAGCCTCCCCTTGTGGAGGCTGAAGAGGTTCAGGTATCCCAATCGGTCCTCATAGGGTTTTTTTCTGTAGGCCTTTAACCAGATGAGCGGCCCTCCTCTGAACACATCCCTCCCAAAGTGCAGTGCCCAAAGCTGGATGCAGTACTCCAGCTGCGGCCTAACCAATGCTGCATAGAGGGGGAGTATCACCTCCCTAGACCTGTTTGTGACGCACCTACCTATGAAAGAAAAGGTGAGGTTAGCTTTACTTATTACCTCATCACACAGGTGACTCATGTTCATTTTGGAGTCAACTACGACTCCGAGATCCCTTTCCACACTTGTGCTACTTAGAGTGGTCCATCCCAGGATATAGGAGTGATGATTCTTCCTCCCCAGGTGCAACATATGACAGTTATCCTTGTTAAACTGTATCCTTTTCTGTTCAGCTCATTTCCCCAGCCTGTCCAAATCATCCTGGATTTGTGCCCTGCTGTCTAGTTTGTGTACCTCCCCCCATAGTTTGGTGTCGTTAGCAAACTTGGACAGGGTGCTTTCTACTCCCTCGTCCAAGTCACTAATGAAGATATTAAATAGTGCCGGTCCCAGGACAGACCGTTGGGGGGGGGTTCCACGGCCAATATTTCTCCAGGAAGAAACTGACCCATCCACCACCACTGTCTGAGTGCATCCCATGAGCCAATTTTCTACCCACTGGCTGTGTAATAATTGACATTGCAACTGTTTAGTTTATTTATAAGAATTAGGTGTGACCCTGTGTCAAAGGCCTTTGTAAAATCTAAGTAAATAACATCTACCTCTATTCCATCATCCAAGCATTTTGTGACCTGGTCATAAAATGAAACCAGGTTAGTCAGGCAGGGTCTGCCTGCTATGAACCCATGCTGATTGCCCCTTAGCATCATTTACCTGCTGGTCCCCCACAAATGTGATCCTTAACAATTTTCTCAAAGGTCTTGCCAAAGATAGAGGTGAGACTAACCAGCCTATAGTTACCCACTTCCTCCTTCCTCTCCTTCTTGAAAATAGGAACCATGTTGGCCATTTTCCAAATCTCCAGGACCTGTCCTGAGCACGCTGAGTGCTCAAACAGTTGTGCCAGTGGCTCTGCTATAACTCCAGCTAATTCCCTAAGTATCCTAGGATCATCAGGACCTGTTGACGTAAATACATGCAACCCCTCCAGGTGCCGCTTTACTAGGTCAGCTCTAACAGTTGGTGAGTTGGTATCTATACTGGTCTTACCTAAGGTCCCAATGGAATGCATATTTGTATTCATGTCCAGGAACATGGATGCAAATAAATCATTTAGAAGCTCCGCTTTGGCCATCCTATCTGTTACCAGTTGCCCTAATTCATCCTGAAGGGGCTCTAAGTTACCCTGCTCCTTCTTTTTGCTTCCTATGTACTTAAAGAATGACTTTTTGTTATCCTTAACTTCTGCTGCCAGCCTAAGCTCCATTTCCACTGTGGTTCTCCTCACTGTTTCCCTGAAAGCTTGAGCCAAGCAGGTATACTCCTCCTTGGTGGCAGCCCCCTGCTTCCACAGTCTGTAGGCCTCTTTTTTTCCCTCCAGGCTCTCCTGGATTTCCCTGCTCCAACAAGAGGGTTTCTTTGTTTTTTTTTCCCCCCCTTTTATGTGTACTGGGATGGTCTTTTTCTGTGCCTGCAGGATTAGTCCCTTGAAAGATGCTGACCCTTCCTGGACTCCCATCTCTCCAAGGCTTTTACCAGTCAGTCCCTCCCTAACTAATCTGAGCTTGTTGAAATTGGCCTTCCTGAAGTCTAGCACTTCCACCCTACTAGTTGTCTTCCTCACCTTTCTCCAGATAGTGAACCCTATCAATAGGGTCACTATCCCCTAGGTTACCTTGCACCTGCCGATCCTCTACCAAGTCTTTCCCTGTGGCCAGTACCAAGTCTAGTAAGGCATTTCCCCTAGTGGGAACATGTACCTCCTGCGATAGGTGAAGGTCCTGGAAGGAGATTAGAAACGTTCATGAATGGGCAGACCTGGCTGCTGGTTTTTCTCAGCAGATATCTGGGAAGTTAAAGTCACCCATGATGACCAGGTCATTTGGGCGCACTGCCTCTGAGAGCTGCCTCAAGAATTCTAGACCTAATTCAGCCCCCTGGTGTGGGAGTCTGTAGTAAGCCCCCACTACCAAGTCCCTTTCATACCGATCCCCCTTTAACCTGACACACAGTACCTCAGTTTGCCCTTCTTCCTGTCCCAAATTAACTATGGAAGATGTATATTGCTCCTTAACATAGAGAGGGATGCCCTCCCTTTCCTTTTGCCGACTCTGTCCTTTCTGTACAGCCTGTAGCCCTCAATGTCAACTGCCCAGTCATGGGTAGGATCCCACTAAGTTCCTCTTAGCCCAACCAGATCAAATTCTTTATTTGCAGGCAGGAGTGCAAATTCCTCCTGGTTGTTCCCCATGTCCCTAGCATTAGTATAGAGGTATCTAAGCCCCCCAGTAGGTCCCCTTGCTACTTCCCCATTCTGATGCTTAGTAGGGCCCTTGGTACTTACCTGGACTGTTTTAGCGTCTGGCTTGAGGTTCATTATTCCTGGCCTCTCCCTGTTGTCAACATCCCTGTCCCCTGATGAACCTAATTTAAAGCCCAGCATAGGAGATCAGCCAACTTGTAAGAGAACAGACTCTTACCTCTTGGAGAGAGATATAGCCCATCTCACCCAAACAAGACCTTACCCTGGAAGTGCAGGTCATAGTCAAGGAATCCAAACCCTGCACAATGGAACCAGCTCCGAAGCTGCAAGTTGACATCTCTAATGCAATTGCTGTGGTGCTGTCCTCGACTGCTGACTGGTAGGATGGATGAGAAGACCACCTGTCCCAGCCCTCCCACTACCCCTGGGAGGCAGCATCGGGGCAGGGTCCCTGACTGCACTCTGAGTCACCACCCCCATTAAAGACCCTCACGTGCACTCACCTGATGTCTGTGATGACTCTGTCCAAAGCCGCTGATTCTGACACATGGAGTCTTAGGTCCCCCTTACTCTCCCTCCTGCATGAACTCCTATGCAAACTCCGATGCACCTTTGAAGAGTGTGCCTGGTTGCCCAGGCTGTTTGCCCGGGTCAGGAGTGCAGCTCCTGCCTGTTACATCTAAGTAGGGATGGGAGAGGAGGAAAACCCATTCTGAATTCCCTACAGCTGGCCCGTCTCATCTCTCCCTTCCCTTTCCCTGCCCAGCTTACCTTTTTGCTGCTGCTGGCACCTCACTCCTCACTGCTGTGCTTGGTGGGATCAGGGGAGCTGAGGGCATATGTGCACTGGTGCACACATGTGCTCAGTTTGGCATCCAGGTCCTGACATCCTAGAGAAGATTCATGATGTTCACCAGGGAATTACAAAATGTCAAGCCAGGGCTCACCAGACAGTTTAGTGGCTCTCCAGCTGTGATGACATACAGAACTGGGTTGCCAGTTGTAAGGTTTGCACTCAACACCGACCAGTCCATGTGCAGCCGTGCCTCACAACTGATTTACCAGATCATCCATGGCAGAAGTTGGGAGCTGATTTATTCACCTGGAAGTGTTCTGTTTACCTCATTGCCATTGATTATTATTTCCATTACTTGGAAATGTTACAATTAGAGAGCACCACAACAGACAGAGTTATAATGGTATTGAAGAGTATATTTGTACACCTCCTCAGGTCAGCTCTGGTATGTGGCCCGGGGCAAATCGGCTTATGCGGGGACCCACCTCCGCCCCAATCCTCAGTGCAGTTCATAGGCTCGTCTGTGAAAAGTGGTTTGTAAATTCAAACAAGCACTGAACCTTGCTAACTTCATCACCAGAAGCCAACTTCCTACAACCCAGAGGACACCAAATGGATCCAGACCATGCCATGACAAGACATGCAAAGCCTGCCAACAATATCTCCAGTATGGAGATATCTTCATGTTGCAGGGCACTAGAGTGTCCAGAAGGAGCAGGGCCTAGCTCGTATATAAACCCCAGGCCAGAGGCCAGGAGGGCAGTTCCCTGCTAGCAGCCTCCAGGGTGGAAGTGCCCAGTGATGCTGCAACTGCCTGATATGCTGTACCTAGGGCAAAGAGGGCTCTATGGTCTCCACAGGTATCCTTGCTTTCTAGATACTTAGTGCTAGGGATGAAATCTGTTTCTCTTAAAGGATCAGAGCACATCCTGATCTTTTGTATTATGTTATAGCCTAGGGGCTTATGTTTGTTTGCTGTTGTACACCACCGGTGGTTTGGGAGAGGCTATTGTGGAAGAAGGAGGCTTCATTGAGGCCCCACTATAGTGTGGGGACCCTGGCACCAGTGGGGGTGTGCTATTCAGGGCATACAGGCCCCAGTGCCAGTGGGGGACACTATTCAGGGTGCACAGGCCCCGGCCCTGGCACCAGTGTGGAAAGCCCAGAGACAACTTGAGGCCAAGCAAAACCAAGACCTCGGAGGAAAGCTGTGGAAGTACCATCTGCAAGGCTTGGGACATGGTAAAGGGGTGGTTTGGAGCCATGCATATAGCCCATAAGGCTGGGGTGTCCCATGACATCTATTTTGGAATTGGACCCACAAGGGGTCTAGGAACCCATGGAATTCAAGGAAATCCAGCAGGACCATGTCCAATGGGATGTGAAAGCATCCTCCCTATATTGTAAATCCATCAAGATGCGGTTGGCAAGAATAGAGGGTGCCCATCAGGCCAAATTGACATGGTCAAGGGGCCTTAGGGGTAACACGGCCATCCTTAGGGACCCTGCCCCATGACACTTCATGATGTATATCTCCAAAAATACATGGGAGACACCAAGCAAGAACTGCACACCAGAATGAGTGCACACTGAAAATCTATCAAGGCAAGAACACTCAACTACCTGTCTTCAATCTCTCAGGCCTGATCCTCAAAGGGAAGTACAAAAAACTTTTCACAGATGAGCCAATGGACTGTACTTCATCAATCTTCTAGGTACAAAAACTCATGGACTCAATATAGATTATACAGTGGAATTCTGACACACTACAACCTGCTGGACATCCGACTCCCCAGGTACCTCTCCACTTTTAATGCTACATCCCTCTTCCCTCCGCCTCTCCGCCCCATCCTGTCCCTCACCACCTGATGTCTCCATTTTCACTGACTGGCTTTCTTGCTGCCAGCCTCTGGCTTCTTTACTATTCCTTACATCAAGAAACAGCACACCACCAACTGCATGTTCTTCCTCAGCCTAAGGGTTTTTCAACCCAAAAGCTGGCATCCCAGGAAGCTAAGCTGAGCTTACCTGGAGCCTCACAACTCCACTGCAACAAGCAAGCCTCAAGTCTGTCAAAGACATGACAAGTCTGGGCTTTCCCCAGCCAGGACTGTGCATGTGTGTGGTGGATGGAGGTTATGGCACCTTCTACCCACCTTTCGCCAGGGAGATCCTCGGTCCTGGAATTTCCTGGGATTGCTGCACTGCTGGCAGTCCTGACAGGCCTTCTGACCCTGGCAGGGTGCAGTTTTAGTGGTCATGCCCAGGACCTGGGGTCTCCTCCTTTCCCATAGCCCCTGGCCATACCACCAAATTTGGCCTGGCACGGGAGCTCAGCAGGGACATGTTCTTTCCCTGCTGGCTAGTGATGCAGTGAGTGCCCCCTCCAGCTCTGAGAGTGGGGCAGAAAATTGTTCAGAAACCAGAAACCAAAAGGAAATAGGGTGGCACTCACTCCATCTGCATCTGGAGCATGAGGAAACCCAGCAGTGGAAGGTTCACCTTCAGGAACAACAGCTGCTCCTTCAAACCGGGATCCAAGGAGGTGTGATGGGGTATCACTACATCACCAGCAATATGGAATACCCTCTTGCTTGAAACACTGGTTGGTTGACAGGATAGGACAGGTGTTTCTGGGCAACTGTAGCCAGATCCAGCCACATCTGGCTGTGGGTTGCCCAGTAGGCCAGGGGGTCACACAGCAGTAGCTCCATGTCCTCCATGAGATAGGGAGCCACCAAGGCCTAAGCACTACCTGCCTGATGGTGAGTTCTGGTGCCTCTAGACCCCACCATGGAAGCCATGGCCTTGGCCCACATTAGCAGCACCTGTGGTGGAGGTGGAGACTGGCTGGTGGATGGTATGCTGGCACGGGACAGTGGATCCCTGTTCCATGTCCCCCTACCTCCACCCTTCTGCTTCCCTGACCCTCTTTACCAGCGCCTCCATCTACTGATTCAGGGTTTTGCTGATGCTCCCCTTCACCCTTGGGTAACGCATGGTAGCCAGCATGTAAACCATACTGGACAGTAAGGGATTAAGCCATTGCCTGATGCCATTCTTGAGATGCCTCAGCAGTGCCTGCACATCTGGTGACAGTGGCCCAGCCAGGAACATTGATCACTTGGAACTTCTCCATTTGGTTCTGAAATTCCCTCACTATAGAGATCACCTGGCTAAGGAGCACTGACACTCTTGGTGGACTTGATGAAAGGCTGCAGGACCACCAAGATGTGGGAGATGGTATCCCACTCAGCTCTGTTAAGGGGACTACTGATCTCAATATCCCTGAGCAAGGCCATCTCATGGATGGCCTTCTGTTGCTTCACCAGCCTCTCGAGCATCAGGTACGTGGAGTTCCACCAAGTTTCTACATCCTGCATGATTTTGTGCTGCAGGATGTACAGCTCTGCCTGTTTGTCTCACAGCATCTTGCCCCACTTGATGCTCCAGTGGAAGTGCCCTGTCCCCCTCCAATGTGTCCCTGACAATGAGGTACAACTTGTGTGCTACACAGCAGCACAAAGTTGCCATCACAGACTGCCTTGACCATATTGGCCCCATTGTTGGTAACCCTGCCCAACAAGCCACCCCTGCACCATACGGTTGATGGCCACCATGATCTCCATTGCTGTGTGGGACTCATCCATCACCTCAGCTTGAAGGAGAGCCCACCAACAGCCTGACTGGGCCCTGTGAAGGAGAGGAATATATGATCTCCCCCCCAGCTGCTCCAGATGTCTGAGGTAAAGTGCAAGGCCACCAGCATACCTGCCTTGTGCAGATGCTCCCTCAAGTATTCTCTGAATGCCTCATGCAGGGAGGGCACCACCATAGTGCTGCAGGTGGTACGTGGGGGCACTTGGTAGGATGGGGCCAAAAGTGCCATGAGCCGCCTGAACTCCAGTCACTCAACTAGGGAGAATGGCTGGCCATCCACAGCAAGCATCTCTCCAATGGTCTGGATGTTCTCGCTTACCTTTGCAATGCGTCCCCCTTTCTATCTGTCTTTCCATCACTGTTCCAGGGTGGCCTGACTCTGCTTTGGGGAGATGGGGGCTTTGGAGTGAGAGGGGGACTTTTTTTGGGGCATGCTTCCACCAGTGCCAGGCTGAGGAGGAACAAGTGCAAGGGGGTGGTACCTGCAGAGATGCATCAGCATTCCTGTGGTGCTCAGGTGTTTTGTTCCCTTGCCCCGACTGGTTTGGGCTCAGCAGTGCAGGCAGACAATGTATGTGGGATCATCGGCCAGTTCAAAATGATCCCAGACCACACTACCCACTTGCTTCTGGGGTGTGGGTGCATGGGTGGGTGCTGCCTTTTTCCTCTTCTCAGCAGGCAGAGGCACAGCAACAGGAGAAGCAGACTCAGCTGAGTCACTTGCCTCTACAACCTCTACCTCAGCCTCCTCTGAAGTACCTTCTGGGGAAATAGACCTGGCTGTAGGGGAAACTTAAGAGGTGTGGAGCACAAACTCAGCTGATTCTCCATCCTTCCCCAGAATTTACCTTGCTATGGCACTAAGATCCAGCTCCAGCTCCAGCTCTTCCTCTGGTACTGTAAGGCTTAGTCTGGGAAATGAAATGTGGGGGGAGGAGACTGTCATGCTAGTGCTGCTTGCTGTCATGGTGGTAGTGGTGGGGAGTTATGGAGGGTGTTCTTGGAGGTGATGCAGACTCAAGCAGTGTCACTGCTCCCCTCTCCTTGCTGCCAGTAGAACTGGAAGCCTCATGCCTGCTAGTTGTAGAAAAGAGGCTGGGTCTCAATTTGGAGGGCAGAGAGGAAGAACTTACACTTCTCCCTCTACCCCATCTTGTGCCCTTCCCTGAAGGCTTGCCAGCTGCCTTTCCAGCAAGCTTCATGGTGTGTTTCATAGTACAGTTCCCTGGGTGTACTCAAAAATCTGTGTATTCTTCTGTAAAGTAATCTGTTTTTTGTAATATATGTAGATAATTATATGGATGTATTTATGTAATGTACGTATGTATTTATGCAATAAATAAAATATATAAATGTGCGTCGTATGTGTTCCTGATTCTATATTATAATATGCAATACATGCTGTGCTTCCCTGCAAAATGAATGGAATGCATACTGTGAGAAAAAGCACAGATTTCTAGGGGACAAGAATCAAAATAGACTAACAAGAACAAAAAGAGGATTTTAGGGGAGGAATAAACTGAAAGGAATGAATGAATAAAATAATAAAATGGTATAGAAAGGAAAAGGTATTGAATCCCAGTTGCTAGGAATGGGCTAGCAAGTAGGAAGTGATAGCCTTTCTCTGATACTGCTGAGCTGCTGGAAGACACAGCTCAGTAACTGACCCCAAGACAGAATGCTCAATTCAATGCTGCTTTTTATGCTGTTTTTCCATCCCTCCCCAAGAGCACTGGGATTGGAAGGGAACGTCAGGGAAGGATCACACTCACTAGCCAGCTACACGTGTCAATATCAGAGCAGTCCTTTCCCCCCTTCCCTCTCCCTCTCCTTAGTTTCTGTTTTCCTGCAAGCAAGCCCAGCTTCGAAACTTGAAATGTTTTGAAAACTTTGAACATTTTGAGGCTGTTTCAAAGCCTTTCATTTCATTTTGATTTTGCTGTTTCAAGCTCAAGACAAGTTGAAACAGGGTTGAAATGAAACACCCAGTGACATTTCTTATAGCCCTGTTAGTCACCTAATCTACTTATGAAGCTGTGGGAAGCTTTGGTCACTGATTCAATTCGGTGGCGATTCAGCTAGATTTAGTAGCCAAATCTCCAAATCCAATCAGGAGACCCTTTAATTTCTCTGAATGGAATTGGAACTCTCCAAATCAGTTTAGAGAGCTTTGATGATTTGAACATAGACACAGTTTTAAGTGTTTTTTCTACATACCTCAAGGTACCAGGTGGCTCGTGAACACTGAAATGGTAGAGTGCATGGAGTCTCCCACAGGGGTACAAGGGTGGTCCCCAGCATGCTTGGCAGCAGACCCAGAAGTGGACCAGAAGCCCTTCCAATTGCTGATCACCAAGCCGGGGGGGGGCCATGAAGGGACCCTGCTGAGCAGACAGGGGCCCCCCATGCTCCTGGGGGATGCTCCATCCACCCCACTATCTCAGCATTCACGAGCCAAACCTGATATCTCGAGGTATGCAGGAAAAATATTTAAAGCTGTCTATGGCCAAATTGCTGATTCTCCAAATCAGCATTTAATCTTCAGATTTGGATTCAGCCAAATCAAATCAAGACAGTGATCTGAATCAACTAATTGAATCACTGTCCTCTGAATCAGGGTGAATCCAAATCCAAATCAAATACAGCCCACTTCGCACACCCCTACAACATGTACCAGGACAGTCTTGGGCATGCAGAGAAAACAGAACTGTGAGTACCTAGGGAACTTTCAGGTCACACAAGGAGGCTTCAGATTGAATTTACTTGCCTCCCAGCTTAAATGGACACTGATCAAGTGGGTCAGAGTTTTCTGGATAACTGTTTTAGACTGCAGCATTCAAAATCTACCGTACAACTTTCTAGGTAGTCTGCATCCTTTTTTGGATCTGAACCTCAATCTAAAATCTTCCACAGATAATGTTTTGTCATATTTTACTTTAATAATTGGTCACAATCAGCCTGAGAGAATAATACCAATTTATTAGGAACTAGGTTCAGTACCGAAAGATCATCAAGGAACACTGTAATAATTCTGCTTCTTGTAGGAGACCACAAAGAACAGCACATTATGCCCTGTAAAACAGCCAGGGCAGTTTTATTAATGTCAGATGGCATTTGAAGGCAAAATCATGAAGAAACATATTGAAAAGGCTTTTATAGATTGTTTCTCTTGTGAAAACACCTTAGGGATTCAAACACATGCATACACATGTTTCTTATTTTTATTTCCATTACTTCATGTACAGTTGCTCTCTTTTCCAGTCAAAATGTTTTCTTTCTCTGTCACTGATGTCCTAAGCCTCGGCTTTTCAATGTATATGTTCCATACCATATGAAAATGAGCTAGGCTTTTGTTAGCTTCTCAGACTATAAGAAGAAAAACCTGTTGCTAGATAAAAAAGCCCTGTCATTTTTAAAAAATAAGTGTAACACACTGGCACCACATCCATTTCTGGAGAAATGTTATTGGTTTCCATAGATGTTACTTCAGGATTTCAATCTGACCTTATGTTTGGGATCAGAAGGAGACTCTGAAAGAATCTGAACCCAAGATTAGGAACGAAAAGAAGAAAACAAGGAACCTTGCTTGAAATAGTACACAAGACTAGAAAACAACATTGAGAGTCTTCTCTTGGACTGTTTGTTTAAGCAAAGCTAGGACTGATTTCCATTGCCAAACAGAGAGCTGTGGAAGACAAAATCCTGATTTGTAGTTCATTTCTTGAAGTCCTTTGTTTGCTTCTAATAACTCCTGGCTTGTACTTGGATAAAAAGTTTATCAAATGTACATAGTTTTCAAGTCAGTTCATAAAAGCAATGATAGAAGCAATCTTTAGAGAAAGCACATTTCAATGTGACTCATTTTCATGTTAAAAAGCTCTATTTTTTTTCATTATCACACTGGTGTAGTTGATATGGGAAGTATTCAGAGAGCTTCCGAGAAATTCAATGACTCAGACATAGACACAGCTATAAATGTTTGTTCTACATACCTCAGGGTACCAGGGCGGCTTGTGAACACTGAGATGCTGGGGAGGATGAAGCATCCCACGGAAGTATTGGGGGGTCCCCAGCATGCTTGGCAGTGGACCCGGAAGTGGATTCTGCTGCAGAGTGAATGAGGGACCCCCTTTCACCACCCAGCTCAGTGACTGGTGCCTCCTCGGCCAGGGAGTGGCGTCACGCAGCTGACCGCTCAGCAAGGGGGCACAGGGGACCCCCAGCACACTCCCCTGAAGACTCAGAAGTGGATCAGAAGTACTTCTGGGTCCACCACCAAGCAGGTGGTGGCTGAATTGCTGATTCTCCAAATCAGCATTCAATCTTCAGATTCAGCTGAATTGAATTGGGACAGTGATCTGAATCAACTAATCAAATCACTGGCCCTGATTTGGGGTGAATCCAAATCCGAATCAAATATGGCCCATTTCACACACCTCTAATAACTGATCACTGTATTTTATGTCATCGATATCTTCAAAAAAGAAAGTACACTTGCTATTACTAGTTTGGTATAACTATTCCAATAATGTATGGCTTATTCCATTTCTAAATTCATTCTACCCTTGATACTAGATCTACTGCCTGAAAATGGGAAAGTGTAAGCATAAGAAAATTACAGATATCACCTGAACTGAAAATGGAATAGGTATTCTTTGCATCTCATCATATCTTTGTCTCATCATTTTATGCGCTATTTAATAACTGCCATGTAGCAGGACACCAAGGTGCCTGCTACTTGAAAAGCCGGGATAACCCCTCAGGTGCCAGTTGCTGGGGCAACTAGAGAGAGCCAGTGACCCACACCTGCTAGTGGTCAGGTGACAGGAAGGGGCAGGGCTTTGCTTCCATTTAAACCCCAGGGCTGAAGCCAGGCAAGCAGTTCCCCCCTGGCAACCAAGGGTCAGAGAGCTTTGCCTGAGTGAGAAAAAGGAAGAGGTCTGAATGCCTGAACAATGTGATACTGGTGAGAGATGGAGAAACCTTGGAGTGGCTCAAATGTTGTTATAGCCAGATGGCTTAGATTTATGTTATAGCTAAGGGGCTCATGTTTTATTTACTGTTAGACTGGAGGTTTGGGTAAGGCTATTAGGGGTTGGAGGAGGCCTAATAGGGGACCCACAGCAAAGCAGGAAACCCCAGGTCTGGAGAGTGGGCCGTGATTGAGAAGCCCTGGAGAGGGGGCAGAGAGTGGGAAGCCGGAAGAGGGGGCAGCAACCGACGAAAGCCAAAAGGGCAACACTGGGAGTGTGCCAAACCCGAATGCCAGAAAGGACGCAGTATAGGGAGAGTGTTGACTCCAAGGGCCCAGTAAGGCCGAGCGAGACAGGCTGCAGGGAGCCCGAGCGTCCAGTGAGGCGCGGCAAGAGAGAGACAGGGTTGCGGAGAGCCTGACCACCCACAGAGGCGCAGTGAAAGACAGGGCTGTGAAGAGCCCAAGTGATAGAGAAGTGTCGAGTGAGACTGAAGAACGTCCGGTACATCTGCAAGGCTTGGGGCATGGTACAGGGGTGGCTGGAGCCACACATAGGCCATAAGGCTGGGGTACACAAAACACCCATTACAGAAATGGGACTAGCAATAGCAGGAGAACTGTGGCCAAGAGGACAAAAGACAGCCTCCCTCTATTATATGTAAGACCAAAGACGTGGTGGGCAAGATTTGAGGGTCCTTTTTGGCAGCTTGGCACAGTGCAGAGGGCAACTAGGGGAGAGCACGGCGACCCTAGGGCGCCCCTCCTGCTATATGCCACAACACCAGAACTCTCTTCATAGTTGGTTTTGCTTTATTGAATTAATGTATTTCTTTGGGATCTCTAGGGATTCATAGATTTTTAGACCAGAGAAGGCCATTATGATCTTCTAGTCTGACCTCCTGAATGAAACAGGCCTAAAAACTTCAACCCAGTAATACCTATATCAAACTCCTAAATCCTGTTGGAGATATCAAATCATTTGCAGAAACATCCAGTTCTGGTTTTCAAGACTTCAGGTGATGGAGAATGTAGCACCTCCTTGCGTGACCACTTTCATTTATTAATTATATTGTCTAAAAATTTGCACCTCATTTCTGGTCTGAATCACCAGCCAGATCATGGATTTTATTTTGTCCAGGGACAAACATCTTAAATCTGTGTGATCTAAATCACCAATTTTAATCATTATTTAAATCAGCAAGAAGGCAAATAAATTAAGATTTAAATTATCGCTTTCTATCAACATAAAAATCTCATTTGAACTTTTTAATCATGTCCCAAAAGAAAGATCACTCCTGGTGGCTGATATACTATTTAATATGTTGATTTCCAAGTAAACATAATCTTTACAGTACTACATTTAGCACTTCTTTTTGTAAAGCAGGAGGATATTGATATCTATACCTGCTTATTAAAGCAGGTACATAATAAACATTTCACAGTCTCCATTTTCCAGTTTTATAATATCAGAAAGTGCTAAACAACATTATTTACTAGGTAATAATTCTTATTCATTAATTGTTTCAAGTGGCATTTGGACAGAAACTGAAATGCAATTAAAATGCACTAAAGCAGCATTTTAAAATTGCTTTTATTAATGAAATAAAACTACCTTAACTGTGCTGGATACATAGGAGAAAATATCAGAATAAGCTTTGGTTTTAAAACTGATTTATCAAACAACAGAAAATATTACCTACAGCTAGTGAATTGGTCTTGGCATGGGCAGATCAAGAATTGCAACAACAGGGGTATAACCACACCCCATGTGGCTGTATGATGCACGTACAGTGAAGAGAACTCATTGTACATGTGCCACACAGCCAAAGGGGCCACAACCCCTTGCTGTGATCCTGGATGCCAGTTTGCTCTCAGAGTTCACTGGCATGTCAGTGCAGCTCCTGCCGGGAGCTCCACACATGCTGTGAGTTGTATGAGCTCATCAGCATGGCCTCTGCCAGGAGTCCCTGCTCTCAGCTCCGGAGACTGCTGCTGTTTGCTCTTGCCATCTATCCTCCGCACCTTTCCCTTCTCCCCCGCCAGTTCAGCAGCAGGGAAAAGGAGGGGACAAGCAGCAACACACAGCCCCCGAACTCTATGAAAGTAAGGGTTCTGCATCACTGCCACTCATCTCCTTCTTTCCCTTGCTGCTGCCTGTGGCTATGGGGGTGGGGGCAGGGAGGGGAGGAGGGAGAGGAAGAGCAAACAGCAGCAGGCACCAGAGCTGCTTGAAAGCAGCAACTTCAGGCAGACCAGCTGGTGAGCTCATAGAGTTCGCAGCACCTGTGGAGCCCCCAGCAGGAGTTGCATTGATATGCCCCTGAGCTCTGAGAGCTCACTCCCCATGTGGTGCACAAAGGGGTGTGTGATGTCACTGCTGTACCTACTCTGAATTTGTCCCTAGGTATTTGTCATTTTGAGTAGTCACAGGGCAGACTTTCAAATTTATTTAGGCACCATAGTAGAATTTCCCAAAGCTACTAGGAAAGTCAAGCACTAATTTGCATAAATTTTAATGGCAGGTCAGTGCCTACTGCTTTTGAAAATCTCAGTAGACATTGAACTACATCTGGTGTTCATGAACCTTTAAAAATCTTACTTCATGTCCATCAGGCTTATAGAATTAGTAGATCTTCTGCTTTCCCACCTAGTTTTTAGTCTTAGGTTGACTTAGGGGGAAAAAAAAACTTTCCTGCTTTTTCAGCTCCTAATCAGTTTGAATAAATTAGCCCCAATAAATACTATTTTCTCAGAACCTACTAACTGAACTATACAATAAAAATGGAAAGACCTACATTTAGAAAAAATTACGTCAACTTTCCTCCATCTAAGGTAAAATATAGGTATTTTCAGTTGTCAATCCAAATACATAAAGCTCATGCTCAGAGAGAAGACTGCAGGTTCAGTACTAGATAAATGAGACATGGAATAACTATATCTTGTACATCCTATATTGGCAAGAATAAGGTTAAAAAGGCAAGTCTTTGCCCCTTTTCTCAGTCTACCTCTACAACAAGGACACAAAATTTATTAGTAACTAGTTACAAACACCATGCAGAGCATAATGTCATAAATGGGCACAGGAACTGTTTGATGATGTTACAGGAAATGTTGTGCAAGAAGAAAAAATTTGAAAGAAAAGTTTAGTTTCTACAGTAGCTGTAAATACTTGACCTTCTAAATGTAAAATAAATCAGTCATTTTAACAATACCAGGATATAAATCCTTAAAAAAGAAATAATATTTTCTAAAACTGTTTTGGTTACCTAGTGATAAAGCCTGCTCAATCAAAAATCCTTCCACTGATTTCAGTAGGCTTTGACTCAGACCCTTAACAGGACAACCTGCATTGTAACCACCACAATCACGGATCATTCAACACGTATCATACAATACTTCATACTTACTCTGCTTGTTCTGTGCAGGCTACCTCCTGAACCAGAAGCAGTGTCACTGCATTCACAGGGCACTTCAGATAGGCTAAGCAGCATTGCTAAATCAAATCAAGCAGAAAAAAAAAAGTGCTGTAAAGGTTCTGTATAGTAAAAACAAAACATGCCACCAGCCTATTTTGTTTGTGCACAAATATGATTTTGAGTGATGTTTTTAACTGTGACTTTCAAACCTCAATCATGTCCTCATGTCTGAGGGCACCTCTGCCTGACATGGCATGTCTGCAGTAGAAACAAGCTCTTTAAGTCACAGCTCAGATCTTCACAAAGCTTAATTAGAGAATCCATTAAATATGTTTGCTTTGAAACTGGACAAGTTAAAATTCACGTGTGTATACAATGTTTATTTAGCTGTAAATAAATTATTTAGATACTAAATATGAACAACTTGGCTGCCTATAGATAAGCTCCAACACATTCTAATTTCAATACTTCAGAGCAGACTCAATTAATCGAGTCTGCCCCATGTTCTGAATACAATACTCTAATGTAGCCTCAATGCCATGTGTATTAAGCCTCCCAAGTTTCTAAATGGCCACGGGACACTTTAACTAAACCTTGTCAAATGAGCTTTAATTAAAGCATCCCTACAGCCATTTTGAAATGCATGGGGGCTTAATATATGTAATGCTGAGCCATTTTAATTAGAGCAGCTGTCCAGGAATTGCTCTAATTAAAATGTCTGCCTCCCACCTCCGAACATATATATGACCTAACTAGCAAATTGCTCATCAGGAATGACAGAGGAAGGGGGGCCAGAGGAGATGGAGCCCCGCTTCTGGCCCCGTGCCCCCTCACCACCCCTGCTGGGCTGACCCTATCCCGCTTCTTCAGGTCTAACCCTGCTCCCCCCAGTTCAGGTCAGACCCCACTCCTCCCCCTCCACATGGTTTGGGTCTGCCTCCACCCCCCCAGTTCAGGGATGACGCCACACCCCCAGTTGAGGGATAACTCTGCCCCCCATTCAGATCTGACCTCACACCACCTCCGTTCCCCCCGGCTCAGGTCCAACCCTGCCCCCACCCCCCTTTGCCCTGGGTTAGGTCTGACACCCCCTTCCCCACAGTTCAGGTCTGACCCCGCTCCCCTCGCTTTTTCCAGTTCGGGTCCAACCCCGCTCCTCCCCTCCTCCCCCCCCCGGGGCCGTACCTGCTGTGACAGAGAGGCTCCTGCTTTTCCTCAGCTGGCTCTGCTGCTTTTAAAGTGCTGTACCCAATTTTTGGGTTTTTTTGCCTCTGTGGAGGTGAGGCTGAGGGAGCTGCCACACTGTAGGAGGTGGCAGCACTGGCAGAAGGATTCCCGCCTTCCCTCAGCTGACCCCATCACTTGTAAAGTCCTGTTGTAACTCAGCTGGCCCTGCCTCCTGGCCCATGCAGCCAATCAGCTCATGAGCATTTGGGCAAAAGCATTATGGACAGACATACAGACTAAGCCTTTTATTATATTAGATTTAAGAATCCAAGTGGAACTAAAGTGAAAGAAAGATACTCAAGCTAGCTTTGCACCTGCTTGGGTATCAAGCACAAGCTGGCTGCAGCAGCATGGCACTCAGCATAGGCTAATTTGTCCTGTCCCTCAGATATGTCTGCAGTAAATCTGTAGTTCCACTTGAGTGCTCATGTAGGCTTTCCTGCAAAGGGGCAAATTCCTCCCACTGACAAGACTCCCAGATTGGTATGGACAGTGAGGGTTTTTGTCTTCCTTTGTAGCAGGGGAGCGTGGCTCTTTTCATTGCATTTCTCAAGCACAACTCTAACAGGACACTGACCACCATTGTCCCCATACTTTACCTGTGGCATATTAGAGTGCTATGCCTTGGAGACATGCCGCAGGGTTGACTATGTAGTTTTAGTAACAAGTTAGACAAGATTTGCATGGAATGGCTTTGATAGGAATGAGACTGCTGCAGGCAGGCGGTTGGCCTAGGGACTTCCAGCCCTCCTCTTTCGTGATTCTGTGACTTCTGATGTAGGCACTTTGGTCTGGCTTACAATCTAGTTCTTCCTGAGTAACATACAAATACAGCAGTGGGAAACGTACAATAGATAAAGTCTCTTACGGGAGCTGAGCTGCTGCTTTTTTTTATAATCTTCCCATACCTTCTTAGTGCACAGTTGCAACATCTGTTTGTTTTTATTAATACTTGGCATTTTATCAATAATACTTGGCATTTATATAGTATTTTCATGTTCAAAGCTGTAATTAATTTAATTTTTCCATGGGAATTGCTTAAACTATCTGTCTAGTTTAAAGTTATATTCACATTTATCATAAAGAGAAACCTTTGGAAGAAAAATCACTGCAACCACTAGCAGTTCTATTCCTGTTTCAATTCTTTGTTCCCCCCTGCCACCACCACCATCAAGTGATGGATTTGGAGAACATACAGGATGTTACAGCTTCCAGTTCTGGATTAAATGAATGCACTCTGCCAATAACAACTACATCCAGAATCATAACTGAACAGTGCCCATGCTTGGTGTAAAGCAAACAGAACTGTGGATTGTATCTCAGACTTGGCTTAGGATTAAGTCTATACCCACCAACAAATGAGGCAGCAGCCAGCTTTATTATTTGCTCCTCAAGAATCTCACACTTCACAATTCCTGTAAAACAAAACTGTGAGCTACTATGCAGCAACTGAACATTTGGGTAAATATACTGGGTTTTGAGGTTTTACAATAGTATCAACTAGATCTTTCAATGGTGTACAATAAATAGCTTCATTGGATCTGCCCCTAACTTTTCCATCATCAGTATAGCCCTCTTTTTGCTTTTAAGAGATTGACTGATTCCCTGATGTTGTGCTAACACCTGAAGATTAATGGTAGCTTTATTGGTTCCATCACATCTTTCACCTAATCGCCAATGACTATTCACCTCTTTTGCTGGCTGAACAATTTGCTTGCCTCTCAAATCAAGCAGAAAAAAAGTGCTATAATGGTTCTGCATAGTGGAAATAAAACATGCCATCAGCCTCTTTTGTTAGTGCACACAATATGATTTTGAATGACATTTTTAACTTTAAAATTCAAACCTCACTGAAGTCACACCTAGCTCTTCCATACTGCCATCTGGGCCCCAACAGACTTTCTTCACGGTTGTCTGGGATAACTTGACATTCATGCTTCTCTAGATTCAAATGCAGACCACAGGTTCTCTCTGTCCTTCTCTGTCATTTGGCTGATTGCCTTCATGACAGCAGAGTTTGGATAGGCAGAGAACCAGTACACTCACCAAGTCCAACTAAACACAATGCCAACCAGGCACATGCTACTGGAGCCTTCTAAAGAAATACTTTTTGAATTTCATGGAGTTTGTTCTTGCTCCCTCCCATGCTGAGTTGCTGACATGATTCCAAAGGCCAGAGAGGCTCCCTGTTTTCAGTTGGTTGTGCAAAAAAAAATCTCATTTTCTATTTAATCTCTTTGCCTAAGAGGTCAGATCATTTCCATAATCAATTCTTTAGCTAGCACAGCCACCCCTACACTGCCAGTTGTACCAGACGAACAGCTCAGTACAATCAATATTTTCTTGACTGCCCTGTAAATTATCATGTGAAACTTTTATTCATTGTCCACGAGTTACAGAAGTTCCGATCACAGATGGATCCCCAGAGTTTTTTCCAGGTTGTACAATGTTGAAAAAAAAAGTAAATTCACAGACAAAATGACTGAGAGTACAGAACACATGAACTCACAGGTCTACATTGCAGTGGGAGACCCAACTTTCTAAGCAAAGCACTGGCTTGTTTTGTCACCAGAAAAACATTCTTGACTGAGATTGCTGACAGAAACAAAGTCAATCAGTGAATCCCAGTGTATGAAGAACTGCTGTGAACAAATCATATTAACCTTCAAGAATCTGGGGTAGTGACTCTGATACTTCACAAATACATAAGAACAAAATAAAAGTGCTCAGAGCTATACAAGACCAAAGTGTTTCTGTAAGCTTTCCAGATTTTTTTTATTTAGCAGTTTCTCAGTAAGAATCAACTCAAACCCCATCATGGTAATTACGGCACAAAAACCCTAAAGTTCACAATGTTATATCAAAGCAAACAAACACAAGAAATACTCAGATGTACTCGGGGTAAAGCAAATGGCTGTAGTGCTTGAGTTTTAATCACAATTTTCCTTCCCCAATGTCATCAACAATCCATGTTCAAGTCATTCTTCCAAGGCTGACCTCTATTTTAGGAGTCTGTATTCCCCACTACCTTTTGTCCCAATTGACTTTCTTCTGCCATGAACTAAATGTACAGGTACAATAACTGATATTTTCAAAGCTGCATTAATTTTAACGGGAACTGGGTGCTGAAATTGGCTGAAAATCTCAGCCAATATTCTTTGTATTAGCAGCATATGGTCTTGGCACTTGGAAACAAAATTATTGCACTTACTGCCATGTTTATTCCCAGTGTGCGCATAGATATACACATACAGGGTTTTGCAATGCCCTAAGCAACTGAAAAAGGACACAAGGCAATACACAAGAACCACGCTTGAGTACCCATTAGAAGGCCTTAAATATACACTAGATTAAAATACAGAATGGCAAAAATATTATTTTCTGGCAGCTTTATTCCCAGGTTAGGAATCCAAAGGTGCTTATAGGGCCAACGGGCACTGAAAAAAAACAAGAAGGAGCACATGATGTAGAAACCAAGCCTAAATGTACCAGAGAGACTTTTTTATATAAATCTCAGAGTATAGAAAACTGAGAAAAAAAATTGATTTACCAGCTGCCAGATCATTCCCCACTTTGGAAGCTGATTAGCCATTCTCAGCTAGGCTTCTGCTTTTTAGCTATCAGCACGAGAATTGCATCTTTATTGATAACATTTTTTAAGAATGGTTGAAGGAGGAATGCAGTTACAAGTACATCAACACATGCCAAAGGTTACCTATGGTACAGCGGAAAGAGGGGAGGAAAAAAGCACAACTTTGAAAAATAGGTCTGTAATAATTCCAAAAAAAAAAAAAGAGGAGCCCAGATTCTCGCAGCAAAATCACCACCACTACCATAATGGAAAACTTGTCTTGGGGCTTTACTGCATACACAGACTTTGTTTAGAAACTCTCTAGCTTTTTCCACCTGGAGTGTGTCAGGTTACACTGAGTGAAAAATAAAAATTAATTTCCAAGGTTCATGTTTTGAACGATTTACAAAAGGATGCTCTCCAGAAGCTGAGCAATATAAAGATGTGAACACAATATGATAAAATTGCTATATTTTAGATGTCCACATTGAGGTGCCAAGTATCTCACAGATGATATAGCAAACTTAATCACAGTCCCAAGGATTTTACAATGCAGAGACAAAATCTGACAAGGGAAGTGGGCCAAATATACCACATATGAGATATGTTCAATATTTCTGACAATCCTATCTTCAATTCAAAGTTAAAGGACAAGCTATCGTGACAATTATTTTATCTCACTATTAGAGCTGAGTGGTGATACCAACTTCTCTCCTTTTAGGCCTCATGCAGGGGCTAGCAATTGTTGGGAGAGGCTGGATACAAACTGTTCTGCAGGCTGGATCTGGCTTATTATTTGTAAGTTGCTAACTGCTACCCTAATTCTTAGCTCCCAAGAGAATGCCATAACCACCAGACCATAAAGTGAAGGCATTCTCCTCCTCCTGTCCAGTATGTATCAGTGACTGGAATTCTGGTGTCCACTACTCAAGTGAATACCCTACTAGAGAATTATCAGAGAATCATAGAAGTGGGGTCAGAAGGGACCCTGTAGATCTTCAAGTCCGACCCCCTGCCTGGGGAGGAGAAAAACTGGGCTCAAATGACTCCAGCCAGGTAGGCATCAAGTCTCTTCTTAAAGATCCCCAGGGTAGGAACCAGCACACTTCCCTAGGAAGTTGGTTCCAGCTCCTAGCCGCCCTGACTGTGAAGTAGTTCTTGTGGATGTCTAATCTACACCTACTCTCCAACAACTTGTGGCCGTTTTTCCTTGTTATGCCGGGGGCGCTGCGGGAAACAAGGTCTCTCCCAAACCCTTCTGGTCCCCCCCTAGTGAGTTTATAAACAGTCATTAGGTTCCCCCTCAGCCTTCTCTTGTGAAGGCTGAACAGGTTCAGGTCCCGCAGTCTCTCATTGTAGGGTCTGCCCTGTTGTCCCTGGATCATGCGGGTGGCCCTCCTCTGGACCCTCTCCATGTTGTCCACATCCCTCCTGAAGT
>NW_017728886.1:228770501-228799792 GCF_001723895.1 Crocodylus porosus
CACCCAGGTGGTCAAGAACCTGGAGGCCCCTTACCAGCATCGCCTGTGGCCATGACCAGGTCCAACAGGGCATTTCCTGTGGTGGGACTGTGCACCTCCTGAATTAAGTGAAGGTCCTGTATCTCGGCCAGGAACCTCCTGGAATGGTCCGATCTGGCTGACCGTTCCTCCCAGCAGATGTCTGGGTAATTTAAATCACCCATGACAACTACATCCCTTGCCTTAAGTGCCTCTGCAAGCTGGCCCAAAAATTCCTGATCCATCTCCTCTTCTTGGTTGGGGGGTCTGTAGTAGACCCCCACTGATAGATTCCTCTCCCCACGGCCCCCTTGTATCTTGACCCAGAGCACTTGAGCTTGCCCCTCCTCTGATCCCATTCTGTTGGCAGTGGATGTTTATTGCTTCTTGACATACAGTGCCACACCCCCACCTTTCCTTCCTTCTCTATCCTGCCTGTAAAGCCTATGGCCCCTAATGCTAACTGCCCAGTCGTGGGATGAATCCCACCACGTTTCTGTAAGCGCTACTATGTCTGGGTCTGAACTGGCTATTCTGAGGGCGAGTTCCTCCTGTTTATTCCTCATACTACAAGCATTGGCATACAGGCATTTAAGGTGTTGCCTAGCTGCGTGTGCCACCCCCCAATTTGGGAGACTGTCCGGACCCCTGTTTCTTACCTGGGCACTCTTTGCATTTGTCACATGTCTTACTCATTCAGACCCAGACATAACAGGGCTTATTCTCTCTGTCTGTCTCCCTTTCCCTCTCAGTCACTATTCTAGCATTTTATACAGCATGGTCCAGAGCCAGGGCAGAGCTGCGATCTGCAGCCTGCATGGTCCGGGGAGAAGTGTGCAGGCTGCAGATCACAGCTCTGCCCTGGTTATGGACCATGCTGTCAATGCTGCAAGATCCCAGCAGCCCTGGAACAGCTCCATGACCTCCTGTGTACCTTGCCAGTGGGGCTGGGGCTGGTCTCCATGGAAACCCCAGCCTTGTGCTATCACAGCACAGCTGCTGCTGGGGTCTCCATGGAAACCAGCCCCAGCCATGTGGGCAGGGGCTGCTGGGAAATGGAGTCCATTGCCAGCCACATCTGGCCCATGAGCCAGACTTTGCCTGCTCCTGGGCTACCCCAGCTGCAGCAGGTCTGGAGGTAGGCAGCAGCTTGGGTATGGGGTCCTACTGTCAACTTCCATATCCATTGGGGTTCAGGGACTCCAAATTATGTGGCATACCACAGCTCCAACTTCTGCTAGCCACCTGGACTACCAGTGGGCTGGATGGAATGATTCCCCAGGGTGGATCTGACCTTCAGCCTGTATGTTTGACATCTCTGTTATAGGGGTGATCACCTCAGACCACCCTGACAGCAATGGTCCACTTTGTATAACAAAATGTAAATAGTCACTGGGGGATGGGGAGGGGGTGGGGAGAGACAGACAGAGACAATACATTTCAATATAGAGGGGGGGTTTTCTTTTTGATTTTGCAGCTGAACCACAGTCCTAATGAGTTTCATTTAAGGGGCTAAATATACAGGTTGTCTGTAGTATTGTGCCACCTGAGGAGTGAAAATCCAAATGAAAGATCTACTTCATCCACTGCTCTATTGCACTGCCAGGAAATTAGCCCTATACTTTCCCAGTTTTTGTCTGACATGCTATGGAAAATATCTCTAAAGGAGTCATAAACAGCCTGCTCAGTTTTCTCATGAGGTATTGACTAAGAGTTAGGAGACCATTGCTTTTGTTCAAATTCAACTACTGAATGCCTTGTGCATCTTGGGGAAGCCACTTTACCTCTCAGTACCTCTAATTCTCCTGACAACCTTTTCTTCAATGCCTAGACATCTGGATTTTTGGGCAGGAACTGTCTCCTCCCATGAGTGAAATCCTGGTCCCAATGAATTTATGACAAACTCCCTTTATCCAGGATATCTGCTTTCAGCAATGGAATGCCTATTACAGTTGGGTATTAGTGCAATAGAAACAACACAGTTGACAGAAAACAAATCATTTGGAACTTCTAAACCCAGACTGGACAAAATGAAAGGGAGCAGGAATATTAAATATGTGAACTAAAAGGTCTCCTTCACTTTAATGTCTGATTCTGTATTTCTGAAAAGCACTCTGTGATAAAATGTACTTTAAATGTCTCAAAATTATGCTTGTTCTAGTCACAGTTTTTCACATTGAGTTAATGTGTCTTTTCATTTTACAAGCCAACAAAATACAAATGGGTTATATGGTCTTACAGTGTAGGAGATGTCTTCTCAGTCTTTGCAAAAACATTTGGTCAGTTAATCTAGCATTAACAATTATATCCATGAAGAAGTCTAACTGCCATGAAATAAGATCTTATAAACACCAAGCATATTTCTAATACAATTCATTTTCTGGTAAAATAATGCATTAATTTATAGAGAATAGAATAATTAATTTGCATTCTATAATGGAATAAAGTTTCAGAAGCTGTAGATCCAGATGGAGGGCTGAGTCTGTCTTCTCACCACCCACAGTACCAGCTTTCAAAGGTTAAGAAATTAACTCCATAGGGTTGCTCAATTTGAACACCATATTTGGAGAGCAGTAGCAGTAGTTTATTTACAGATTTCACTAAACTAATATAGTAGAATATTGGGAGAGTAACTCAGAACTTCTCTTACTGTAATATGGTGCTGGCATACACATTAGCCTATCAGTATCTGGGTTTGAACATAAGCTTTATACATTTAAGTAGAAGTACCAATAGGGCTATGAAAGAAAACACTTGGCCAACGGAAAGGCAAAGAAAAAGAGTATTAAAATGGCTTAAAAAGTAAGAGTATACCATATTTCTTGTATACAACACCCCCTCCCAAATAAATGTACATCTTGTTTTTGAAAGGAAGAATATAGAAAACAAGAGATTTCCAGAGTCATGTCTAACTGTGTGACAAAGCAAGTCTTCCGGGGAACACAGAGTGTCTGTAGAACCAGGAACACTGTAGAACCAGGAAGTTCCTTATGCCAGCTGCCTCATTCAGTTTGTCTCCTGAAATACCACACTTCCTGGACACAATTCCAGGAGGACTTACTGTATGTTACATGCCAGGACCCTTGCAGGGGAAGTAGCAAAAGTGTTAGTTCTTTACTATAAGTAGTTCTTTATATGAGTTGCTGTAAATAGTATTGTTTCCACATCATTAGCCTCATCAAGATACTACCAGTAGCCCTCTTGCTGCTTTGGGCACAAGCTACAGTGCTCACTCAATACCTATGACTGTGAGAGGGTTAAACTGACTCCATCATCTTGGCAACTATTTTGACAGTTGCATCATGCACAGTATCTCCGGGCTTGTTGCTTTTCTAGCAACAAAAACAGCTTCCCCACTTAAAACACACACATCAATTTTGGGAAGCTGATTTGGGGGGTAAAGGTGTATATGTGTGAGAAAATATGGTAGTTCAAAATTAACTAAGACACAAGTGACCAGAAATTTTAAAAACAGTGATGTATAAAATCATTCCTTACATTGTTCACTTTTTCCATAAAAGAACACTTGGAAGTTAGAAATCTCATTCAATCTCTTAATAATTTTAAACCAATTTCCATTTAGTAAGCCTGTCTTCAACAACATATCAGGTCTTAATAATGTATCAACTTAGAGAAAGAAAGAGCAATAAGAATGCTCAGGCAATTATTGAGTGAGAAGAATATTCCCTTTTATTTCTGTATAGCAAAAGGAGGAGTTGAGTAAGATCAAAGATAAAATGTCAAATATTAATAATAACAAATAATTTTTACTTAAAATTCTGTAGTCAAAACTTCACTGAGCACATGACCAGAAGGAGTGGGAAGGGTCACAGGTAACCCAATTATATATTTGCTTTCTCCCAAACATTGGGGGGGGGGTGTATAAAACCCCTCAAAAAAGTAGCTACTCAGACAACAGAGAAAAGATAGACCCATTACTGGTGACTGGTAACACACATGAAGTATGTGTTCAGTTTAGGGAATGTCATTACAGGAAAGTATCACTATTATGTAGGTGTTTCCTGCCAAAGATGAAGAAAGTGAAAGGAAGGAAGTTGGATAGCTTTGTACATGAAAAAATACTTAAAGAGGAAACATAAAGGGATGAACCAAAGGCTGGGACATTTACATAAAAGAGTAAAAAAGTACAAGAAAGATGTAAGCTGTATAGGAAGAAAGGTTTTCTTTGGGGTTGGTTTTAAACTCTCAAAATTCATTTTCTTGCCCCTAAAATGGCTGTGTGATTTCATTGGAACTTATGATGTGCTTATATGTAGACATTCATTATAGACAAAATTAATTGAAAAAGTATGGAAGAACGCCATATTATACCACAGTGGTGTTAAGGGATACTATTAAGTATGACAGGATTTCCATGATATAGCTGAGAAAGTTTCCAGATGTCCTTGTACACTGGGCAAAAAAGTGAAAGTAGCAAAAGAAAGATTCAGAAGTTGGTGTCTAATCTTTAAGTGTGTGAATAAAATCACCTTAGTTAGAAATAAAAAATATTATATTCAGAGATTCCCCCCCACCACACACACGGGTAAAATACATTTACTTTTCCTTTGCTAATTAGCATCTGAAAAGTCTTTTGTTTTCCACACATTAGTCCAACAATTTTTTTTTAGCAAGGCCAGTTTCATCAGCTCTCATTAGAATTTTACTAATGCAGTCCAGCAGGATTTTCAAAGAAAGGGTGAAATTACCATAATCCTCCTTACCCTAACCAGATAACTACCTTACATTAAAAATATCTCCAAAACATTATTGTGTTGAAAACTCATGGAAGGGGATGGGAAACAAGGAGGGGTTCTTTAATTTGAAAACTAAAATATTTTGTTTTTTAGGTTCTCAAGGATCAAAAGAGTTCTTTGACCAAGATTTTGATCACCTCTACTGTATGAACTCCCTAGACAGGATTTACACAGGGCTTTGCATACAGACCCCTTCCTGGTTTAAGTTAAATCAGACTCCCCCAGCATCCCAGTATGTTCTCTGGGCTGGGTGATGCTCTCTGCTCCACTGGCTGGAGCCCCGGCAGAAGCTGCAGGCATCTGCTTGGCTTCCCCCTACTCCTCCTCCTCCCCTCCCCACTTCCTGTTGAAGCAGGGATTTTGTCTTCCCCTCTGCCTTACACAGACACCTCTCAGCATTATTAGCTAGCTTACCACATACTGGCTACAGTCCATGCTGTGGGAGACCAGACAAAAGAAGATGAGACAGGCTTAGGGCTCTTTGGAGCTAACCAACAAGTAATTGGTAATGTCCCTTCTTCCTTGGAAAAAGCTGTTTAAGGAGAGCTTGAACTAATGAGAGATCCTTTTGTTTTGCTGATGGGGTGATAGATGCTAACAATTCCTGTGCAACTCCCTGCTGTGTAAGCTGACCTGTGAGGGTGGAAGCACCCCTCTAATCAATGCATACTGCTGCGGTCTGGTCTCCCCCACCCCACCTCAACTCAGCATTAAGGAAGGGAAGGGAGGGTTTCCCTAGTGATCCCCAGCTTCTAGCTTGAGCCGCTGCAGGAATGTGCCTTCATTTTTTCAGTCCAGAGGAGATGTCTGTACCGTTAGGAACTGATTCAGCCTAGGTAGGTTAGACTAACCTGCAAAGATTGAATTCATTCAGGCTCAGGCTTTTTGAATGTCTGTCCCTAGCCCATAAGGCTACCCTCAGCCCTGACACAATATAGACCTAACAGCCTAATCTGGCACAGGTAAAGCAGGGGAACCATGGCAGCCAATGTCCTGCCTCTATGACACATTGTCGATATATGCTCAAGAGGTCTGCAGTGGAGGGAGACACCTCCTTCCACAGAGGAAGGCATTCAAAACCTCCCATCATTCTGACAGGGACCCATTAATAATTACCCTTTGCTTGTGGCTATTGATCCAGTTATCTATCCACCTTGTAGTAGTTTTCTCCAGCCTACATTTCTACAATTTGTTTATGAGAAGGTCATTTTGTTTGTTTATTTATGGGCCACAAAAGCACTCCAAAAATATCTGTAGACTATAAAGGCACTCCAAATACTGGCATAAATACATGCTTGAGAGGTATTTTTTCAGCATCATAGAAACGGTCTTTAATATTCACAAAATAGACTGAAATAATACAGATTTATAGTTTTGTGGAGAATTTTTTTTTCCTATTCATAAAGGTTATGTCACACTATCCAGGACAGAAATAAGGACATGAGACTATAGGTGGATCCAGGATTTTAAAAAACAGGGCTCAGGAGCAGCCAATGTTCAGGCGTGGCTGCATTCCCTGCTCCCATCCTTCTGCTCCTCCCCCCCCGCCCCCCGGTAGGCAGACCACACTGAAGGAACAGCAGCTAGATACTTCTTTTTGAGTCCCTGAATCAGGTAAGACTCTCCCGCTTCCCATTATTAGCACCCATTCTCACCCAATCTGTGTTCAGCAGCATGTTCTCTCCTGCATGCTTCTGGGCACAGGAAGGGCTAAGAGATACTCTTGCCCTGCTCCAGCTAGGGCTGCAAGAAGGGGCTGTAGAGGAAACTGGGCTCTAAGGTGATTATTAAGTGTGCAGTGTAGGTGTTCAGTTCTCCAGGACCTTTCTGAGTCAGTTACAAGTTCTATTCAAGTCAGGTCTGAATTCTGCTCTGCATTCCTATTCATGGCAGAGCACATCTCCCAAGCCTGCTCCACCTACCTGCTCCCCTCCTACATACCAAGTCCCACTGCTTGGAAGTGTGGCAGTGAAGACACTTTAGGCAAAATTTTCCTCTACCATACTTGAGACCTTTGTCTCAGGATGCATGAGAGCAACTGCAGGAGACAACCCCAGAGTGGCTTCACCATTGTATTCCAAAGTTTGAAGGATGCATCCCCAGCAGCAAGGGGGATATGGTGTTAAGTCGCATCTAGATATGCCAGGACAGATATTTTCCACATAGCATGATTGGTGTGCAGACAGCCATGAGGCCAATGAACACCTGCTCAGCCCCTCTGCAGGGATATGTGGTATAAAAGCCCTTTATGCAGCCCTGTGTTCCATAGAGCAATTTCAGCCATAGTGGCCAGGTTATACATCCTAAGGCCAAGCTTTGCTGGCGGAATTAATCATCAAAAATGGAAATTATGTATATAAAATTATGGCACACTTGTACCTAAGTCTTACAGCAGCTAGTCTCTTTTAAAAACCTGACTAGCATTTGTAAAGTTCTATATGCCAAGATAGCCTAATTGAACTAAAAACTGAAATGGAATGTCTCCATGGGATATCCTCAGCATGAAGTTCGGAAAGTGCAGTTTGATCAGACCAGACTAAAACGCTGTTAGTCATAATTATGCCCCAGTATAGAGAATTCTGCAAATAATGTTCAAATCAAACTTTCTGAGAAAGCACTATATACTTCAGAAGTACACAATAAAACATAAGCAGCCCACTCCTCAGCTGGGGTAAACTGGCAAGAGAACTGCTTCCCAACTGAGAATCTGGCCCAGTAGTTTTATTTATTATACTCTATACATCAGGGGTTGGCAAAGTTTTTGGGCAGAGTGGTAAAAACACCCACAACCTCAACTTGTAAGATGTTGGCGTGCCGGAGAGGATGGCAGGGGAGCCACAAAGGGCCTGCTCCTTGTTGTTGCAGCACAGCCCCAGCCTCAAGGTGCTAAGCAAATGCCTTTGCATGTCACACTCTGGCACCCATGCTGGGGGTTGCCTACCCCTGGTATATATTATGCTGTATATATTACATATATTTTTCTAGACATTTGACTTCCTATAGCTTCTTTCTCTCTCTCTCTCTGTTGTTGTTGGTTACATATGCACACATGCAGATCATTAGAAGGCTTGATTCTTCATTCTATCCACACCACAGCAAGCCACTGATGGCTCCTTCACTGACAGCTGCCTGGCCCAGTAAAAATTTTGACTGCCTGTCAGTCCCTCACTTCTGCTGCTGACATAATGCATGTACAACAGTGTTCAGCTGGTCAGCACTTCCTCCAATGCCCACTTTGTCCACCCCCCAACTCCTCTTTCTTTCCCTCTACTCTAAGGGTGCAGGAGGTAGCAGAGAGACATCCAAGGGCAGAGGTTTCCTTTGAATGGGGTCATTTTCCATTGGTCAGCTTCACCCTGTTACAGGCTACATTAAGGCACAGAGATGCTTTAGTCTCTGTGGATTCTGATTTAAAATCTGTCTTGGATTACAAAATGAACAATAGCAATATAAATACCCCCAGTGATACCCATGACTGGCATCCCCAGACTCCTAAGAAATATCTTTAAAATATAAGAAAACCTTATTTTAAAAGAATAAGGCAATGCTCCCTACAACAATTGCATTCTGCATTCAAAATCTGCTGCTAAGTTTTATTAATTAAAATTATCTTTACTCACCCTCTTGAATTAATAAAACGTGACTGACATTCATTGTGATATTACAGGCCACAGTTGTTATGAAAATATGGTTGCTAGGATACCTTCATAATTTCATTTTCATGTTACACTAGTCTACCAATTAATGAAGAAACACTCAAGCTAATTCTCAGCATATCTATACAAATTCTTGGCATGTGACTTCCCTTATCTCCATGTGACATTTCTCCTAGAGTTCACCTTCTAATCCATAAAATATTAAACAATGAAGTGATCACATACATTTAAAATTACACTTCTGATGCAACTCTTCTACTTTTTTTCCTCATTGTTTCCATCTTTTTGGAAATTAGGACAGCAAAATATCGATGTCATTTTCCATTAAGTGGGTTCAAACATTTACAGTCTCTATCTTCAGACTACATTTTTAATGCCACTTCAACTTTCTAAGGCTATGGTAGGGTTGGAATAAAACTTGGAAAAACTATCCTTACAAATTCATACTGCCCATAGACCATTGCAGTCTTTTAACTGACTAGCCATAGAAATAACTAGCTGTTCATTTCCAAGATTCAAGATTCTTGTACGTTACAATTTTAATGCATGTTACTAAGAAAGCATGTCAGACGATCTGATCAGAAAAACGTACCCACAACTTTGGGAATAATTCAGCACCAGATCTGGTCTTTTGGAGAGCTCCAGTTCCAATTCTATCTGATAGAAGGTAATGAAAGCCCACCTTGGGAAAAAATATTGGGTGAAATTCACACCAGTAAGAGGGAGCGAACAAAGCTTTTGCAAGACTTGTGTCCCTTTTCTTAAAGCTTATGTGGAACTTAAGTGCATGGGAATTGTGAAAACATCCTGGTAAAGTGAATGTAACAAGTAATGCACAGGTGTATGTACCTATATCTTTTCATTCTTTCTCAGGGACTTGGCACCAATAATGTTACACAATAGCTGTAAAATGGAAGAATACAGAGGAGTATATGGAGACAGAATACAAAACTTACATTCATTCCAGCACGGCATCAGTTTTTCTTTTTAGAGTACTTGACCAAATATGATGCAATGTTCACATGACTACTAGTTAAGCAATAGGTACAGCAAGTCCTGACAGTTTCAGACAGATGAACATATTTAAATGAGTGATCTATAAATAGCTTGAATTACATCATATGCTGACCACACAGATGTGATCTTTCAAAGCAAGTACCAGAGACCATACACAGCTGTTTCCACTTGCTGAAAGCCTGTGTGGTCCTTCCTTCTAGGGCAAAGAAATATATTCCTATTTTTTATATAAAATTCCTATGCATGGCTTAAGGCACCTTATATATCATCCAGTATATACTATATTATATATTATATTGTTCTGTGTATATTTTTTATGCCCTGGATGGGATCAACAGTTCAAAAAGCAACTCAAAGCTTTCAGAAAATTAAGCCAAATAGATTGCATGAAACACTTGACTTTTTCCCTAAAGCAGTCTCAGAATGCCATAGGATATTAATAATTATATTTTTATGTGCACATATTGCGCACAAGAGCATGAACAAAGAGAAGAAAAACTTGACTCAAAAATTTGCATAGGAGAGACTGATCTTACCTTTTGCTAAATAACTTCTGTGACGTGTTCAGCATGTCCATCTCCAAGTGAAGCCCATAAGAACTGAAGATGGTGGGTACCTGGCAGGGGATGCTGAGCAACAGGAAGAATCAGGACCTTTTGATCAAACATTCAGATGTATTAATCACCAAGGACCTAATATAAATGAACCCCCTTATGGTATGTGATACAAATGCAACTATTTATACCTTTCTATACCCCCACTACTGCTTGTGTATGCATTCTCAGATGAAGCTGGCAACCTGGTGAAAATGTCTTCTCTTGCCCCAGGTGACCATAGTCTCTGCCTTCTACTTCCTTCTGCTTATTGCTTCCCAGTGGAGGTCTGTTTTTCAGGAGTCAGAGTCAAAGAGTCTGGTAAGGGCCCATTTCACTTAGTATCTTAAGTTCTACCTTATCAACACAACATGAAAACAACTTGTTGTAGGTGCCTCATGCCAGAGCCTCATAGTTCTTTATATCCACATTTCCAATATGAACACAACCATTATTGAGATTTAACAAATATTAAAATAATAGAGAATTTCAATACTCATAATTGATTTATTAACTAGCACTAACTGGAAATATTCTATTGATCACTGAGGTGTTTTAGCTTGGAGCACCGCTTTGGTCATATGGGCAATGTCTTGGACCCCAGCCCTCTACACCTCCTGTGAGATATGAGCAACTTGTCTGGCAAAACAGCTGACTGAGTGCCCTTTTTCTCCCCCCCACTACTTGGATTTGGAGAGATCACCTATTTTGCCAGTGTCTGGATCCATCTGACATGGCAACCTCATGTGTCCACAGGGCTGCTTCTTGTGACACTTCTGTTCTTTGTGACCATGAAATAATGTCAGCTCCTAGGTCCACAAATCATACCAAGGTTTTTTGTTTGGACTTACCTGTCTCATATATATACATTACTGGGTACTTGCACATATTTATATATAAAAAGGAAACATGCCTATGGAAGGAGGAGGCAGAATTCTAGGAGAGATGGGTTGTCATCCACTGACATTTCATTCAGCAGAACATTGTAAACAAGAATGTCAGAGCCATTGGGTACTTGCACGCACATGCATACACACACACACATATGCACACACATACACATTATATATACATATAGCTATATATACATATAATTCATATTAGATAGATAGATAGAATGTATTATATGTATATGTATATATATAATCAGTTTATTAACTAGCACTGCAAATAACCTTCATCTAATTTAATGCAAAATGGAAAATTATTTCTCCTCCTCCATACAAGAGGTATCAACCTAATATCAATCTTCTTAAGTTCTGTAACTATGTAGGTTGTTTAGATTTCATTATATTAAAAAGTGTGTTTATTTCATAACAGCCAAGGTAAGAGGTTTTGTGATGGTATCATGTGATGAGGTTTTTATTGATTTGTGCCTGATGTGGTCATATAACACAGGAACAGTGAAGCCCCTAGTCAGATATTCAGGCCATCCTAAATAAATGCCATCTTTAGCTCCATGTAACACAATACCATCATGGAAGTTTTATATATATCCCCACCACTTCCAGAGATGCAATTGCATTCATCCTAGT
The DNA here is from genome assembly GCF_001723895.1 of Crocodylus porosus. Taxonomy (NCBI): domain Eukaryota; kingdom Metazoa; phylum Chordata; order Crocodylia; family Crocodylidae; genus Crocodylus; species Crocodylus porosus. The sequence continues at coordinate 228,782,078 of NW_017728886.1, forward strand.
CTCTTCATCTTCTATGATTACATTCTTAACAGCTCCAGTTATATCACCTAAGCCCTCTTCCTTTCCTTTTTATAATGCCAAGTCCTTCTCTTCTCTGTCAAGAGAACCTAATTATCATCTGTTTCTATGGCTCTGGGCCTTTGGCTGCTCACAGAAACTGTTCTCTTTGTCTCTCACACACACACCCACATACACTCTTCACTCTTTCCTACATTCTATCCTCATTTTTATAGAGTTGTCACCTTTACAAGTGCAAAGCAAGACAATGATTTATTGTAACAGGTTCCCCAATGCCATTAGGTCATATTGCAACTCTTTTAATATCAGGAATTTAGACACATTGAGATGTAATACAAAGCATGTCTTTGATCTTTTTATCATAACTGTAAACTCTTTTGAGGAAAATTAATTTACTGAGTCTGTTAGAAAGTTTGATAAAATATTCTGAGCACAAATGATTGCATTTCTGGGCACTACTTACATATCTATACTCAGCATCATTTATTAGGCTGTGCAAAACTTTGGTAGCCAATTTGATTCCGAGGAGATTTGGCCTGATTCAGCAGCCAAATCTCCAAATCCAAATCAAATTAGGAGGTCCAAACTGAATCAGAAGCCTGTGAATCTATTCAGAGAGATTTGGAGATTCAGAAGGCTTGTGGGAAACAGAAACTGAGAAGAGGGAGGGGGATGGGATGATCTTGCATATATGGAAAAGTCTGAGAGGTGGGGAAAGACTGCTCTGACATTGACATCTGTAGCTGGCCAGTGACTGTGATCTTGCTCTGAGTTCCCCTTCAAACACAGTGCTCTGGGGGAGGGATGTAGAAACAAAATACAAAGCTGTGTCTGAAGTGATCTGTGCCTTTTGTGAGCTGTCTCTCTCTTGGAGCAGCAGTGTCTGAAAGTCATCTCTTGCTAGCTAGTCTCTCTTCTTGTAAGTTGTATCCAATCCTTTCCTACTTACCCTTGCCTACAATCCCTATTGTTATCCCTATTCATTCCTTTCAACTTATTCTTCCCCCAAAATCCTCTTATTTGTTCTTCTTAGCTTGTCTTGATTCTTTCCCCCCACAAAAAGAAATCTGTGTTTTCTCAGACAGTATGTCATCCCTGTGCAGGAAAGCACAACATATATTACACACACATATTTTGCAGGACGCCAAACATTATGAAGCATGCTGGAAAGGCAGGTGCCAGGTGTTCTGGCAGTGGAGGGAGAGGGGCAGAGGGAGAGCTACAAGTTCCTCTCACCCCAGACATAGACGCACCCACTATCTTGCTGATAGTGAGAGCAAGGAGGTGCTAGCGTGTCTGCAACTGCTCCACCACCACTAACACCACTAACCAGCAGCATCATGACATTCTCCACCCCAATTTCATTTCCCAGCATGAGCCTTCCAGTGCCAAAAGAGGAGCTGGATCTGGAAGCAGAGGAGCTGAGGGCCATAGCAAAGGAAATTCTAGAGAAGGAGGGAGAATCTGAGTTTGTGCTCCAAGTACCCCTAGAGGCGAGTCTCCTTCTCTGAAAGGCACTTTGGAGGAGGTTGTAGGGGCAGGTGGCTCAGCTCCTCCTATTGTTGAGGGGGATAAGGCAGGATCCCAACCCTCAACCCAAAAGTGGGTGGGTAGTGTAGTGTAGGATCATTTTGAGGTAGCAGATGATTTCAGGTATGTTACCGACCAGCACTGCCAAAGGTAGATCAGACAGAGCAAGGAAGTGAAACACCTCACCACCACGGCAATGCTACTGCATCTCAGGAGGCAGCACCACCTTGCCCTTCTTCCTCCTCAGCCTTGCACCAGTAGGAGCATACCCAAAAAGAAGTCCTCCTCTCACTCCAAAGCTCCTATCCCCAAGAAGGAGAGTCAGGCCACCCTGGATCAGTAGGGGAAAGGCAGAAACAAAGGGGGACATGTTCCAAAGGTGAGTGAGGTCACCCTGAGCATTAAGAAGATACTTCCTCTGGACGATCAGCCCGTCTCCTTTGTTGAGTGCCTACAGTTCAGGTGACTCATGGCGCTAGTTGGCCCCATCATACCAAATATTGCATGTACCACCTTTAGCAGGATAGTAGTGCCCTCCCTATATGAGGTAGTAGCAGGGAGTACTGGAGGGAGGAGCTGCAGAAGGCAGGTCCACAGGTAGCCTTGCACTTCACCTCAGACATCTGGAGCAGCTGGGATGGAGATCATGTCTAGCTCTCCTTCACAGGACACTGGTGCCATCAGTCAAGACATCAGTGGGCTCTCCTTCAAGCAGAGGTGATGGAAGAGTCCTACACAGCAAGGAAGATCACGGTGGCCATGAACTTTATTGGCATCTGCTGTGTGGTACACAAGTTCCACCTCATAGTCAGGGATGCCTTGGAGGAGGACAGGGTGCCTGGTGACAGTGCTGTCACTACCAACCAGCTCATTTCGAAATGCAGGAAGGTTGTGGGTTACTTCCACTGGAGCATCAAGGGGGAAAATATGCTGAGTGTTCCACAACACAAAATCATGCAGGATATGGAGACTTAGTAGAGCTCCACATACCTGATGATAGAAAGGCTAGTGGAGCAACTGAAGGCCATCCATGAGATGGCCTTGCTCAGGAAGATTGGGATCAGTGGCCCCCTTAACAAAATGGAGAGGGGCACTGTCTCCCAGGTCTTGGTGGTCCTCAAGCCATTCCTTGAGGCCACTGAGAGCCTCAGCGCTGGTGATGCCCTCCTTAGCCAGATGATCCCCATAGTGATGATGCTCGAGACTAAAACAGAGAAGTTCCAAGGGATCAATGTTCCTGGCTGGGGCAAGCCACTTTCTCCAGAGGTGCAGGCACTGGTAAAGCAGCTGAAGGAGAGCATCAAAAAATGGCTGGATCCATTGCAGTCCAGTACAGTCCAAGTGCTGGCCGGCATGTGTGACCCAAGGGGGAGGGGGAGCATCTGCAGCAGCAAAACCCTTGATCACTGGATGGAGGTCCTGGTGAACAGAGCCTGGGAGGCAGAAGGGTAGAAGTGGGGGGACATGGAGGAGGGGGATCTACTTTCCTGTGCCAGCAATCCAACCACATGCCAATCTCCTCCACCACAGACACTGCCAATGTGAGCCAAAGGCTTGGCTTCAATGTTGGGGTCCAGAGGCACCAGACCCCACCATCAGGCAGGTAGGAGGAGTCCTTCACAGCTACCTATCTCACCAAGGATGTGGAGCCACTGCACTGTGACCCCTTGGCCTATTGGGCAACCTGTGGCCAGGTGTGGTAGGATACATCCACGGTTGCCTGGGAACACCTGTGCTGTCCCCCAACCAGTGTACTGTCCCCTGACAAGTGAGAGGGTGTTCAGCATTGCTGGTGATATTGTGACATCCCACCGCACCTCCTAGGATCCTGGTTTGGTGGAGCAGCTGGTGTTCTTGATGGTGAACCTCCTACTGCTGGGGTTCCCCGAGCAACATGTGTAGACAAAGTGAGTGCCACCCTCATCACTCGTCACCTATTTACTTTATTTGCTTTCAGAACTTTGAAGTGCATTTTCACAGAAACCCCTGCACCTCTCTGCCTGAAACCTGGAAGGCCTCATGCTCGCATGAGGGGCTACCATCCCTGCTGTTTTCATCCCACTCTACCTTAACACACACAAATAATATGAGTTTTGCTTTCAACAGTTTGAGGTGAACTTTCACAGAAACTCCTGTGCCTGTCTCCTTGGAACTTGCCAGGCCTCTTGCACTCAGAAGGGGTTACCATCTCTTATGTTTTCATCCAAATCTGCAAAAAAATGACAAAGTTATAGTTATTTTAGTGATCCCCAATTACATTCTATGTCTGAATCAAATCAGGACAGTGATTCAAATCAATGAATCAAATTGCTGTCCCTCTGAATTGGCCGAATCCAAATTTGAAGTGAATACTTGCTGCTTCATATAGGCCTACCTTTTATACAGACATCCCAAAAAATAAAAATAAAAATATTTTTTTAAAATATGAATGAATGTAACCTCAAAATCCACCCAAGAGATGGATGAGTGTTCATATGTCATCTAAACACACTGGGGAACAAAGTAGAAAATTAGAAAATAATTTCTTTTACACGTGAAAACAATACAGTACTGCAACTCACTTATTGCAAGTATCCCAACTGCACATGCAAGTTGACTATTTGCACTTGAAACTTGCACTTGATTAATTGTAATGCATATCTGCTACTTAGCTTGTTTGCAAAACTGCAGTAATGGTATAAACAAATTAAGCATGTGATAGTACCTGAAATTCAGCTTGATTGTATCTGAAAAAAATGGCCCCAAGAAATGATAACAAGAGGAAACTGTAAAAGTCAGGGATGTTCTTCCTCAGCCTTCTATTCTCTAACCCAGTGGTTTCAAATTTACTTAAGTAAGGGAACCTTTTTATACCTTTCTTCTGTTGCAGGAGCCCTAACCCTATCCTGTGAGCTGATGCAGAGTCAGGCAACCCAGCACAGCAATGGCCGTGCACCATCTCCCAGCTCACTCCACCATTACCCTCAATCTCATAACAGAACCCCTGATGACCTATCCCCAGGCTTTTGCAAAACACTTTGAAAACCATTATTTACAACCACTTTTCTATATTAAACAAATGTTTTGTCTCAGTCTTCTTTCTAACATCACATGTTCTAGGCCTCTGATCATTTTTGTTGCTGTCTCCTAGAATCTCTCCAACTGGTCACATCTTTCCTGAATGTAGTACCTCAGCTGTAGCCTTACCAGTGCTGAGTAGAGTCTTTTATACACAACTTTCCTGTACCTACCTTCCAGTCTGATGGGAGTTTTTGGCCTATCTTGGAAGGTGGAAGAAAGGTGTATAGGGTCATATTCACAACAGCATTAAACTATTGTCTTGTAATCAGTTTGTGAGCCACTATAACCCCAAATACTTTCTGCAAACTGCTGCATGGTTGTTTTTTCACTAATTTACATTTGTACAGTTGATATTATTTCTATCTAGATGTAGTCTTTTGTACTTCTCCATACTGTGTTGTGTCCTATTTATTTTAGGCCGGCCCTCTAAATTGTCAGCATGGCTTAGAATTGTAATCCTGCCTTTTGTTGCCAAAAAGGGTTCTGAAAATATACCAAGGCCTATGCTACATATGAATTTGGGATTTTTATTTCCAAAGCTGTCAGCATCCTAACCTTTTACAAGCACAAATTTACTAAGCAAACAAAAGGAAATAACATCAAGCTAAAAAAATTACTTCTATTAAGCAACATAATCTAACAAGTATAGCAGTATCAGTGACCTAGCTCTGCTATTTAAACAATGAAGATGCTGTGGTCCTGGAGAAATTGAACAATTCCTTGGCTATGGTGAACAGCAGCATGAGTCCATTAGTTTAAAGCCTTGCTGGGCCCTGCAATACACATTGTAATCCCACCATGCATCATGTAAAATTATTTTTATGAAGTCAGAAAAGAATTCTAAAAGCCTAGAACCATAGGATATAAATCTAAAATTATAGGGTGAAATTCTGCAATATTTCATATACTGTATAAATACAATTTTCAGACATTTTCAAACCCACTCTCTACATTATGCTACTGAAACAGAAATGGATGAGCACACTGATTACATGGCTTAAATCCAAGTGTTCTGGGAATGGGTAAAAGATATAATATCTAATCTAGAGGTTCAGTCTTTTTTCAATATGCAGACTATACCTTAATGAATATGAATGATGGGATTGAGTACACTTAGCCAATTGGTGAACAAATTGGGTGGACTTGCAGATACACTGGAGAGCTGGGCTACAATCCAGAATGACCTGGATAAAATGGAGAAATGGTCCTCAGTCAATCAGATGCAAAATCCTGCACTTGTCCAAATGTCATTCCTCGATCTGTATGTACAAATACAGACCAGGGAATGACTGGATAGGCTGCAATATTATAGTAGGTTACAGTGGACCATAAGCTGCATATGAGCCAACAACGTGCTCTTGTTCAGAAAAAAAAGAAAGCATATGGGGTTTTATTAATAGGAGTGTCATTTGCAAATCAAAGGATGTAGTTCTCCTCTATTCAGCACTAGTGGGGCCTCACCAGGAGTACTGCTTTTGAAAGACCCCAGCACAGAGCAACAAACATTTTTGAAGGTCTGGAAGGCAAAAACTTATGAGTAGGAACCACTGAAATTCACACCAGAAGGGTGTTACCTGATGGCCCCCCCCCCCCCACCCCCCCCCTGCTGCTTGTCACTTGTCCCGATAGTCAGGGAGGCAAAAATCATGATTTTAAATATGCTGAGTTTTCTGCATCCTGCTGCTGATAGGCAGAGGGGCCCCAGTGTTATTGCTGCTGACCAGATGTGAGGCAAAAACTGCAACATATTTAAAACTGTGGTTTTTGCCTCCTAGCCATCAAATACAAATGTCAAGTGGGAGGCCAATGGGACCTCTCTGCCTATCAGTGGCAGGGAGGCATGCAGGGGAAACTGCAAGATTAAAGGAGCTGTCACACAGTGCACTTCCAGAATAAATTCCAGTGGTCCCTACTTATGAGGACAGGCTGAAAGAACTAGGGTTATTTAGTCTGGAGAACAGAAGGCTGGAGGCCTTCTTGGAGGTCAAAAGACAAATTTATCTCCAAAAGGACTCAAACACCAAACTATCTATTTCTAAAAACTTCATTAAAAGCAGATTACAGATGATTATCAAAATTAAAAATGAAAGAGCATAAGTATTTAATCAATCAAACTATAAAAAGCTTAGTTAACAAGGCTGAGTAATTTTTGGTTATGGTACATTTGTTAAGGAGGATCTTGATAATCTTAAAATGTTGGACATTTTTATTTCTTCTGTCCTTAGCAGTAATAAACATAATGGAAGAATAATATTTTATGAGTTATCAGGATGCATCTAGGATCATTGAATCTTCATAATAACATCCCTGTCATATGATTTGAGTAGTTTAAGTATGCATACCATCAGACTAAGATTTTTCATTAACATGTTAGACCTTGCATCACTCCATGACATTTCTTTTAATGTCCAGAAACCCAGAAAACATACAGTCAAACTGCCAAGCTTCAACTGAAGTATGAAAAGCAGGATCTTACCAGGGCTGTCTGAATTAGAAGGCAAAAGGCATACAGGAAAAAAGTACAACACACACAATGGTTTTTGGCCGCATTATCTTCATAACAATATTTTAAAAAAATATTTACAGTCAGTCAGTGAACCTCCAACTTTAGCCAGTCAGCCATTAGTTTCTCTCTTTTGGCACAACAGTCACTGGGAGTCACAGTCCGTATCTGTGTTTTTAATGGAGACGTCATGAAGAGGGAGGATGTTGACAGAAGAAAGCTGAATACAAAGAGGCTGGCAAGCGGCTTGGTAGGGAAGTGCAGGAGGAGTATTCTTAGTCTTCTCCATCTATGGTATACATACTAATTCTGGTTATAATAAAGTACATAAATTTAAAAGAGAGTTAGTTCCAACCAGGTGCAGAAGCATGTTTTTATTTTAAGAGCAAGAGCCATGTTGTATAGATACAGTTTCCCTGCCTGTTCAAGTAGAGCCTAGAAGCTTCCAGTCTCCATCAGTCATTGGATGCTGTAAAGTATTAGACTGGATCCTCAGCTGGTGCTAATTCAGAGCTCTGCTAAAGCAAATAGGTCCAAATTAGTAGTGGTGTGCAAAATTTCGGCAGCCGTTTAGTTTTGTTTTGCATTTCGACATTTTGGTGGCCGAAACACTGAATTCAAAATGAAAAGCAAGGTTCTCAAACAGCTCCACATGAAACAGATCTGTTTTGGATGTTTTAGGTTGTTTCACCTGTTTCAGAGGCAGGCTTGCAGGGAAAGAGAAACTAAGAAGGAGGAGAGGGAAGGGGGGGAAGACTGCTCTGATATTGACATCTGTAGCTGGCCAGTGACAATGATCTGTCCCTAAAAGGTCCCTTCCAATCCCAGTGCTCTGGGGGAGGGAAAGACAAGCATAATAAAAGGCTTTTCGTGAACTGCTCTCTGCGATTTTGCAGCTGTGTCTGTGCCTGTGTAGCAGCAGGAGCAGCAGCAGAAAGCAGAATCTGTGTGCTTGCAGCTTGGTAATGCCTTCCTACCAAGTTGTAGCCAATCCTTTCCTATTTACCCTTGCCTAGCCTCCCTATTGTTATCCCTTGCAACTCTTTCTTCCCCCAAAATCCTGTTATTTGCTCTTCTTATTTTCCCCCCAAACAAAAAGAAAGCAGTGCAATCTGTCATCGCTATGCACTGCAGGAAAGCCCTACACATGCATTATACATATGCTCACACAGACACACATTTTTCCCAGCACACGAAATATGAAGTGTGTTGGAAAGGCAGGTGCCAGGCCTTTTGGTAGGCAAGCCAGAGAGGGCAGAGGGAGAGCTATAAGTTCTCCCTCTCCCAAACACAGACATACCCTTTGTCCTAACACTAGCAGGCATGAGGCTTCTGGTGCTAGAGGCAGCAAGGAGGTGGGACCAGTGCCTGCATCTGCACCCCTGCCAATAACACCAGCCATAATACTAACCCCCAACACCACCAGCATGACAAGCAGCAACAGCATGACAGTCTCCTCCACCCCCATTTCAGTTCCCAGCCTAAGTCTTACAGTGCCAGAGGAGGAGCTGGATCTTGAAGCAGGGGACCAAAAGCACCCTAGCAAAAGAAATTCTTGAGACCAAGGAGGAATCTGAGTTTGTGCTCTACTCTACACATTCCCCTAGAGCCAGGTCTCCTTCCCCAGAAGGCGCTTCGGAGGAGGTGACAGTGAGGTTGTGGAGGCAAGTGGCTCGATGAGTCACCTCCTCCTGCTGTTGTGCCTCTGCCTGCTGAGGAGGGGGATCAGGCAGGATCTGCACCCACACCCCAGAAGTGAGGGGGTAGTGTAGTGTGGGATCATTCTGAGGTGGCAGATGATCCTATATATGCTATCTGCCTGCACTGCCAATGTAAGACCAGACAGGGCAAGGAGGTAAAACACATCAGCATCATGGGGATACCGATGCATCTCAGAAGTCCCCCTCTCACTCCAAAGCCCCCACCCCCAAGATGCAGAGGTGGGCCAATCTGGAACAGTGGGGCGAAGGCAGACAGAAAGGGGGGCACATTGCAAAAGTGAGCGAGATTACCGAGAACATGAGGAAGATGCTTGCTCTGGATGACCAGCCCTTCTCCCTAGCTGACGTGCCAGAGTTTAGGTGGCTCATGGCACTCATGGCCCCATCCTACCAAGTGCCCACACACATCACCTGCAGCAGAATGGTGATGCCCTTCCTGCATGAGGCATGCAGAGAGTACTTGAGGGAGGAGCTGCACAAACAGGTACACAGGTGGCCTTGCACTTCACCTCAAACATGTGGAGCAGCTGGAGTGGAGATCATACCTACCTCTCCCTCACAGGGCACTGGTGCCATCAGTCAGGCTATCAGTGAGCTCTCCTTCAAGCCAAGGTGCTGGATGAGTCTCATGCGGCAGTGACCATGAACTATATGGTGCAGGGGTGACTCATTGGGCAGGGAGAGCTCACCCACAGTTTCATGGTCACCAAGAATGGGGCCAATATGGTCGGGGTGGTCTGCAATACCAACTTTGTTGCCATCCACCATCCGCTGTGTGGCACACAAGTTCCACCTCATAGTCAAGGACACCTTGGAGGGGGACAAGGCTCCTGGTGATGGTGCCGTCACTGCCAACCAGCTCATTTCCAAATGCAGGAAGTTGGTGAGCTACTTCCACTGGAGCATCAAGGGGGGAAAGATGCTGCCGGACAAACAGGCAGAGCTGAACATCCCACAGCACAAAATCATTCAGGATTTGGGACTCGGTGGAACTCCACATACCTGATGCTGGAAAGGCTGGTGTAGCAACAGAAGGTCATCCATGAGATGGCCTTGGTTGGGGAGATTGGTATCAGCGGCCTGCTTAACAAAACAGAGTGGGATACCATCTCCCTGATTTTGGTGGTCCTCGATAAGGCTGTGCAAAGCTTCTATTGGTCCCTGATTCGATTCAATGGAGATTTGGCCCAATTTGGCACCCTGCATCTCCCTGTCTCAGTGATTGATGCTTCCTAGGTCTGGTAGGGGCACCCAGGGTCCCCCTGTGGCCGATCACTGAGCCAGAGCAGTGCAGGGGGAGCTCCCCAGCATGCTCCCCAGTGGACCAGGAAGTAGACTGGAAGTACTTCTGATCCATTTCCAGGTTCACTGCTGAGCATGTGGAGGGCCCCCCCGCACTCTTGTGGGATGCTGAATGCATCCCAATATCACAACGTTCACAAGCTGCACTGGTACCTTGAGTTATGTAGAAAAAATATTTAAAGCTGTGTTTATGTCTCCAAATTAGCATTGAATCTTCAGATTTGAATTCAGCTGAATCAAATCAGGGACAATGATCCAAATCAACAAATCGCATCACTGTCCCTGATTCAGCCTGAATCCAGATCGAATAGGGCCTGCTTCACACACCTCTACTCATCAAGCCATTTCTCAAGGCCGCCAAGACAGCCAGTGCTGGCAATGCCCTCCTTAGGCAGGCGATCCCCATAGCGAGGGAACTTGAGAACCAAATGGAGAAATGAGTCCCCACAGGTTGTTAGGTATTCTTGTCTGTAATAGATTCTGGTGTGCAGTTTGTAGGGGTACTGGAGATGTGTTGGCAAGTTTTGCATTTTTTGTCATGGCATGGTCTGGATCCATTTGGTGTGTTTTGAGTTGTAGGAAGTTGGCTTCTTGTGACGAGGTTAGTGAGGTTCGGTACTTGTTTGAATTTACAAACCACTTTTCACAGACAGGCTATGAAACACCGAAACACTGTCAAAATTCCAAAACAGTTTCAAGACACTTTCAGTTGAAACAAAATGGAACAGCAATCCAAAACACTGAAATGAATCACTGTCCCTGTGAAACACCGAATCCGGACCAAAACGAAACACGGCCATTTCACACAGCCCTATGAAACACGGAAACTCTGAAATGTTGAATCCAAAACTGAAACAAAACACAGCCATTTTGCACAGCCCTACAAATTATAACAGCTTATGATCTGGCCCATTGTATTTTCACTTTTAATATATAACCATAATTATTCTCTGTTGTGTCTAGAACAAGCTGTATAATGGCTACCACACTGGAAATCAGCCATATGGGAAAATTCAGCATTTTTTCCTTCAAAGAAGACACAATTGTTGTTGCTTTTCTTGAAATTTGGTTCCTAAATTCTTGCTGCGGTCCAATCACTGACTTAGCTTACACCTTCCTGCTTGAAGGATACATTCAATTGCGTTCCGTGGTTACAAGAGATATCAATCCTAGATTTTTGGCACCACCTGCCAACTTGATGCCCAATATACTATACAAAACCACTAAGTGACATATTTCAGATAAAAACGATTCAGCTTCATTAAAAATATTGTAGTGTTCTGTAATAAGGATCCAGATAACTGTGGATTAAAGAAGAATGAAATCTTTGTTAAGGGGGTGTTGCATAGATTTACCCAGCCTAGCTTAGGGACCCATCCTCCACCTCAGTTTCTCCTTCTTACAACTTAACCTAGGGTCTCAAACATTCAATAAGACCCCTTCATGGGCCCAGATTTACTAGCACCGTAATGTTCACCTCCTTCCAAGCTGATGGTGCAGGGGATGTTATTCGATATTTCCCAGTGAAGCTTTTCTTCAGGCAGCTTGCTCCCTGCATTCCAGCCTTGTAGCTGGGACTGGTGCTCTGTACTATCCCAGGAAGAAAAGGGTATATGTGTGCACAGGTATATACACATCATTGCTGCTCCTTTAAGTCTCCTGTTTTGCATATTCCAGCAGACCTGGCTCTGAATCACATACTTCTGTCTTATGACCCCTAAGGTGACTTCCTCCAGCTGGGAGGCCCACCACACTTGACACAAATGAGGCTAAGTGCAGTCCTCTGAAAAGGCCAGCAATATCCTGAGACATGGCACTGACACAATCCCATTCCTTTTCTATTTAATGGAGACATCATTATTCTATCCGCTTTACCTCATTATAATAAAATCTTACCTTGGATTTAATAACCAAAACAAATCTGCTCAAGTCAGGCCAAGAGCTAAGTTTCAATTCTTTCTGAGTATCATCTTAGCCATGCAATGGAGAGATGACACTCTGCATCAGCTAACATATGATAACCTATCTTTAATTTCTCTCTGCTCTGGCACTATTATCTCTCCTCTGCCACAGCTGCACACTGCTATTGTCAGTGGTAAAGACTAGACATCTCTAATTAGAGGGCAGGATAAATTGCTTTTATCTACTTTTAACATGCTTTTACATGGCACCTGGTATACAAGCCTTAGCTAGGCAACCATAATTTGAAAAGCAAATGACTGCTTGGAGAAATATGATACATTCTAAAAAGAAAATTAAATGTATAGAATAGCAAAATCAACATATTGGAGATGGCTGAGCTTTAAAACGGCCAAAAGTCTTGTAGTCTTACATTTTATATTAAATTAAAATAAGCAGTCATAGTCTATGTACCCTGAAGTCTCTTCTACCCCACCTGTTACCCGAACACTCCGAGGAGCAAGCTGTGACAGTGGAAATCTATACGCAACATATCAAAGACAGCCTTGCTGTATAGTGACTCTGCCTTCTCCACTGATAAGTCCAACTGAATAGGCTTAAAAGCAAAATTAGGAAAACATACTCCACAGGATCAGTACTGACTCATTCCTACTTATCCCTAGAATAAATCTACCCCATGCAGTACAAGTCCACACTACTGGTTTTATACTATTCTTTAGAGAAATAAAATCAGATGTTGATCATTTATTTCTAGAGTATGCAACATATTAACACATGAATCACCTGTTCTATTGATCCATCACTGTAAAAGAAAAGAACAAATTAACTGCTAAGTGTCTGAAATTACTGGCCTTTGGCTAATATCAGTAGTGAAATATCGCTCGATAAAATCACAGACATCCATTACCTCTCCAAGTACAGTTCATGCAGTTAGGAGTGCATGACTGATGTACAAAAGCTACACTATTCAATCCCTTTGCTCATCATCAGCTAGTATCAAGTGCTTCTCTTGAAAGGCATCACTATAGAGACCTACTTTATCCACAACACACTGTCAGCCTGCTTCATCTTCACTATGAGAATCAGACAGTACGCAAACTAGCAAAGACATCTTCATTCTTTTGATTATACTTTGCTCGAAAACTATTGAGCTTGTCTGATTTTTAGTTGTAGTTTTCTGTGATATAAGACTATGGAGATCCAAATAAGGATTGGGCTACTTTATTTACTATTGACTGTAGTTCTACAGACTGCAAAGTCTGTGGAAGCATATCTGTGAGATAACTGAAGCTGCCCCTTCTTGCTCAATAAAAGCAAAATCTCTGCCTTTGGACCACAAGATTTCAGGTGGAAGTCTTCTCTGCGGTTGTGTGCACATCACTAAATTTTCTCAAAGTCTATCAAAGGCTCCCACTGATGCCAGTGAAAGTTCTGAATATGGAACTAGAGTAGAATGTAACCCTAAAAATATTCTAGTCTTGAACGCAGATTATATTACAGATGACAAGTTTCTCTCTTATAATGAAGCAAGGCAAATTTCTGGTTTCACTTACCCATTAAGGAGAAATGTTCTGGAACCAAAGACAATTTCTTCTCTTCCCCATTTAGCTTATATGCAGATACCCATTTTATTCAATCCTGAGTAAGGTCAGAAGGGGAAATTAGTCAGATGGTCTGAAACTAGTCTCAGTAGTGAGCTATTCCCATTTACAAAGCCACCATAATTTACAAGAGATTGTGCATGAGAGGAGAAACACTTCCTCGAGGAGCAAGAGTATTTCAGGTCATCAAGTCAGATGTACAGTGAAATATTTTCATACCCTCCACATCATGTCTGGCTCCAGCCAATGTTGCCACTTCTTGGAAATTCTATAACTATTATATAAGTACTGTAATTGCTTAGGTTTAGAATTTAACATGAATAGACAGATAGTTTAAGTGTATGTCCACAGATAATAAGTATGTAGTGAGCAGAGAAGAGGATTGTAGGAAAACAATTTTAATTCTTGCATTTCCTAACTCTTGAATGCATGTCTTTGTAATCTTAATACAATTTCTTTCATGTAATTTTTTATGTGTATTTTCCTAAGATATTAAAAAAAATCTATAACAATCCTAAAAATTCCAGTTGCTGGCATCACATTGATACTCACATGAGTCAGCAGCAGGTTGAATCCTTCAGGTACCCTTCTGCCACTTCATATAAGACTAGAAGATCTTGAGTTCCTTTCTAGTCTTTGAGAGAAGATGTGCCTAGTGTGCCTGCTCTCCTCAACCTTGACTTTCTGCCCTACCCATGGTTCCTCATCACAGCCTCATTCTCCTCACTTGGTCAGTCTTAACTTTTACTTCTCAAGCTTTTTATTCCAGCTCTTAGTTTAGTCTCCCAGATCACATATTCCAGAATTCCCAGTTCCTTGAGCCAGCTGCCAATTCCCAGTTTTCTTGCCAAGCCAATTCCACTTATTCCCAGATACTTAAAATTTCAGAAATCTAAACCGTGCACCATGAGGAAAGAACAAGATAACCCAAGGTGCCATTGATGAAGGCCCCTTGCATGGTAAGAAGCTGATTAAGTGAGATGTGCCCAACAGTTTTCTAAGACTCCGGAATCAAATTCAACCCAAATCAGACTTTCCCGAAGACAGTGGAGTCCCAAAAAGGATAATATATCCACTGGTATCTAGGACAAAAACTCTGAGTCCATGACATGATTCTAACCCATAAAATGCATGCTTCTCTCACACATATATTCACCCATTTCTCACTTCATTTTATTTTATATAAAATAAGACTAAGAAGTTATTTATATGAGACTCTATATGCTTCGACATACCTAAAATAGTATAATAAAATAAACAGATATGAATAGCACACAACATGAATGATCCATGGGAACAAGGAAGAACATTTAGGGAAGAACAGACATTCAGGGATGTTGGGGGAGGTTAGATTGCATTAAACATTGCCACTCCCCATTTAAAAAACACAGACACTATTTTAATAAAAATCTGAGCTCGAAACACAATGGAAATGTAAGCATTAAAGAAAAACAAGCCTTGAGTGCAGTTCTATCTTTTTACAGTGTGACAGGCAGAAGTGTGGTACTGACAACACTAAAGGTCTATAAACCTAAGGTACAGTCCATTTTATCATATAAAGCAGAACTATGGGGTACTGACAGGATGGTTCATTCAAAAATAGAAAAGAATTTTAACTATGTTTTAAGATGGCTCTTATTTTCAAATGAATTGAAGGGTTCATGTGCTAGGAAATGGGGGCACCTTAGCTCAATTAAAAATTCAAAATTATTTGTTGAAAATTAGATCTTTTACACCTATCAGACACCCTAAGCAGTACAGTTACTGACCCGGTACTTTCTTAAAGACATAAATTTAAGTTTTAAAGATTCCAGCTTCCAGACCGATATGCAGGCAGTGAGGTATTCTCAAACTTCCCCTTTCTGAGATTAATAAAGCACTCTTTTGGTCTAGAACTCTACCTATCTGCAATATAAATCTAAAACCAATGAGAGTCCATTACCAGACTGCAGTTCACTCTAATGAGAACTAAAGTTGCCATGGGCAGGTGGTGTTAGACCTTATATTTTTACAGAGTGGGCACATCTATATGTGCCACCCAACTGTATGGTTGTGACTGTGTGGTCATTTAGTACTTGCTTTAGCAAGTAATGACTGCACAGTAACTGCCATTACTGTGCAGTCCTGGTGGTGCATGGGTCATTTCTGACCCTACTGCTCAGTGGCATCAGCATCATGGTTTGTGCATGCTGACGCTATTGCACCATAGTGATGAGTTACATTACCATAGCTTATTGCTGCCGCAATGTAGCATCTTGTGTAAACGTGCCCATTATGTTATTTTAGGAAGAATGAGGGCCAAAATCAAATAGACTTTCTCTGTGTTTGTGTTTTTATTCTACTACTGTATACTGCTTCATTTTTATCTATTTTTGTTTTGCCATATACTATGCTCTGTTTTAATTCTGTTTAAGCTGGTAGAATATGCAATCTTACTATATGCTTTTGCCAATAGCTGTAAACTATACAATTTTATTATTATTTTATATATAATTTTATTGACAATGTTACTGAATTGTTTCAATGAAAGCTGTAGATAAATTACTACTATTCATGCCATGGGTCAAGTTTAAATTTCCCACTGTGTTTCCTTTAATGAATCAGGTTTGCTTTTTGAAATGAAGCCAGTCTTGTTAAAGCTGACACGGTCCCCTTTTGCAAAAGAGAACAAAGGGAGGATAATTTGAAATGAAGATTAACAGAAAAAGACCCTAATATATACTTTGCAGGACTTACAGCACAGGTTTTTAACCTTTTTAGACTCAAGACACCCCTTCATAGACTCAGGGCACCCCTCCAAAAATGCCAGTTCTTAGTTTTCACTCACTTTTGGGCTACAAAAAAATAATACAGCAATTCTTCTGTTGCGAAGAACTCAGAAAGACTACAACAGGCAAGAATGTTTTTAACATTAAGAATTCCTATTTGAAATTTCAGGATTTATCTTGTTAATCATATTTGCACAACTAGTATTGAAAACATTATGTGGCAATCCTGAAAGAATCTCAGGGCACCCCAGAGTGCTGCTGAACCCCGATTGAGAATCACTGACCTAGAAGTACCCATGTTTTGCAGTTTTTCTAAATAAGTAAGCAAACAAAAAGCCAGTGAAAACCATATGAAATAGCCTTTTGGATTGAGCACTATAAATAGAAAATACACCACTGCCACTTTAGAACTTCCAATAGCGATTTTGACAGAATCTCCTTCATACTGGCTAAAAGTTAGTTGAAAGAACTGTAAATGCATCTTCCTTTTCTATGATTCAATAGTTGCTATTCAGAATCAGTGAAACTGGAAAAGTAATTTAAAAAAACAGAAGCAAATACTTATTCTAATAAGATTTCATTTATCAATATTGTTGAAAACTTTTATTTTTACCACATATTTGCCATGTTTTAGTAGTTTGTACATCTGGTACTGATGTAGGAAAACAGTAAAAACATCAACACACATATTTGTATGGCTTCTGCTTCTAAAATAACTAGCAAATTTGTAGTATAGCAACATACATATGTAACTTACTGGTGTCTGTGTAGAAAGCTAAACAGGCTTATCTTCCTTATTTGAGTTAATTAGATGTAGGCGACAACTGCCAATTAAGTTGTCACTGTAATACAGAACCAAAGTGAATGGATCAAAAGTACAACCTTAGTCAGTCCTCGTTACATTTTCCTAAATGCTGTGCTACATGTTAAAGGAAAAGTTTAATTTTGGTTGTATCTTGCACAAGTTGATTGCAAATGATAAAATGCAAAAAAAATCAAGGTGCTTTTGGGAAGAAAATTGGAATGGATACTGGCACACTGTGTAACTGACCAATATTTATTAGACAGAGAAAACTTGTACTAACAAAAGTGAAAACTTTTACTAACAAAAAGAACCACACAGCTTATACTGAGCTCTGAGATGCAGAGAGTTCATTTGTTTATTAAAATGTACATTGATGCCTACACAGTCAGATGGATTGCAGATTGGCTGAAGGGTCGCACTCAGAGGGTGGTGGTGGATGGGTCATATTCAACCTGGGGGGAAGTGGGCAGCGGAGTCCCCCAGGGCT
>NW_017728886.1:228800284-228815084 GCF_001723895.1 Crocodylus porosus
AACCAACTTCCAAGGGAAGTGGTGCTGGCTCCTACCCTGGGGGTCTTTAAGAGGAGGCTTGATGCCTACCTGGCTGGAGTCATTTGAGCGCAGTTTTTCTCCTCCCCAGGCAGGGGGTCGGACTTGAAGATCTACAGGGTCCCTTCTGACCCTACTTCTATGATTCTATGATACATGTAAAATCAGGCAGTTACTTATGATTACACCGGATTCAGGATACAAAAATCTACAATATAAAGGGCTGAATTAAAAGAAAAAAGAAATTAAATATATTTAAATCTAATCTCCTTCTAAAGCATGATCCAGATGGCTACAGGTTTCTGCTAACATAATTGAAGCTATGTGACAAGTTTTGGCATGACATCATGACCTTATGGAGTAATAAAATGTTAATTATTAAAAAGCTTCAGTTCCATCAATCCAAGCGTTGCTCATGTATTTCTAATAAAACTTCCCTGCACTTTCATCAATGACATCCAAACTGAATTTGAACTGTTTAGTGGAAGTTTATTTGGCAGAACTGTTTGGCAAAAAAGCAGAACTGCTGACACAGGGAATATCTACCCTTCAACATATTGAAGGTCTAGAAGGCATACATCCTGGCTAAATCCACTCCCAGAAGATTTGGAAACCAAAAGGATTTAGGTTAAAATCCAAGTCCAGCTGTTGCTGAAGTCAATGGAAAGAGTCCCAATGATTTCTAGAGTTGGAACAGACTCTTAGTTAAGAAGTACTTCATAACCTAAAATAAACATCAAATTGCCATTTTGCTTTTTTGAAAAGCACTCTTCTACTAAAGTAAAATGCGATTCCACAGATGCAGCATAATTGTGTTAGGGTCATTGCTGATATAAGTATTTAATGGCATGTTGTTAAGAAAAACATCTCACATTATAGCTGGTTCTGTTTACATGGTAGAAAACAGTAACCAGCCACTGCCCTGAGCATTCGTGAGCACTACATCATACACATTAAATCTAATATAAGCAACAACTGCAAATATCCCTAAACCCTAAACAGCACTTAAAGAAACAGTACATTTATAATGACTAATGGACAATACATCTCTTTCCTCCACTCCACCCTAAAAATACTAAATTTTTAGAAAATAAACACATAAAATAACATAAAATGTCATGTAAACATGTTTTTGAGAAGCACAGGAATATTCAACTTCTAGCAACTAACTAATTAAATAATTTAGATGTCCAGGCATACCACAGATTTTTATACCCTTGTAGGATAACATGGTAAGCATAAAGCAGTGTTGCTCTGTGCCACAGGAGCAGCTGGTGATAAGGAATCATTAGTGTCTGGCACTTCAGTCTCTTCCAATAATTCATCCTAATTCTTCTTCTCATGCCTACACCACATTTGGCTATTTTGTTACACATGCTTTTGCTCATTTATTGTACTTGGTGAGGTCTTTCATTGTACATATGCCTGCAGGTGTTGCATTTCAAGTTGGTGAGCTTATATAAAATGTTGTTACAAGTACTCACCTTTGCTTTTGTCTTCATGATGTGTTCTTCATATGAGAGGGTTTGATCAAAGGTGACTCCAAGGTAAACTGGATTTGGTCAGTGGGATAGTGGTGTCCCAGACCACATAATCCCTAGCTGGTCGTTGGCCTCATAGTTTTTCAAATGGAAGGCATGTTTTCACTGGGTTGACATATAGTTAGTTTTCAATGTACTATGAAGCTGGGCCAATTAGTGCCTCAGTGTTTTTTTTCAACATGGCCAAACCCAGGTTTTTGTGCTGTTATGCATAGGTTGCCTGCATAGATGAAAGACTTGTGAAGGAGTTGATGGTGGAGTGCCTCAGGGGTTGGGTCTGGGGCCAGTTTTGTTCAATGTCTTCATCAATGACCTGGAAGATGGCATAGAGTGCACCCTCAGAAATTGTGGGGAGTAGTAGATATGCCAGAGATTAGGGCTAGGATTCAGAGAGACCTAAACAAATTGGAGGGCTGAGCCAAAAGGAATCTCATGAGGTTCAATAAGGACAAGTGCAAAGCCTTGCACTTAGGACAGAACAATCCTGTGCACCGGTACAGATGGCAGGGGGCACTGACTGGCTGGGCAGCAGCTCTGCAGAAAAGAACCTGTGGACAATAAGCTGAATATGAACCAACACTGTGCCCTTGTTACCAAGAAAGCTAATAGCATCCTGGGCTGCACTGGTAGGTGTGTTGCCAGTAGGTAAAGGAAAGTGATTATTCTACTCTATTCAGCACTTTTGAGGCCACCTCTGGAGTACTGTGTTCAGTTTTGGGCCCCTCACTACAGAAAGAATATGGACAAATTGGAGAGAGTCCAGCAGAGGCCAACAAAAATGGTGGTGGGTCTGGGGGACATGACTTATGAGGACAGGTTGAAGGAACTGGGCTTATTTAGTCTAGAGAAGAGAAGACTGAGAGGGGATTTAATAGCAGCCTTCAACTACCTGAAGTGGGATTCAAAAAATGATAGAGCCAGACTATTCTCAGTGGTGGCAAATGACAGAACAAGGAACAACAGTCTCAAGTTGCAGCAAAGTAAGTTTAGGTCAGACATTAGGAAGAATGTTCTCACTAGGAGGGTAGTAAAACACTGGAACAGGTTACCCAGAGAGATGGTGGGATCTCCATCCTTGGATGTTTTCAAGACCCGAGTAGACAAAGCTTTGGCTGGGATTATCTAGTTTGGGATGGTCCTGCTTTGAGCAGGGGGCTGGACTAGATGACCTGCTGAGGCCTCTTTCAACCCTAATTTTCTATGAGTCTATGAGTCTGAGTTAACTCATTGTAGCCAGCTCCTAGGTCAATGAACACAGCTCCGGTGATTTGGCATCTTGTGAGACCATCCTCCGTATGTTGAGTTAGATTGAGCAGCTGGCTCAACACTGATGATTTTCCAGGGTGAAAGGTGCCCTGTTTGGGGGATTAGGTGTTTATTAGTGGTCAAATATTTTTGCCAGTGGCTGTGCAATGACATCAGCCAGTGCCTTCAGTTCCCTTGGATGGAGCTCATCCAGGCCTGCCAACATAAACACACCCAGTCCTTCCAAGTGACTCTGCAACATCCCAGGGTCAATGCTTGGTGGTCTGGCACCCTGCTATTGTCTCTCTATGATCTCATTGTGAGACTTGTCTTGCCCCTTGTTTAGGAACACTGAGGCGAAGAACTCATTGAGGAGTTCAGTCTTGTCCCCCCTGTCTGTCACCAATTGCTTTTGCCCATTCAGTAGTAATCCTATACTACCCTGGGCCTTCCTTTTACTCCCTATGTAACTGAAAAACAATTTTTTATTATCCTGAACTTGGGATGCCATCCTCAGCTCCATGGTAGCTTTGGCCTGTCTAACTGCCTCCCTACAACTGTGAGCTGAGGAGGCATACTCCTCTAGTAATTTCTCCCTGTTTCCACCCTTTTTGCCCTTATGTTGCTTTGGATTTCTCTGGTTAGCCAAGGAAGCCTCTTGGCCCCTTTCCCCTTTTCCCCCACATCAGGATTGTCTCCCTCTGTGCCCAAAGGATTGCTTCCTTAAGGCACAGCCACCCGCTGAACGCTGAATACCAGCATTCAACTCAGTCATTAAGAAGTGGCTTGTAAAACCCAGGTCTTTAGTCTGAGTTTTTTATTTGTTGGTTTTTGGTTTTGGGGCTTCTTCTATTGAGAAGCATTTGGTAAGCAATTTAGTTAGGGGTGACTTTATGATGTTGAGCTACCTTTCATGGGTTGTTGTTTAGGTTACATGTTGTTGTCCATGCCTTTTTACTGTCATATAAGTTGGCTTAATCAGGATCTGCTAGGATTTCCTGCATTCTTCTGTGATGGCCAACATGAGATTCATCCCAATGAAAACTTGTAACTGGAGGAGCCTCAACTGGGGCAACTGTACATCCAAATGAAGCATTTTTAGACTTCTATATATATCAAGGTAGTAATTGCTCTATCCGTTGTTGCCAGAAAGTGCCATTAGAGATTTGCACCATAAATGAAACAGGTCCCATGCATTTAGTGAGTTCAGGTACCCTTTCTACTCTTCCAAAGTCATAAGAAGCCCAGATCTAATCTCCTACTTAGAATGAGTGATTGCAATATGTCCTGTTGCTCAGTTTGTCTACTTCGGGATCTGAGTACCTATAAGGCAACATCAGGACCTAGGAAGTCAAAAAAAGTATGCAGTGGTCTTATTGAGAAAAGGGTAGTAGGTGGTACCTGTGTAGCAGCAGAGGTTGTGTTATGATAAATGGGTAAGAAAGTGTCTAACTTGCGTTGAAGGTTTATGCTTTAGAGTTTGTACAAAAACATTTGGCTAATCCATTTGGAGCAGGATGATAATGAGCAGAACATATGGATTGAATGTTATGGGAAACCAGGAACTTCCAAAATTCCTCCAAGCAGAACTGAGGTCCATTATCACTCACCAACTGCAATGGTAGTCTCAAGTGACTAAATAAGGTACAAAGATCCTCAATAATTTGGGTAGCTGAAAAAGAGAACATTTTGAAAACTTTTGTCCATTTAGTGTGTGCATTGACTACTACTAAAAACATATGCTCTTCCACTGGCCCTGCAAAGTCCACAAGAATATGTGGCCATGGAGTCTGAGGCCATGACCATGGGTACAGATAAGCTAGGCCAAGATCTTGCTGAATTTGCTGACATAGAGCACAAAACTTTGCTGTTCTCTCCGGTATTTCTTTAAGGCCTTGAGGTGCTTTCCTGACTGACTTAACCTTGTTCCAGTTTTCCCTCAGCTTTTCAAACTAAGATTTGTTAGACTATGGTGGATAATTTTATTCAATCACACACAAAGATATAGTGAATAACTGTCTAAATGAACTTTCACCTGAAGTACCCCTTTTGGGGCCACCTTTTCCCTAAGGTAAGTCTTCAGAGTTTGGCAACCAGGTCATAGGTGGCCTTGCCTAATGGAAAGACAGGGGCCAGGGACTGGATCAGAGTTTTGGAGCCAAATTAGTGGAGGGAAATCTAGGGGCAGAGTCTGAAACACAGGCCAGGGTCAGGATCCAGGAATCAGATGCCAAGTTACCAAGTTGAAGGAATAATCCACAGGTTGAAATCTGAGAATGGACCCAAACTAGAGTCAGGAACCAGGAGGCTTGCTAAAGCAGACTGGTGTCAAAACTGTTGGCTAGCCTAAGAGTCTTCTACCATAGCTTGGGCTAAATGGGTAGGAAGTGCTCCCAGCAGCCAATCGGGAAGCTAGCCAGTTAATTTGCTGAAGCAGAGTTTGTCAGCCAAAGACTCAAGGCAGGTGTGGCTGTCTAAGCAATTAACCCAGGTTAGGGTGCCTGATTGGGGTCCCTGACAATATGTATTGGGATGGAATCTCTAAAAATATTTCATCAAGACTTTAACAACTTCCAGCCTCCATCAAACTAACTTTGGAATACTCTACCCAGCAAATTCATTTCCTAGACACTCCAGTGAAGGCTGGCAATGGCCACATCACCACCATATTGTATTAAAAAACACCTGATGCCACAAGCTTCACCCTAAAGAGACCACCATGGAAATCCATCATGTACATCAGGGGTGTCAAACTTACAGATCACAGGTCAGATCTAGTCTATGAAGCCATATGATCCAACCTGTGGGTTGCTGAACTGACCCCAAGTGCCAGCCCTGGCCCTATGAGTTGCATGTGGCATAGCACCAGACTGGCCCTGCATGCCTATGCCAGGACTGGTCTGGATTAGGCCATGCTGGAACTAGCACTAAAGGCCTGTCCAGTGGTGTGGCACACACAGCACACATGCCCTGTACCAGCACCCTGTACCAAGTGCAGTGCATGCAGCCAGTTCAGTCCACACACCACATGAAGTGCACACTGGCCCTATGGAATAGGATGCACACCACCTGTAGCACACAGGCTGGACCCAGGTCTTCATGTACCACAAGGGGCCTGAGGTGCAAGCTGCAGGTGGTGCCCCAGACTCATGCCCTATTCTGCCTGCGGTGCTGGGTCCAGCACATGTGCCACAGGCAGTGCACACTCCATGCAGACCATATGCACCATGCATGCTGCATGCAGAGCATGGGCTGAATCCAGCACCATAAGAACTGTACAGGGGTTCAGTCCTACAGATCAATCCAGTGACCTATTTCATGTCCCAAACTGCCCTGTATGCTGCATATATAGTGACCCCATGGGGTCAGATGAGTTTGACAGCCCTGTTCTATAGCCAAAGTTCTGTATTGCAATTGTATTTGTTATGATCCCACTGACCACGATGAACACCTTAAGGGGCTGAAGCAGGGATTCCTACTATTACAACGCCAGACTCAGACTTCACTCTGACCTGCTACAATACCTGCTACAGGACGAGTGCAACAGAATTCCTCTGGTTATTACCTACAGTCCCCAGCTTGAACACCATAGACACATCATTGATGACCTCCAACCCTCCTGGAAAATAATTACCCTTTTTAGATGGCTATTGGAGAGAAACCTGTCCTGGCTTATAGGCAGGCCTTCAGCCTCTGTGTCTCTCAAGCAACAGACTAACTTCCTTCCTAACTGAGGCCAGGTACAGCGATTAGAGATAAATTGGTGTAAGTGATCAGAAACCAATCTAAACCTGTAACAGAACAGAAGTTGGAGACACATAGACTGGTTTAAAGATGGTGGAACCCAGTCTAAGACAGGCCTCAATGGATGTAGTATTGGACTTAATCAGTTTAAGTTAGTCTGATCTATTGAACTTCTGCACCAGATCCCCTATGGACTCATATTAAGTTTCTGTCTGCTGGCATCCCAGGTATCTTTTCAGGCCCTCCCATTCCCCTCTCACATGGAGATGGAAACTTGGGTGGGCTCCTCTGGCCAAACACCTAGCTGGCCCCACCCCCTGGCTGTCACAGAGCTGGGGCAGCAAAGCCTCTGCTCCCCATCCCTGTCGTGCCTGCACCTGCCAGTGGCAGCACTGGTGGGAGGTTGGGGGATCAGAGGCCTCCTGCCATACAGGGCTTCCCCTAGTTGTGCTTGCCTGTGCTTTTCTCCATGCCCCCAGTGCTGCCTGGCTCAGCTGACAGCCCTGCACAGCTCTCAGCGTTGGCTGCCCATGTCAACCACATCATTACTAGACCAAATAGAGAGTACAATATCCAAGGTTCATTCACCTGCAAGTCTACCAAAAGCATATATGCCATCACCGTCATACAATGTCCAACTTCTGTCTACGTTGGACTGACAGGATGACCCTCTATGTTTAAGAATGAATGAACACCAATCTGACATCAACTGCAGAAAGACACAAAATCCTGTAGCAGAACACTTGAACCTCCCTGGGCACTCCATCGCTGACCTCAGCATAGCTGTTCTCAGGCACAAACATTTTAAAAACCAGACTGAACAGGAAATTGTGGAACAAGAGATTATCCACAACCTGCAGTGTGTTAAGTAAAGTTAAACAGGGACTATGGATTGTTATCCCATTACCTGGATTAGCTTTTGTGATCCCTTTGTTCCTATGGGTTCTTTGCTTGCATGCCTCTCAGCATTTCCCCCTCCCCTTCCCCTGACTCCTCTCCCTTCCTCTCTTTCCCCCATTCCCACCTTTTGTATTCAAATCACTCATTCCCCTTTATGCTATGCTCTCCTTCCCAGCATTTGATGAAGTGAGCTAGATTTCATGCAAGCTAATGCTCTCTCTATATATCTTATTTAGTTATTCTATTATTAGGTGCATATCTACCATGACTTTTGCCTGACTTCAAACTAACAGGGTTATCTACCTCTCAATTACCAACAAATCCCAGCTTCGCTACTGCTCTTGCAGCTGATCCAGTGATAGCAACAGATTTTGCAAAATCTCCCTAGTGGAGACATGGCTATATTTACCATCCCTTTTGAAAGTTCACACAATGAAGAACTGAAATTTTAGGTTACTAGGTCAATGAACATATTGTGACGTGTAAAAGGCATAGGAAGATCTTTTTTAAACATCTTTTCACTCTACTAAAAAGGGGAAGTCTGCAGTTTCAGGGAGTTAAGAGCTTTCCAAGTGATATCCTAAACTGAATGCACAAGACTTCCAGGAATAAAAAAAGGTAAGTGGCAAGCAAAGAAAGAAAAACACTTGAGTTGGAAAAGTTCACACCTCCTTAGCCACCAACAACTTCTCACCTGCAGTTGGCTTAAGCATTTATTAGTGTTGTGTGAAATGGGCTGTATTAGATTTAGATTTGGCCTGAACTGGGGACAGTGATTCAATTTGTTGATTCAGATCACTCTCCCCAATTTGATTTGGCCAAATTCAATTCTGAAGATTCAATGCTGATTCAGAGAATCAGTGATTTGGACATAGACACAGCTTTAAATGTTTTTTCTACATACCTCAAGGTACCATATGTGGCTCGTGAATACTATTGGGGCAGATGGATCGTCCCACAGAAGTGTATATGTGGGGTACCCCACGTACTCGACAGCAAACCCAAAAGTGGACCGGAAGTACTTCCGGGCCACTTCTTGGTCTGCCAGGGAGCATGCTGGGAGGCCCCCCATGCCCCGGCCAGCTCAGCGATCAGCCACAGGTAGACTCTGAGTGCCAGACTCAGGAGGCACCAGTCACCAAGCCGAGGGGGACCCCTCCCCCCCCACATGCTCCCTGGCAGACCCAGAAGTAGATCAGAAGTGCTTCTGGTCCAATTCTGGGTCTTCTGCTGAGTGTGTTGGGTAGCGCCCCCACACTCCTGTGGGATGTTCCATCCTCCCCAGCATTGCAACATTGACGAGCCACCTGGTACCTTGAGGTATGTAGAAAAAACATTTAAAGGTGTGTCTATGTCTGAATTGACGAATCTTTCTGAATCAATTCAGAGGGTTCTGATTTGATTTGGAGAGATTAAAGTGTTTCCTGATTCAATTCAGGTTCAGAGATTCAGCCACCAAATTGGGGGACCAAAGCTCTGCACAACCCTAGCATTTATGCAAATAATGACGGGTGTTGAAACAGTGCAAAACACATGAACAAGGAAAATGTGGTGCTACATCAAGTGTTTGGTCAAAGTGCTATACAAATCTGAAAGCAAACAATCTTGTTGGCATTTTTCTCTATAAATGTTACGTTGATGCAGTTTTCCTATGTTTTAAATATAGTAAAAATAATCATTTAAAGTTATAAAGCTCTCTATTTTCAGTCTGAAGTTCTATATATTATCTTCTCTTTTGGCAAGATTCTGAAAACTAAGATTATGGAGCCAACTATTTATGTTTAGATTTTGCAACTTGCGGCTATGTTCCTGAGACCTCAGACATGTCTTAGGGCAATGCCGAGTTTCTTTTCCAGCATAAAATGTACAAGATGCCCCGACCATCCTATGGGATGATTTAATGTCCAGTTGCGATATGGTTGATATCTTTGATGCTTCAAGCATGGGAAAGGCAAAGACTTTCAGAAGAGTGAACACATGACTGCCCTCCTTTGCAGTAGAATACATTATCCATATCCCAGAGCAGTGTGAAAGAGCATCTTGGGACCTCTTTCATACCTGCACCTCTTGGCTGGAAGACGTCTAATCCTTTAATAACTTTTCCAGAACTAGACACCAATGTCAGTTTTTCCTCCTTAACTTTCCTCAAGAATAGCAGAAACAGACAAGATTTCCTGTAAAAATATATGTACACAGTAAAAATTCTGACAAGAACTCCCTCCAAGAAAAACAAGCTACAGACCCATTACCACGGAGAATTCAGGTATAGAGTGTCATACATAGGTAAATCTGGTTTGCAGGTCTGAAGTTCCATAAATGAATGATTCTAAGTGTTAGTGATTTAACAAAATGGCAAATTTCCACAGAAGGAATTCCATTTATTACTTCCTCCCTGACTTTTTTCTTTTTTTTTAAGCATAGAAATCAGAAACTCTGACATTGCCTCACAGGAGAATGTTTTCTTTCCTCATATCTTTATTTGGACATTGTGCTTATTTCTTTTTTAAAACCTTCCTTTTTGGGGGTTGAACTTGAACTCCACTTACTGGCAAGTCTTGGTCACAAAGCTGCCAGCTAAACATAGTTCATGAAAGAAGAAATCATGTGGAACAAGTCAGGACAGGACAGAAATATTAAGGAATAAAATTCTTTGAAATATTCTTCACATAAAAAGGAAGAGTTAAGTGTATGGGTACAGTTAGAATTAAAAAAAAAGACAGTACACAGCCCAATACCATATTCTAATTGGTTCAACAAATTAAGACATCTCTTGTACTAGACCCAAAAAGAAAAATATTTTTTTTCCTTATGGCTACAAACTAATTGTACAACAATGGTAAATCTTAAATGGAAATAAGCTTGGTATTTTACTAAACCTATTCTAGTATATTTAACTGCTTAGATGGCAAACAGGCTTATGCTATTTCAGTTCCTGTTTTCTAACTTTAAACTAGAATGAAGCCACTGCACGTAACTGTTATAGTCTAACATAGGAGTGTCAAATCTGTGGTAGTGTGGGATTGCTCTATGGGCCAGATTGGACCCACAAATCCCCCCCTGCTTTCCACTTAGCCTGCCACCCTCTCCCTCTTCCTTTTTTGATCCCATTCCAAGTGTACATTTGTTCATATCATGAGCCAAACAGTGAACTCAGGTTTGCAAAAGATTCATTATAAAACTGGGTTGAGGTCTACACTTAGGTTCATACAACTGACTTTCCTCTGATTCTGTAGAATGGGGACAGTAATAATTACTGCTTGTCACATGGCTTAATTCACTGTTTGCACAAAACAGTAAGAACTTTAGATAAAAGTGAGCACATCTACATGTTGCCCTACAGCAACATTGTTACTGTGCCATGCTTTAGTACTTCCAAAAGGAAGTACTAAAGCACGGCGCAGTAACCACCTGTACTGTGCCATGCGTGCAATGCATGGTTAGTTTTTGCCACTGCTTTGCCGTACTGGCATGCTAAAAGAGGGGAGTGTACTGCTATGGCAAAGTAGCTGCCAATCATGTTTAGACTCACATGATCAAGATGTCAGTACGTCGTACAGCGATGCAGCATGTTGCTACAGCGATGTAGGATGACTTGTAGACATACCCAGTAAGACATTAACAACCATACACTTAGCTTTTATATCTCCCCAGAATTCATGTAGGTGGACTGCTGAGATGGCCATGCTTTCCCAAGGAGTGCTGCTGGATATGTTGGGTCAGACATGCTGCTAGTCCTTTCACCCTGTTTTCTCTAGCTACAGAGGGTGTGCCAGAGATCCACTGATTTGGACCCTAGCCTCCCTGGACAGCTGACTTGAGGCATGCTAATTGAACCACAGGCCTTCCCTCAAGGCCCTGGGCTCCCTGCCCAAGGTCTACAAATCTCAAATTTAAATCAGTAGAAATTAACACAAAAGGCTGCACTTATCTATGCTTGTTGTATGCAGTCTCCACTGATCGCTGTCTGGGTGGTGGGTCTGGTGTGCCCCAGCAGCTTGTGTCTGGGTATGGGCAGGCTGCAGGGTTGTTGCCAGGTAAGGGAAAAGCCTGCCTGCCTGCTTCTACCCCAGCTCCCTTGTGCAGTCACTGCCACCTGCTCTTAGCTCCCCATACCTGTAGGGGCGGGCCTTCCACCCTGTCTGGGTAGCTGGGCTCCCAATTGCCCACAGCCAGGGACATTTCCCCGGTTGGGGCTGTTAATTACTGCTGTGTCTGCTGTGCAGGCTTCCAGCTGGTCCATGCATCTGTCTGCAGGGGGAGGAGCCATCCCAGGCTGGCTTGGGCCCATCACACATCTTCCCAAAGTAACGGGGCCCTGTTACACACCAACTCCCCTAGCTCCTGGATCATGTGTTTGTGAGGCTGGTGAATCCTTATCCTCACTCTTCCATGAGAAGAAGTCTGCACTGTGGTGCTGTCATCTTGGGTGGTACTCTACAAAAAAATCATGGCCAAACACTCCTTCTCTATGGGGGCATACCTCAGTTCCTGGGACGGTAGTTTTCTACTAATATATGCCAGCAGGTGTTCCCCATTATCTCCTGGCTGAGAAAGTACCACCCCTGGGGCCACATCTGACGTATCCATTTGTACTAGAAAGCATAGGCAACTGGTAGGGGGTGCACAGGGCCAGTGCCCCCCATGAGCTGTCAGTAGGGCTGGTGCCTCCCGACAGGGTCAATGGCTTCTGCAGGTTCTCCCCGTCCCCCCCGCCCCAGGTTCAGGAGGCACCAGTCACTTATGCTAGAAAGGATTTTAAAAAGTCCGGGGAGTGCACTATGGGTTGTGTACATAACACCTCCTTGACCTGCCTAAAGGCTCCCTGTGCCTCTGTTTTCCAAGTAATCCTATCTGAGGCTGAGTCTTTGGTAAGCTCGGACAGTGGAGCTGTTATATCAGAAAATTGAGGTACTAGACAGCAATAGTAGTTGGGCAGCCCCAGAAAGGAACACATTTTTTTTTTTATTCGGGGTGGGCTCTAGATTCATAGATGTTAGGGTCAGAAGGGACCTCAGTAGATCATCGAGCCTGACCCCCTGTCCTGGGCAAGAAAGAGCACTGGGGTCAAATGACCCCAGCTAGGTCCTTGTCTAGTCTCCTCTTGAAGACCCCTAAGGTAGGGGAGAGCACCACCTCCCTTGGAAGCCTATTCCAGATGACAGGATCTATCTGCAATGAACTCATGCTGATTTCCTTTCAGCATTATTTCCCCTGCTGGGCTCCCACAAATGTGTTCCATAATGATTTTTTCCAGAGTTTTCCCAAGGATAGAGGTGAGACTAACTGATCTATAGTTTCCCGGTTCCTCCCTCCTCCCCTTCTTGAAAATAGGTACCACATTGGCCCTTTTCCAGTCCTCTAGGACCTGACTGGAGCACCATGAGTGCTCAAATAGCCATGCTAGTGGATCTACTATGACACTGGCCAATTCCTTCAGCACCCTTGGATAAACTTCATCTGGAATCCCTGATTTGAACACATCCAGTCCCTCCAAGTGCCCCTTCACTAAGTCTGAGCTAACAATATTATAATCCTTTATGGCTTGCACCTTATCTATCAGCAGTCATATCTTTCTCCCCCCTACATGGAAACCTAAATATGGGGTCCCAATGCAAGAGGTCCCAATATGGGGACACAATATGGGGTCCATTACCCCAGTGCACGCTTTTTGGGGTTGGCAGTCAGGCCCGTGGTATGCAGTTCTTCTAGCACTGCCATCACATGCTATAGGTGTTCTTCGCAGGTTTCTGAGTACACCATCATTGGGAATATGCCTCTGCATCAATATATGTCCCCAGTGAGGCAACCTTATCCATTAGGCACTGGAACATTGCTACTACTCCGTGCAGACAAACAGCATCCAAATGAACTGATAAAGTCCCAGGGTGTGAAAAAAGGTGGTCTTCTCTTGGGCTCTTGCTTCTAGAGTTATTTGCCAGTACCGCTTCTCCACATCTAGTGGAGATAAACTGCACCCCCCACCATCCACTCCGGTAGGTCCTCCACTCGAGGTATAGGATCAGCATCAAAGCACACTAAGCTGTTAACTTTCCTAAAATCAATGCAAAGCCACATAGTTCCATCCATTTTCGGGACCATGACCATGGGGTTTCACCAGGCACTTCTAGATTTTCTCATCACCCCATCTGCTAGCATCTGGGCCACCTCCATACGCAAGGCTTCTTGAAATGTTTGGAGTATTCATCACTACTCTTCCCATATGATCTTTTTTGGCAGGGTCTCTATTCAGGGTTCCACCTGGGGCGGTCTGAAAATACCTATCTAAAACATTGCATGAGCCAGGCTGCTTGCTGCTGCTGTGTGTGTCAGACCGGCACACATCTGCACAGGCCATCCTGAGCTTCATTCAGGCACTCCTGGACCAAACTTGCCTGACCCCAGGTTGGTGGTGACAAGCAGGGCCTCCCTATGCACCCATCTTTTCAACAGGTTGTTATCACATACCTACTGGGTTTTACGTCTGCTTGGCTGCCATACCCCACAGTTCACTGAGCCTGTCTGCCATATCACCTCACAGGGCCCTTGCCACTGGGCCATAAACTTGGAGTTACAATTGGGAAGCAGCATGAGTACTCAGTCACCTGCAGTGATCTGCCTTTCACACGCCCATTGATTGTACCTGGCCACCTGCCTACCTTTAAGCAATCCTACATATTTTCCATCAGGGCATT
Source organism: Crocodylus porosus (assembly GCF_001723895.1). Classification (NCBI taxonomy): domain Eukaryota; kingdom Metazoa; phylum Chordata; order Crocodylia; family Crocodylidae; genus Crocodylus; species Crocodylus porosus. The sequence goes on from NW_017728886.1 coordinate 228,814,425, forward strand.
TGGTGCATTGGATGAGATATATTACATTTCTAGAGGTGCAGCTGTAAGATCTAGGAATGCTGATGGCTCTGTTGTGGGGTGTAGTAATTGTGGGGGTGGTGGAGATGTGTTGGCAGGTTTTGCATTTCTTGTCATGGCATGGTCTGGATCCTTTTGGTGTGTTCTGGGCTTGAGGAAGTTTGCTTCTGGTGAGGAGATTAGTGAGGTTCGGTGCTTGTTTGAAGGCTAGGATGGGTGGCTCTGGGAAGATTTTTTTAAGAGTAGGGTCTCTTTCTAGTATGGGTTGCAATTGTTTGAGAATTTTCCATATAGGTTCAAGGGAGGGGTGATATGTCATAACCAGCAGTGTGCGATTTGGGTGGGGGGGAGGTTCTGTACTTCAACAGTTCTTCCCATGGTATCCGCGTGGCTCTTTCAAACATGCAATCTATCTCTCTGGAGGAGTGTCCTTGTTGGGTGAAAGCCTTTTTAAGATTGGTGAGGTGGCAATCCTGGGTGTTCTCTTCAGTGCAAAATCGGCGGTATCTGAGGGCTTGGCTGTATATCACAGCTTTTTTTATGTGTTTAGGGTGATTGCTGGTTCTGTGCAGATATGTATGTTGATCTGTGGGTTTCTTGTATAACATGGTCTGTATTTTATCATTCTGGATACTGATCATC
>NW_017728886.1:228815299-228830561 GCF_001723895.1 Crocodylus porosus
AAGTCTTCTTCCAGGTGGCTCATAAAAAGGTTGGCATACCGTGGGGCCATTTTGGTGCCCAAAGCTGTTCCCATCATCTGGAGGAAGTGTTGATTATTAAAAGTGAAATTGTTGTGTGTGAGGATGAAGTGTATAAGGTCAGTAATATCTTTGGGTCTGTATTCTGAGTTGTCATCTTGTGCCTGTAGATATATAAGGCAGGCTTGGATGCCGTCCTGGTGTGGGATGTTGGTATATAGGCTGGTAACATCCATGGTGGCTAGGAGGGTGTTGCTGGGAAGGTGATCTATGTTTTTATGTTTCCGTAAAAAGTCTGTAGTGTCTTGTACAAAACTTGCTCTGTGGGTGACAAGCATTTTTAGGATTAATTCACTGAAACCTGATTTTTCCTCAGTTACAGTCCCATGGTTGGATATGATAGGTCTGCCAGGGTTCCCTTGTTTGTGGATTTTAGGGAGCATGTAAAAAGCCCCCAAGTTAGGTAGTGGGGGGATAAAGGTCTGTAGTTTTTCTTGTAGTCTTGCTGGAAATGATTTAATGATATTGTTGAGTTTCTTGGTGAAAAGGGGAGTAGGATCTTCTTGTAGTTCTTTGTAGTAGGTGGTGTCAGAGAGCTGTCTGTTGGCTTCCTTTATGTAGTCTTCACAGTTTAGAATGACTATGGCTCCTCCTTTATCTGCTGGCTTTATTACTATTTGGTAGCTAGATCCTTGAGATTCTATGGCCTTTTTCTCTGGTAGAGAAAGGTTGTTATAGTGCCGTGTGTTGCTGATTATTTCATTGTTCATTCTTTCCCTGAAGGAGTCAATGCTAGGGTTTTGTCCACTGTGAGGTGTCCAATCTGATGTTTTCTTGGGTTTTTTGGCATTGATCTTTTCCTGAATGTTGTCAGAGGATGAGTTGTTGTTGGGAGTGGGTTCAGTTTGGTCGTGGAAATATTCCTTGAGGCAGAGGCGTCAGAAGAATGCTTCTAGGTCTCCACATTGAAGTATTTTATTAGGGTATTTTTCTGGACAGAAATTTAGGCCTTTAGAAAGGACAGATTTTTCAGTTTTGGTAAGTGTGCGTGTGGAGAGATTGATAATATTTGTGGGTTGGTTGCTGCTTTCAGTTTTATCAAGTCCGAGGTTGGAATGTTGTAAGCTGTTGGTGTCGTTCCTCTGATGGTTGTTTTGTGACTGGGGAACTTGTTCCTGGAGTAATTTGTTCCATTTCTTCTTTTTATGTAGGATGAATGTTGTAGAAAATTTTTCGTAGTCTCTTTGTATCCATTGTATATTGTTACGGAAGGTGATTGGATTTCTGTCTTTTAAGTTGTTGTAGGATGTTACATAGACATTTGGACTGGAAGGGACCCCGGAGGATCATCAAGTCCCAGGGGCAGGAAGTCAGCATGGATCATAAGATCCCAGCAAGATAAGTATCCAAATAAGTTTTGAAGGCATTCAAAGTGGGCGCTTGAACCACCTCAGGTTCCAAAACGTGGGGGCTCGGACAGTGAAGAAGTTCTTTCTAATGTCCAGCCTGAACCGGTCACAGTGGAGTTTGTGACCATTCGATCTTGTCATCCCTTGGGGGGTTCTGGTGAACAGACATTGCCCCAGATCCTGATAAGCAACCCTGATAAACTTATAGGTGGCCACCAGATCGCTTCTGAGCCTGCGCTTTTTCAGGCTGAATAGCCCCATTGCTCTCAGCCTCTCATCATAAGGTCTGGTCTCCTGACCTCTGATCATGCGTGTGACTCTCCTCTTCACCCTTTCAAGCTTCTCCATATCCTTTTTGAATTGCGGAGCCCAAAACTGGATGCAGTACTCCAGCTGCGGCCTCACCAAGGCCGAGTACAAGGGAAGAATGCCATTATGGGATCTGCTTGAGAAGCATCTATGGATGCAAGCCAGCTTTTTACTCGCTTTACTAGCCACAGCATCACACTGAAGGCTCATGTTCATCTTGTGGTCAACCATGACCCCCAAGTCCCTTTCATCTGTAGTGCTAACCAGTGTAGCACAACTGAGCCTATAAGCATGGTGCAGGTTTTTCCTCCCAAGGTGGAGAATCTTGCATTTTTTGGTGTTGAACACCATCAGGTTCTCATCCACCCATTTCATGAGTCTGTCAGATCTGTCTGGATCACCCTCCTGTCCTCAGGTGTGGATGCTTTACCCCAGAGTTTGGTGTCATCAGCAAACTTGGCCAGTCCACTTCTGACACCAATGTCCACATAATTGATGAACATGTTAAAAAGTATTGGCCCTAGGACAGAGCCTTGTGGGACCCCACTGGTAACAGCGCACCAAGACTATTGGCTCCCATCAACCACCACCCTCTGGGACCTACCACAGAGCCAGTTCCCCAGCCAGCGGATTGTGGTGACTTCAGGCCGCAGTTAGCCAGTTTAACCAAGAGGTGATTGTGGGATACCAGATTGAAGGCTTTTTTAAAGTCGAGGTATATGACGTCAATATCTTCCCCTTTGTCCAGGTGATAAGTCACCTGGTCATAAAAGGAAATGAGATTGGTCAAGCAAGACCTACCCGCAACAAACCCATGCTGGGTATTCCTCAGGATATTGCCTTCAGTTAGTCTGTTAAGGATGGCCGCCTTAATAAACTTTTCCAAGACTTTCCCCAGGATAGAGGTCAGGCTGATGGGCCTGTAGTTTGCCGGATCTCCTTTCCTCCCTTTTTTGAAGATAGGCACCACATTGTCCCTCTTCTAATCATTGGGCACTTCACCAGAGCACCAAGAGTTCTTGAAGATCCATGCCAGGGGCTGAGCAATGATGCTCGCCAGCTCCCTGAGTACCCTTGGGTGTAATTCATCAGGGCTGGCTGACTTGAAATATTCAGCCTGTCAAGGTGGAGAATAAGGAGAATAGTCAGGGAAGCACTGAGGTCCCGGAGGGGAGGGGAGTCAGGTGTCCAAGGAAAGTGGTTGTTCCTTAAGGAGACGAACCTCCAAGGCCAAAGGGACGTAATCCCAACATGGAACAAAGGGAACAGGAGGGCACATAAGCCCCCATGGCTCACCAAAAGCATCTGGGAATGTCTCCTAGCAAAAAGGGAGGGGTACACCTGATGGAAATGAGGGGCCATCACCAGGGAGGACTGTACTGCAGTTGCTTGGGGGTGTAGGGGGGCAGTCAGAAAGGCCAAGGCAGAGATGGAATTAGGACTAGGTTCCCAGATCAAGGACAACAGGAAGTCCTTTTTTAAATATGTAGGGGGTAAAAAGAAGGTTCCGGGTAATGTGGGGACCCTGCAGGACACATTAGGAAATTTGGTCATCACACCAGATGACAAAGCCAACATATTTAATGATTTCTTTGCCTCCATTTTCCTGAGCAGGGACCGGAACAGTCACCTCCCCAGTCGGCCCCCCTCAGGCCCCAGAGGAGGTGCACCTAGGTCAAGGGTCAGTGAGGAACTAGTTAGGGAACTTCTGGAGGGACTGGATGTATTCAAATCAGCTGGTCCAGACGATCTCCACCCTAGAGTACTGAGGGAATTAGCTAAGGCCATTGCAAGACCCCTGACACGGCTTTACGAGCACTCGTGGTGCTCTGGTGTGGTGGCAGAAGACTGGAAGAGGCACGCTAATGGAACCATAGGCCTTTCCTCAGAGCCCTGGGCTCCCTGTCCGGGGTCCATGAATCAAATCAAAAGAAATTAACACAAAAGGTTGCACTTATCTATGCTTCTTGTGCCCAGTCTCACTCTGGGTGGTGGGTCCAGTGCACCCCAGCAGCCTAAGTCTGGGTGTGGGCAGGCTGCAGGGCTATTGCCAGGCAAGAGGAAAACCTGCCTGCCTGCCTACTTCTGCCCCAGCCCCTCTTGTGCCAGCTGCTTTTAACTGTCCATGCCTGTGGGGACAGGCTTGTCCACCCTGTCCAAGAGGCCAGGCTCCCAATTGCCCACATCTGGGGACATTTCCCCATCTCAGGCTGTTAATTACTGCTGCATCTGCTGTGTGGGCTTCCAGCTGGTCCATGGGGCCATGGCGCAGTTGTATCCATTTTAGAGAGGGTGGGAGAAGCTGTCCCAAGCCAGAGATGGTTTGGGCATGTTTCCTCCCACACAGATAGGGCCAGGCCCTATCAATTTTGAGATGCAACTGGATGAAACTTTTTGCTCTAAGTTTTCTGATGCAAAATGCCCATTTGGCAACACTAAAACATTCGCTGATTTTTTCATTTAAAAAATAAGAACTCCAAAAACATTCAAAGTGGATCCTTTTGATATTAAAAAAAGTTTAGATTTTTCAGGTTGAAATATTTTTTTTATTTCAAAATGCCTTTGATTCTTTTAAAATTAAATGCATTTTTAAAAATGCAACTGTCATGGACCCCACCAAATCTTGCGGGTGTTCATGAGGTATCATGTAGATTTTCTTGTTTGTCGTACTGATATAATGTGTGTACTCCCATTGAAAAGCCTATTATGCTGTATTCATTGATGTTGTTTAATCACTGTATAGATTATGTTATGCTAGCTGTACCCCACAGGTGGGTTTGTGACAGCAACATGTTTTTTTAAGATTCTTTTAAGAAAAATCTTGCTTTTATGACTCCCTTCCCCCCTGCCCTTGAATTGATAATAAATTGAAAAGTCTGTTTTTTGCTCTGGTTTACTTCATCATAAATAAGACCAGACTTTCCAAACACACTCCCTAAAAAACATATGCACACTGTGGTTGGCTATTGTATATTTAAATAGTAATGTTCTGATTTGTGAGTGCATACAGAGTATGCATATGCAAATCAAGAGTCCATTCTTACATTACCTCTGCAAGCCAAGTGCACACCAAAGTTCATGTATCTGTCTATTGTTCAAGTACCTGTCTATCATGTCTATTCATGTACCTGTCTATCATGCTTCTGAGAATCAGCCTCAATAACTAATCCAAATGGTTTCAAGGACATGAAATAAGCACATCCACCTAGTTTCTTTCCTTATTATGACTCGTGTCACCCAATAATTTTCTTCCTAATCCTCTCCTTGCATGTAGATTGTTTTATCCTATTACAACAATATTAATCTGCATTTGCTTCCAGCAAAAATGCTTTTATTTGGCAGCGTCACGAAGTACAGTCACAAAAACCAAGAGTGAGTCCTTTTTGCTGGCCTGCCAAGATCTTGAAACTCACCTTCTTACAGTGTGAGTATTTTTGACCCAAGCTAATGTGATTCTTGACCTGTCTAAGAGTGACTAGAATCAAACTGCTGTCTCTTGGGAGAAGCAGGTTTAGCAAAATAATCTCAGACTCACTGAATCACCATGGCAGCAGAAAGAGATACAGATTTCAGTTAAATGAAAGGATCTACAGATTGGATACAAGAGCACAAGAAGAATCTTTTTCCTCATTCAGGCAATACTTTAGAACACGGTTGTAGAAAATAACAGGAGAACAAAAACCATATTTCATTTGGTGTAAGTGAGAGTGATAGAACAAAGAAACCAGGCTTCAAAGAAGCCCAGTTGAGGTTAATCAATATCTGTGGGTTCACACTGAAAGATGACAGGGGATCATCTAATTTAGGTTCTTACATCCAAAGTTCACATCCCTATTGTTAGTACATTACGAGATGATTAAAATGCCTTAATCAAAATGCAGGCAGCCTTATTACATCATGCAGTACCATATCCTTAAATCAAATGGCTTGCTTTTGAAGAGCAAGATTCTAAGCAACACAAGGTTGCCAGAATCTGTCCCTTGTCAGCTTTCACAGTATGAAACAAAATCATTAGGTACAGAAATATTGCACAGAAAAGCTTGAAAACAAACTGATTCACTCGTCTGTTAATGGAAAGCAGTGGTCATGAATGTAAATATACAAGAGGCAAGAACCAAACAAGGTTAAGAGGGTCCAAGAGCCATCTTATTTCACCTGTGAATTATTGTGTTGCACATGTACCATAGATGTGACAGTCTTCATACATATATTTAAAAGGAACCCAAGACTAGGGAGTAATATCTGATAGTAATAAGTCTGATTGGGCCTGGCCCCCAAATAAGTGCTCAAAGGGAAGGCAATCAACTCCCCCAGTTATGAGGATGTCAGCCACAATTGCCAGTCCTGAGCTTTCTAGAGTGAATGGGCTGCTCCTTGTTAAGAGCATTTCCAGTCCCAAAGGTGAGAAAATTGAGTCAAGAAGGAAATGTAATCGGTAAAGAAAAGAGTGCATTACATTCTTGTGCAACTAGCATGTTTTTTCACGCTGTTGGGGAACACTGTGACTCTTCACCCACCAATCAAGCCTGTGACTTAATGGCACCATCTGTCCCTAGGTGGGCAATATAGATCACTTTTTTTCTGTTACAATAGGCACTATTTTATTTCCTATGTTTCAGCATTCACCTTTGGAATTTGAATGTACTGGTGCAAAGTTTGTTATTTTGGTTCTCATATTTTTCCTCAAGAAACAAACAAAAAAAACCCAAATATAAAAAATGCAGTTAACTACTGGACCTTACAAGCTGCTGGGATAATAGGTTGCATACAGACATTCAGGGCATTTTTACAAATGCAAACACTGCATCAATGGGTGCTTTAAAATCCACCTGACACTGCATCGTTTGCAGTTGTATAAGTGGAGAACTGCACTTCAACACTGAGAAAATGGCAGCGGTGAGCTTTTGAACTAAAACACATAGAAGGTGTTTTAGTTCAAAAGCACACTGCCACCATTTTCTGCATGCCGACGCACATTTCACCACTTATACAACTTCACAGTGCATTTTGCATCAGTTTATGTGCACATCAGACTTGATTAATAGGATCTCCGGTGCATTATGGGACAAAAAGTTTTGTGTAAAATGCCCTCAGGACGATTAGGGAGAGGTTAGACCATGTTAAAAACAGCCACCAGATATAAGGTGAGTCAGATGGGGTGGCCCTGTGGGGGGGAGGAGTTTGGAAAGCATGCAGGGGGAGCAGGCTCTGGGGGGGGGAGCAGGGGAGCAAGCAGGCTCTGGGGGGGATCAGGGGGCAAACTGAGCCTTCAGGGGGGATCAGGGGGACAGGCAGTGTCTGCAGGGAGATTCCTGGGGTCCAGGAGAGTATAACAGGATCAGTGGGGCTTGCAGGGTCTATGGGGGAGGGGGATTGGGAGGAAGGGGGGGCCTCTCTTCTCCCCGAGCCCCCCCCATGATCCCAAACAATCAGGCCCCCCCAGCAAACCTACGCTGGCTGTTTTGTGGGGGTTGGTTGCTCATTTGGGTTTGAGGAATGGGGCTGCAGGGCTAAAAATGGTCTCATGCCAGAGACACAGTAGGAACAACACAGCCCCAGGGCTGTGGCCAGTTGGTGGGCTTTCCCAGCCCCAGGGCTGTGCTGGGAACTGTGCAGAAGTTTAGTTAGATCAGTTTCACTGGACCTGAGGTAAGTTAGTCTACCTCAGAGGTATACTTAACTTAGATCAGGTCAGTCATTTTTAGATTGATGTAACTGCCCTAAACTTCTGTACAGTTCATCCATAGATCCATCTAACTAGAGTGAGGTCTGGACCTGGGCAAACTGTTAGATCAGGTGGCCATTTCTAACCTCCTCTAACCTCCTCAAATGTTTATACACAGCCACAGAGTTTAAGCTCTATTGGCTTCACTGGAATAGTTTATAAACCCCAAACTTGCTTTTAACACTTTTTAAGTGGGTACTAGTTCTGATATCAAATTACAACTTCAGTGGGTGCAATTACATAGGTGCTTTTACTGCTCAGTAACCAAAATTATTGCTTAGTATGGGTGCATGTTTACACATGCACACCCATACTGCACAGAAAATATGGCAACTTATGCTGACTTGAGCATAAATTTAATCCCTGCACTATGCAGGGATCAAATTTATGCCTGATTAGTTACTGCACAGTAACACATGTGCCTTAATGTGCAGATGTAACAGTGTATGTGTGGACTGACTTGGGACTACCTTTAGTGCCAAATCAGTCCACACACAGCATTAAGGCACACCTTAACACCAGCACATGTAGATGCCAGCCTATTCCTGCTTCCTGCATGGTAACTTACAGCGTAAATACACATATAGATGCACCCAGTTAGTACCATAACTCTATGTGGTAGCAAAAGCGAGTACTGTACATCCTAATGAAATCAGGCATTCAAACAGGTTAAGCACATGGTTACTATTTTGCATGTAATGGTGAGACAAACCTAGAAACAATAAATTCTAAAATTAAACAGAGTTGGGGGTTTTTTGTCTGCTTATTTTTTTTACCTCTGGAGGTATTTACAAGTGACCTTTAAAGGATATGAAGCCAGGAGACACTTAGCACAAAAGCTGTGTGAAGAATTGATTATTTGCTTCACTGGTCAAACAAAAAAAAGTTTCAGTTTTGTCAGTTTTATTCTTCTTTTTATTTCATTAAATGTAGGTAGATTTCAAAATAAATTGTTGCTTCAGAATGAAACAATCTCAAAATGTTTCATTTAGACTATTTTTCTTAAGTTTCCTGTTCTCTTTCACTTAAACTGTTAAGTGGTTTTTATGTTCAAAAAAACTATTTTGATAGCTTCAACCTAAATTTATGAATAGTTTCAGCCAGACTGAAACTGCATTTTTTTATGAATAAAATATTCAACTGAAAAACATTGCCCCATTTACACAGATCAGTCCCCAGTTACACACAGCACCATGGGATACCTCAGGTAAAAATGTTAGCTTCTTCCAAAATGTCAGATAAATCAGTACAATTTAGTTTTAAAAGGTCACTTTTGGTCGAAGACTTCACACACCTAGTTTTAACAGGAGGAAATGATTCTCAGCCTCTCTCTTAAGGTCATGATATTGGGATCTGCGCCCGTAAGAACTGACCTTTCCAGAGGCATGTCTGTGCTGTCTCTGTGCCATGCTCAGGACCACTGTCAAGAAGCATGCCCTGCCCATTCATTCTGGCTCATCATGTACCCAATCCTGGAAATGAGTTAATGTAGCTGTCTCAGAGCTATGCTAACTGAGTACATGCCAAGAAACATGCCTGAGACAGAAAGTCTAAGAGCTTCCAGTTGTTTGATTTTTTTGTTTTTAACCAAGGACAGTCTGATATGAAGTGTGTGAAACAGTCCTGGCAGCAAGGAGCTGAACTTAGGGATCCCCCTTCCTCTTTAGGTACCCTTCCTCTTGCTGGCTTCCTGAATTAGCCATGGAGGACAAAACAGGACCCCACTCTCCCTGGAAGTACCATAACCAGTTGGCTACAGACTTACATTCCTTATTGTTTGTTCTCTTTCAGGCCCCCAGATTTTGACCTCCTCACTTTCCAAGAGTCCACCTTCAACAGGGGGGTGATTTAGGCATGTGCCTAGAAGCAGGAGGTGTGAGCTTGTATTTCTCCCAGGTGCAGTAAGCCAGCAACTGAGGTCTCTAATTTCCTAGGCTGTTGTGCAAAGATGATAACTCTACCACCAGCTGGTTTCAAGAGGGAAGAAAGGAGTCCCCATGTTGTGTTTTAGGACCCCTCTATATGTGCAGGTGAAGGAGCAATGGGATCAAATGTATGATCCACAAAATCAGCATGATTGTGCCTGATTGCCAGTGCAGGAGGGCCCAATCCCAGGCTCCATCTGCATCAGCAAGAAGCAAGGATCTTCCTCAGTTGGGGGGTTCCCAGTTATGGGGGCACCCAACACATCCCTGGGGCTAGGAGACTGCTGCTGCTGCCACAGTTTCCCAGCCTTTGGGGTATGTAAAACTCTCAGGACTAAGGGATCATAGCTGCAATCTCCCAGCCTTCAGGGTGCATGAAACCCCTGGGGCTAGGGGACCATGCTATCAAGTGAAAGCTGGATAGCAAGCAACTATAAAGTTAGTACTCATTTTTGAGGTCTAACTTCATAGATGGCTGGAGCTTTTTATGGCATAATAGACACTTTGCATGTGTAGCTTGTCTCAAGGTAATTGAGCAATATTGCTGTTAACTAGTACTACCTTTTTAGATAGACATCTACTTTCTCTCTTAGACCTTCTGGGTTCCTACATGACAGAAGTTCCTCTCTCCCAGCCCTTGCACTAAAGCTCTGAGGAGAACCAAGAATTCAGGTACATAAGGACTTCCCTACTGAGTGACAAAGCAATCACTCTTTGGGAGGCCACCTACCCAGTGAAGGCAGGTCTCTGCTTTTCACTGTGCATCCAGAAAGAGCTATACAAGCTTCTGCCTGACTTTCAAGTAACATGGCTAACCACCTCTAAATTTACTGCACAGGAAACCTAGGCCCCTGATTCACTGAGCTGAATCACCATTCTGGGACAAGGTGCCTTTAGGCATTATGATGCTTAAACAGAAGTACCTTAGAGGTCAGTTAGGATTTGACTCTAAATTATCAACGAACATCACAGCTGGTGTTATTTATTAGCTGGTAGAGGTAAATGCTAGAATTCTCAACCAGTTAATGTGGGAAATCTACAGGCTGATTTATCCATCCAAGCATTTTATAATAATATTTATCAATATACGGTAAAAACCCAAAACACCTCTTTTACTAGTGTGGCCATATGCTATGTCCCCTTTTCCAACAGTCACAATGAAAACTACCAGCTACCACATTTCTCCTCGGTATTGGCATTCAAAAGGACCTTAGCTAGGGCTTCCCGTTTTTGGAATGGTTTTTAACTGATTTTTCTTTATTTAAGCTATTTTGGTGCATGATTTGATGGAATGTGTGAAGCAGAAGGAAAGCTGGGATCAAATGCCAAATGGCTGCTTCACTCCTAAAACCTACAATGCTATTAAAATATTACCAACTGGTTCTCAAGATCTTTCTACTGCAGCAACTTAAAAATAATTTGGATATCAGTTTTTTTGCTTACTGTTGTGTTGTGATTGTTGTCTCTGTTGTCACAAGTATGAATATCAGGTAATGGGTACCATTCATTTTTGTAGTTAGTAGTTTTCCTGGGGTGCCAGTGACAGGAGAAATGTATGCATTAAAACAAGCATGATGAAAAGCAGCTCTCTTTATAATTTCAGCCCAGCTGCTGTATTGATGGATACAATCTCTACCACATGCTCCAGGTGGCTTCTAATGCCTGACTCCCTGCAGAAACCTCTATTTGCACATCTTAAACCACTTATTGGATTTGAACAGGATTTTTCAGCCTGAGTGCAGTAACAGTGTTCACTTATGTAATATTTGTAAATCCTGGCTTTACATTTCACTCACCAAACTATCTTCAGAGGCATTCAACAGGGCCTTTTTGTGTGTCTGATTTTTGCCTGTTAGATCCTGTCAACTTTGTATGGCTACAAAGTGTATTACTAAATTTATTTTCCATCATTGTCGGGGTTTACAATGAAGTGCAACTCAATTAATCAGCCCTTGTTGAACAGTGCTTTTCTTTGTCACCAGATTTCATATAAAATTCATCTGAAAGCTTTGTATTCAAAGTTCGCAAAGGTTAACCTTTATTCAGGGCATGCATCTCCAAAGGCTCTAATCAACTTGTCTACTGTTGTTTAAAACTTCACTTACTACTGTACCAGTTGCTTTGAATTATTGTGCTGGAGACCTTTATTCAGAGCCAGAATGACTGAATTGACATATTGAAGGCTACACAATAAAGGGCTTTTATAATTATGGATGGGTAGAGTAGATAGTAAAGCATACACATTTTTTCTTGTCATATGTATTGTAACTGCCCAGCATCCAGATATTTACTATATACTTTATAGATGTGCAATAAAATTTCAAGTGTTCTCATTCCCTGAGCAATTCTGTACACAGCCCAGATCTCATAGAATGTTTAAGGGACTTAATAATAAGTTAGAGTACTAATTAGTAGAGACAATAGCCAACACCCATGATTTATAGCAAATGCCCAACAGATGATTATACTGCTGAACCACAAGTAAATCCTTTTAGCAATGATCCTTTACAATTAATTGCACATCAATTTATTTTTTGCTCCTTTATATATAAAAAAGGAAATGTTGGCTCTGAAAGGTAGACTTTCTGGTGGTTGCAGGTGTTTTTGCTGATAGATGCCATTGGTATGCAGAGACAGAAGCATTTTCAGATGGGATGAACTTCTCATGTGCTGCTTTGTTTAGTATGAAATATTATTCTCCACTTGAGTGATGTTTGCATTTCTTTCCAACACAGTTGGTTTGATTTGTGACCCAAATAAAATGATATATACACTACTAATGGAATGAGATATTTAGGATTCTTGGGGCAGGGCTACAGAGGGCAGCAATCTGACCGAATTATTTCATTGCATTTTGGGGTATACTGAGTTTTATATTTTTAACACTAAGGTCACCTAAGGATATTAAGGATGTAAGTCTGATCTGAATGCACAGCAACTGGATTGATATAATGGACTTAAAGAAACATTAGTGCTCAGATTATTGACCCAAAAGGCAGTAAAAGGATTAACATGACAGAATGTTTCTACCTAACCTTTACAGTCTATTGGGTGCAAGGCCACTGTCTAGAAAATGCCAAAGTGCTATCTTACAAGTAAATAGTGTGTGCTCTCAAAATCAGCATGCATTCCAAAATAAGTACTGAATTCATATACAGCCATCATTTGAAAAGAGCTGCTAGGGTTCATCAGTTAAGCAATACACATAAAATACAGATTTAAGCAAGTAAATATTGTACTTTAAAATGCTTAGATAAAGCACTAAAACAGGCATATTCAATATGGTTCCTTTTGAGACTGGAAATACTGAGATAAATTATGTACACACGATACTATGTCATTAACAATTAAAAATTGTTTGTTCTGATTGCTTACATACATACATAATCTTATTTTTTATGAAAAACAAGGACAAAAAATGCATGGAAATTTACAGATCAAAACTATGATTAATGTTATGGTAATTAAAGTAAGTCCAGTGGTGTGACTGACAATTCTTTAATTTCTTGTTCAGTCCCGCTGATATCACAATTAGATTAATCTAAATAATAGGATGCAAATTCTGAATTCTAGAACTACTTTCTATTTTTTACCTAAAATTTTTTATTTCAAGGAAAACTTTGGCCTACAGCTTTAAAAAAAATGAAAATTAAAAAAACATACAAAACATGCACACATTTTATAACTCTTCAGTTGCATCTCCCCAAGTATTTTCAGAAAGAAAGAGGGGAGAAAGAGAAAGTCCCGAAAGATGAAAAACAGAAAGTCCACAAGTTTTCAGTTTTGTAAACAACTTCCCTCCTCCCCCAAATACTGGTTTTTAGAGTTTGAATTATCTAACTCAGTACTGGAAAAATTAAATAAAGTGATTCATGGAAATGTTTAAGTAAAAAAATATATTTTAACCATTTCCTGAAGAACACTTTTTCAAATAACCATTCCTACCTTATTGTAGTCCCATTCCTGCAAATGAATCATTGTGTGGCTTTGACATATCAATTAATCCTTGTATTGGTATCCTGCCTATTTTATGAAAACAATCATTCTTCCTTTATTCTTAATTAATTCTTAATATTTTATTTCGTTATTTGATGAGCATCAATGGTGTCTCTCAAGACATACTTTGACAGAACTAATTAGTAAGGACCAAGTAACCTATATGTTGCCTATTCTCTCAAACAGGCCTGGAAATCCTGCAGGTTGACACTCATGTTTTCTGTCCTTCATCATCAGATAAGAAAATTAGGCCCGAAGAACGCATGGATCTTTGGGGTTCTCCCAATAGATGCTGTTGGCACTGGATTTATGACCTAGATACCTTGTTCCAGGCAGACCCAAACCCACAGCTTCACCACAACTTCGCCATTCAATAATAGGCAAATTTTATTGATGCACAGTGAAAGCAGATAAGAATAATGCAGGTGTCACAGGGTGGATTTGGAAGCAGGAGGGACTCCTGAGAAGATGAGTAATCCCTCTGTACTCACCCCAGCAGAAGGGAAGATAGCTGCCAGCACACACGGCAGCACGTTGCAATTTCAGAGTGAATACTTGCTCCAGATTGGTGGGAGCCAAGCCTTGCAGAGTAGTTCCAGCCCCAGGAAAGGGCAACCTGGGAGAGACTACAGCATCAAGCAGCCTGAGACACTAAGAAACTCTCCCCTAGATGCCCATCTGTAGGATCTACAGCAGAGCAGGAGCATCAGAAAGCAAGTAGAGTTGGTCAGGGACCACTACTTGAGGAAGTCCCACCACTGGGAGTTTGACCAGTTGAGTGCAGCCAGTCAGAAGCTGTCCTAAACCAGTAGGTGTGGGGAAAGGGAGAAGAAAGATTTGGCGTGCTCAAACCCCTTGCAGAGGGCAGGATTCCTATATTGAGCCTGAAGGCAGTGTGTCTGTTTGGTTTTTTTTCCTTTTGTTTCATTTGTATGTCTTGCCTCAGCTAAGGTTCTTTTTTATTTCATTTGGAACTCATTCCCCTCCAATAAGAGTGCCTGGATAACGGATTGGGGTGGTGGCCTCCAAGTTGAGCTGGCCTTATTGGAGGAAAAGTTTGGTCCCAGAGTCAGGTGTTATACCTAACTGACTCGGGTGCTGTGTTGTAATGACTGGAAGTAGGTCAGCTTGTAACCTCTCTGTGACCTGTCTATAAAGAATGAAGTAAGGTACCCTCAATTGGAGTGCAGTGTGCAACTTTAAGTGCCATGCACAGCCCTGTAGAGTATGCAGTGCACCACTCCTACATAAGGCCCATTGATTGACACCTGTGTGGGTGTTTGAGGGTTGTCGAGCACATATATGTGGTATGTGTGAGACTGCCTGTGGGTGTCTGGACTAGAGTGGGATTGAGTGTGAATGCTTGAGGTGATGGTTTGAAGTAGTCGGTGAGATAGAGAGAGAGAATAGTGACTGAGTGGGTGAGGAAGACAGCTCGTGAATTGGAAGTGACCAATCACTGGTGTGAGTCCAAAGGGTGGATTGTGGAGATTCACTGCCCAGAGCTTGATCACCAAGGCACTTTACCAGTTCCCACCTTTGGAGATCTTTCCTCAACCACTATAGTAAGGGTGGGCTCCCTGGACTGTTCCCGCAGGTGCATTTACCACAAAAGAAGCATTCCTCTGTTCTGTGGTGAATATCACCCTCCTCCCTCTCCCTTCCTGTTCTGGACGTGGGTCTCTCTCTTCTACGCTGAGAGTGCCTGGAAGGTGGGTACCACAGTGGCTGCCTAAGGCGCAGTCCATGTCCGAATAACTGAAGCTATATTGAATAAAGAAAAATCTCTCTCAATCTCTCTCTCTCCCTCTCCCTCCTCTAATAAATCTTCCACCATCCCTGATTACATTGATATTATAGAACTAGGATATAGGTATATT
>NW_017728886.1:228830661-228835922 GCF_001723895.1 Crocodylus porosus
ATGTCTATGAAATCTATGAAATTTGTGACAGTTAAATATATGAATGAGTGGTTTTAGTCAGACTCTGATCCATTGCCAGGCTAATTGGGTGGTGATAGAGACATCCTGATTGGTTTGTCAATCAGATTGGGGGCAAAAACCGGCCCCCATTGTCCTGGACTTGAGGGACTGCTGCTAATTAAGCACTGGTAATTAGGTGTCAGTTAGGTCTGAGGTCAACAGCCTCTGGGTCATATCTGAAGGCCACTGGGCTCAGCTCCCTCCAAGCTGGAGAGCAGGAGATAGATTAGCTCTGCCTGGGATAGAGGTATTCCGGAGTGCTTTACCCTGGAATAGATGATCTAAAGGTGTGGTGAGAATGGGGTATAGGGAAAGAGGACCCCATACCAGTCCCAGTGAGTAATCTGAGGTGCTCCTTTCCCAGGGAAACAACTCCTGAATTAAAAATAAGAAACACCGAAGTCATGGTGGGCAAAAAGACTTCATCATGGAGGGGCTGAAGGAGACAACCATAGCACCTCCTTAGCTCATTTGCACATGGGGAAGACATCAACTCGCCAAGGGCTGAGACCTTATAGCACCTATCATCAACAGCAGGCAAGGCAAACAATTTTATATCTACTAGTTTGAGAGCTGTCACAGAGGGAAGGTATGTCTGGGCAGTACACGAGCTTTACCCTGAGGTTCTTTCTCAAATGTTAGATGTCAGCAGCCTGAAAGCTGAGGGCTAAGGATCACCCCCCGGCCCCCCAGTGAGGAGACTGAGACATGGTGGTGTGCCCTCTGTCCATAGTGGCCTCAGGTTCTACCATCAGGGACACTTTTCTGCTCTGAAATATGTCCTTTTGTATCCTTTCCTCCTCTGATGACTCTTCCTTTCCAGGGAATGTTGATCGGTTTCCCTGTGGTCATCATATTGTTCATGTTCTGTCCTGTCAGCATATTCCTTTGTTTCACAAACCCATCACATGCACACATCTTAATTTGGTTATTTACCAGTCTCCTAATTTGGCCCGTTCAATTAAACCAGAAATCCCAGGGACTCCGCAATTGGGCACTGTAACCTAATGCCACCGTATCTCATGTTATGGAGCAGTGTGGTACATGTCTTCAGTTTCCCAACCTGTTTATACCCGCTTGTCTGTTGACCTCAGACATGGTGTCTGCTAGTTCTGGACACAGTGGGCCTTGAAGGAAACTTTGTCACAAACAGGCTTTTAGAAACCAATTAACCCTTCCCATTGCCCAGTGTTCTAATGCAATATCTACTTTACCTTACCTACAAGCCAATTTCTGACAGCAAACCTCTAAATATCATTTTCTAGCCATCAGAGGCAACTAGCTAGGCAGAGGCCTAATGTGTCTGCACCACTTACCAGCTATTTATGGCTATCCTTGACCAGAAGTGGCAAAGCTATTGAAGAAAATTCAACAAACTTTGAGAATTTCCTTGACAGATGATGCCCCCAACATCGCATTAATGCTGGCAAACAGTTTAGCCTGTTCCTGGTGACACTGGTTGTTGAGAGAACACTGGGTATGGACAGGCATTCGTTGGTAGCCTTGGCAAAAATATCCTGTTACTACAAAAATACAGCATTTCCCTGATTGAAGAATCCCAAAGTTGCCTCAAAGGTGAGCACTCGAGCCAGGGCACAATAAGGAACTGCCCCCTCTCCCCATCTCCAAGGGAGCCTCAACACTGACAGCCTGCCCTCTCCCCACCCAGGAAAGGGGGCAGGCTCTCAAAGATCAACCAGCAGCAGCTGAAAAGCAGTAACTTTTCAACCTCTAGAGAACCTCTAGGGCTTTGTAGCAGCACAGAAATTCCCATCACCCTAACCCTAACCCTACAAACAGCAAGAATGGCTGTTTGTTTGATCTTTGGGGTGCTTCAAGGGGATATATACCTCTAGCCCATCCATGGCCTTTGTATACCAGAGTTGCTAAATTATGTCTCTAGTAGAATGCCTTTTACTCAGGTCATTTTTCTTCTATGATATCAGACACAGCTGGCCAGAGAGCATTGGGTCCCTGGATTGGCCTTAAATAAAGCACTGATTGAAATCCCTTTGCAGTTAGTGGAAAGTACTCAAGTTGAGTATGCAGTCCATAGCCACTCTAAAACTGTTAAAGTCAACCTTCACTTACAAATCATCACTTATTGTAGTGACTTATCAGTCACTTGGCTGGCATGTGTAGACACATTGCTATTACAGTCTAGTCAACATCCCCCTACTATATGACAGTCATTTCAGAGTACAAAGCAATCCCATCACACTTATTTTATATTGACGGTTGTGCGAATCCACTGTCACATCATAGATATTTCCTTGTCATAACTTAACTACATTTTAGTCATATGATAGTTACTATTTTTTAGAATGCTTTGAATCTGCTACATGGAGAAATTCGGGTGCTAATCTGGTAATAGCACTTGCTGCTGAGTCACCATTTACCTTTACTGGTGAGAAAAACAGTTTGCAATGATGACATATGAAGATGTTTGGATTTCCATCAACAAGTCTTTGGTCTTTTCCCAGCAGTCTTTCAATTCTTTTTAAAGATTGCATTAAAGTAGGACCTAATTATATTTATACAATCAGACCCATATTGTGCATATACATCTCATTCCTGCCATTCAAATGTCTGCTGTAATTCCACAGATAGATGAGATTTGTCTTATTCTTATTAAAGCTGTGTGAATAATTTAGGACATAGTAGGCAAATTTTGTTTCTTTCTGTTTGCACATTGTCTGTCTACAGCAAGTGATCTTCTCAAATGTATTCAGCATAAAAATTCTCTGTATAACTCTTTTCAACTAAGTCATAAGTCATACACTGTGAGTATCCAGTAATCGATATTTGAGTTGTTTTGTCTAGATATGTATATCACATGGTACATCTTTATTCTGTGTCTGATGAATAAGAAATTTAGTGGATGGACATTAAGTGCCACAAATTGTTAGAGTTCCATTGACTGCAATACAGTTGCATCCATTTAAACCCCCTGAGGACTGATCTTCAGTTTCTGATGCAAATCATGCTCATGCTCTGAATAGTTTCAAGAACAGCCATTTTTAAATGTGCCTTTTTAAATTATTATCGTTCCAGTAAACTAGTTCACTACAATGTTTGCAGGAAAAGAACAGAAGAGGAATATAGTATAATCTAAGAGAATTAGTTTTAAAAAGGTAAAATCCTGGATTTGTTGAAGCCTATACTCCAGAGTTAAACTTCTAGCTTTGGGCTTCAGTGTCAATATGCTGTATATTGCACATGGGAGGAAAATGTGTTGAAAGAATCTGTGTTTCTTGTCTGTCACTTACACCCTTTTATGTTAAAGAGCAAAATCAGGAATATATGGTGGATCTAATATAGATGGGACACCTTTCTACTTACTTTCACTCTCCATAGCTATAGTAGTAATACTTTAAAAAACAAATGAGCCTTTTTATACCTACTTTTATTTGTCTAGCACTCAAATTGAAAAGAAAGTCTATAAAATAGTTGCACTCTGTAACTTGCGATATTAAATCCAACCACCAAAATAATGAGCAAATAGCTTTCTGTTAAAAATAGATCTGGCTGTAACCTTCATTAAAGGAGTTAAATACATTCCATCACAATGGCACACTCCAAGATAAACACAGTTTATTATCTGAAATTATTTTCTGGGTAATAAAAATTGAAGTACAATGCTTAGTGTCATATATTGATTAAGGTAATAGAAGTGTGGGATGCTACCAAAAGGTTTTTTTATTCTTGAACAGTGACTGTGATTAATTTCAAGCAATTATTTTCCAGCACACTCTTTTTCTGGATATTTTTAAATAAGACATAGATCTATGTTATACCATTTTATTAAAAAAAGAATTAAAATAATTAAATATGGTAAAATATTTTAATTCAATAAATATTCCTTGTTGATATATTATCTCTGAGTGGTTTCCTTTATTCATAAAAACATGCAGAATAAGGAGTCTGTAATCAAAATTCTATCCATGTTTCCATTTGTCCAGTATTACATGGTTTGTCTAAGTAATGCATTTGCTATATGCTGTTCATTAAAATGTTCAACTGCACAAAGTCCAACTACAGCACGTACCAGCTATAATGGTGAGTGAATAAAGCATAAATAACCCTAGTGACTGTGAATAATAAGCCTGTAAAGACCAAGAGAGTCTCTGCAGTGAGTTCAAAATAATGAGTCAACTAGTAAGAGACTTAACCCGAAGTTGAAATGGGCTGTATGTAGGGCACCGTTTCATTTCAACTTCTGTTTCACCATTTCAAAGGGACAGTGTTTCATTTCACTGTTTTGAAACACTGTTCCATTTTGCTTAGTTGAAACTGTTTTGCTGTTTTGATGCTGTTTCGATGTGTTTTGACATTTTGCCCATAGATATAATGGGGAAACACAAAACTGCCTATAACTTTTTCTTTTCTTGCCTGATTTGGATGCAAATTGCAGGGATGGTAGCCCCCTTTGAGAGCATGAAGTCTGCCATGTTTCAAGGAGACAGGTGCAAGGGTTTTTGTGAAACTGCACCTCAAATTGTTCAAAACAAAACTAGTATCACTTGCCGGCAGCAGCAGAATGCTGTCATCCTACATGCAGATCTTCCTGGAGCGCAGCATGGGCTGTGCCAGGAAGACTCAGGTGCTGGCACTGGCCCCAGCCAGCAGCAGCAGCACGATGCATGCTCCACAAATGGTGAGTGTGGACCTTTAAAAAAAAAGCCCCGCACTCACTGGCTCTGGCAGTGGTAATTGGGACCTCTTGGTGCTCGTGGAAGAGCCCCCTCATGCAGCATAGGGCAGTGAGGATCACCCCCCACCACCTAACACCCATGTGGCAGCTACACCATTGCATGGATGCAGCATGGCTCAGCAGGGCACTGTGCACTGTCCCGGAGCTGGGGTGTATCCACCTGTCAGCCAGAGCTCCTGGTTTGATTCCCCAGCTATCTGATCATTCCCCCAGCTCTTCCTGGGCGAAGCGGTCCCCGGATCTGTGTGCAGGGTTTCACCAGGCTGCTCCTGCTGGCTGGGCAAATAGCCCAGAGCCGCCACCATCCCCAGCTGTCAGTGGCGCCCTGCCGTCATCCCAGTCTCGGGCTACGGGCTGAGGAGGGAGAGGAGGATCCACGCGGTGAACCAAAGACTGCGGCGCTGGTGTTATCGGGAAGGCTTTGGCTTCCATGACCACAGCCTGCTCTTTGGCGAGAGAGGCAGCGAGCTGCTGGGAAGAGATGGCC
>NW_017728886.1:228835933-228849725 GCF_001723895.1 Crocodylus porosus
CCCAGCTGACTTCCTGCCCTTTGGGCAAGGGGCTGGACTCGATGATCTCCCGAGGTCCCTTCCAGCCCTGATGTCTATGAAATCTATCAAACATCATCCAGGGGCCTGTGCCCCCCCCCACCCTCAAGGAAGACCTAGGAGAAGTGATCAGAGAGCTGGGGGAAAGATTAGAGAGCTGGGGAATTGAATGGAGAACTGGTGGAATGTTCAGGGACCTGAACATTCCCCCAGCCCCTGGCTTGATTCCCCAGCCTGCGTTTGATTCCCTAGCTCTCCAGTCATTCCACCAGCTCTCCCTGGGGGGCATGGGCCCCGGTCTGTGCATCAGGTTTCAGCAGGCTGCTGCTGCAGGCTGGGGCCAGTGGAAACATCGCAGTCTTTCCTGCTCTCGATGCAGGTTTTGCCAAGCAGCTGCCGCTGGCCTCAACCTGCAGCAGCAGCCTGCTGAAACCCTGCATGCAGATCAGGGGCCCATACCTCCTGGGAAGAGATGGGGAAACGATCAGAGAGCTGGGGAATCGGACCAGTCAATATCAAAGCAGTCCTTCTCCCTTCTTTCCCCCTCTCCCCACTCCCTTTCCTTAGTTTCTGTGTAGCTACAAGCAAGCTTGGCTTGAAATGTTTCAAAACTTTCAAAACATTTTAAGCGCCCTCATTTTGTTTCGAAGCTGTTTCAAAGCCTTTTGTTTGGTTTTGATTTTACCATTTCCAGCTCAAAACACATCAAAATAGCTTTGAAATGAAACACCTGTTGAAATTTCACACAGACCTATCAGTATTCGTGTTGTAAATGAGGCATCCAGCGCCAGTTCAATTTAGTTTTGTTTGTTTAATTTCCATCCATTTAAAATCATTGTTAACTAAAAAGACATACACGATTTATTCCAATGGACAGCTAAAAGATATCAATGATGACCAGATGTTTCAAGGTATTTAAGTGCATAAAGATGTAGTTAGGATTTACTTCTAAGCAACTTAGGTGCCTAACATAATAAAATGGAAGTTTTGAAAATCCTATTAGGTACATATCTGCACCTTTCAGGATCCTGAATACTTTTGAAAATCTAGCCCTAGGAATTTTTCCTGCATATGGACTACAGACTACACAGTATAATGTCAAAGCTTTATGAAAATTAATCCCATCACGACTTTATACTTCACACAAATTTACACATGCCCATGTACAAAATGAGCACAATGTAAGTAACTAACCCAGAGAAATGGGCATGCTTGTTGAGGAAAGGAAGTCTTCCATCTTAATTTACTGGCAGACCACACAATCCCTGTGCTATGACTGTAGTACAAGCTGAAGTAGTAAATTTGATCCCTAAACATCATGCATTTCAGACTTTGGGCCAGTCCCTCTATGGGCAGCAGTATCAACCATCTTCTAGCCCAGCCCCAGATTCTGTAATAAATGGCTGTGAAGGAAGGTTGTTCAGAACAGTTCTAAGATCAACAGTAGGTGAAGGATTTCTCATAACAACTTCTCTACAACTTGGCCTCACAGCACAGCAAAACCATATAATTTGTATTCCATTTGAACCATTTTTCATGTGCTGAAAGAGAGAATCACTATTGACTCACTGTAATAAACATAAGCTAGTCTGTCACAAAGACTTATGTAAAAATGTTTTTATTTTAAATCAATCATAAATACGTATTTCTCTCTCCTCACACATTTTGGATATAACTTTTACCTAGATATTTTATTTAATAGAAATAAGTCCTCTGTGCTGTCACTTGCATACTGTCATTTCAAATAGAGAAGATATATTCAGCATCTAGTCTTCCTAGGATGATAGAGAATCTCATGGGTTTTCTTTTTCTTGGAGAAGGGGGGTGTTGTTTGTTTTTTTAATATATAAATGTCCATTTTAAAACCAACGCTCCTGGAATTGTTATAAATAAGGTATAGGACCTAAGCTATCTTAAAAATATGGAGAACATACATCCCTACTCCAACACTTTCCATTAAATAATAATATTTAGGAAAGATTCTGCATGCTAGATAATTCCTCTGCAAGCCATAGAACAAATGATACACAACTGAAGGTAACAGTTATGACTCATGGCAAAAGTCTAAACTGCAGAAGAAAAACCTGAGAATTGAGTCATCTGTACTGATAGCAATAATCAGGAAAGCCTCAGCACACGTTACAGCCCTTCTTAATTAGAATACCAATTTTCGTAAGAAATTATGACATCTTGGAGTAGGAACTTGTGATAACTCATGAATGAATGTCAGGATTTCACCAGGGCGGGTGATCCTATAAACTGTTTGCCATAGCTTTGGGCTTGAATTCATAGATTATAAAGGGATGGAAGGGACCTCGCAAGATCATCGGGTCCAACCCCCCTGCACTAGGCAGGAAAGACAACTGGGATCAATTAGAATCAACTGGGACAACTGGGTTTGCATAGTTCAGGTTACCTCAGAGAAGTGACCATCTAGTCTTGTCCAAGATAGGTGATTGCATCACTTCTGGAGGGAGTTTATTCCATAGAATGGACATCCCAATGTGAAGAAGTTTTTCCTAGTGTTAAACCTGAAGCAGACTTTCATTTGTGGCCATTACTCCTGGCTTTCCCCAAGGGTGCCCTGGTAAACAGTTGTTTGCCAAGCCCTGGATGCATTCCCCCGATATAGTGGTAAGCTGCCACCAAGTCCCCTATCAGCATTCTCTTTTTTAGGCTGAAGAGACCAAAGTCCCTCAGCCTTTCCTTGTATGGCTTGCCTTGCAGGTCTTTGATCATACGGGTGGCTCTTCTCTGGACTCTTTCCAGCTTTTCCACATCCTTGTTGAAGTGTGGCACCCAGAACTGGATGCAGTACTCCAGTTGCAGGCTCACCAATGCAGAGTAAAGCAGAATAATCACTTCCTTGGTTTTCCTTGAGATGCATCGGTTGATGCATGCCAGAGTATTGTTTGCCCTGCTGGCTACAGCATTGCACTGATGGCTCATGTTTATACTATCATCTATTCTTATCCCTGGGTCCCTTTCAGTCGTGGTGCTAGTCAGTTTGGCACCACTGAGTCTGTATGCATGTTGGGAATTGTTTGTCCACAGATAGAGCACTTTATACTTCTCAATGTTGAACTTCATCTGGTTCTGATCCACCCAACTTGCCAGCCTGTCTAGGTCTGCTTGTATCTGAAGCCTATTTTCAAGCATGACCACACTCCCCCATAACTTGGTGTCATCCATGAACTTGGCCAATGAGCTCTTTACCCCTGCATCCAAATCATTTATAAAGTTGTTGAAAAGCACTGGACCAAGCACAGACCCCTGAGAGACACCACTGGTCACTTCTTGCCAGGACAACACAGATCTGTTCATTAGAACTCTCTGGGTCCTACCCCACAGCCAGCTTCCTACCCACCTAACTGTCAAGCAGTTAAGCCCGCAATCCTCCAATTTTCCTGTGAGGACATCACAGGATACCAAATCAAAGGCCTTTTGGAAGTCTAGTTATACAATGTCAACCTCCTCTCTCTTATCCAAGTGGCAAGTTACCTGGTCATAGAAGAAGATGAGATTGCAAAGACAAGACCTCCCTGCAACAAAGCCATGCTGGCTGTCATTCAAAATCCTACCTTCTGCAAGTATCACACACAGATTCCTTGATGAATTTTTCCAGGATTTTCCCTGGGATAGAAGTTAGGCTAATTGGCCTACAGAGGCCCAGGTCCTCTCTCCTCCCCTTCTTCAAGATGAGCACAACATTGGCCCTCTTCTAGTCCACGGGGACCTCCTCTGAGCACCATGAGTTCCGCAAGAGTTTTGCCAGAGTTCCCATGAAGACCTCAGCCTGCTCCTTCCGCACTCTTAGATGAAGTTAATGAAGTCTTGATGATTTATAAATATCTAAATTTTCTAACTGATCATGCACTAGCTCAATGTCAAGGTGGTCATTCCCACCATGCCCATTCTGAACCTTATCTAGTCCAGTGAAATACTGAAGCAAAGTAGTAATTTCAGGAGTTCAGTTTTCTCCTGAGTGTCAGTAACCAGCTGTTCTGAGTTGTTAAGCAATGGCCCCACACCTCCATTTGTTTTCCTCCTGCTCCCTACATATGTAAAGAAGGACTTCTTATTGTCTTTGATTTCTGTTGCTAATTTGAATTCAGTCACCACCTTAGCCTTTCTAATCTACTTCCTACAAGTGTGGGCTATTGTTATATAGTCCTCCTTGGGGACTACTGAAGTTTCCATTGTTTGTGTGCCTCTTTCTTTTTTTTCAAGAGGACCATGATATCCCTATTAAGCCAAGAGGGCTCACCAACACTTCTGCTACTTTTCCTCCACATGGGAATGGACTTCTTTTGTACTTTGAGGATCATGTCCTTGAGGAACAACCACTCTTCATGCACTCCTTTCACCTTTTGTCCCTGGTCCTACAGCGCTTCCCCTACTATTGCCCTAAGCCTGTTGAAATTCACTTTTCTGAAGTCCAAAACTTCAACCCTGCTAGCTGATTTGCATGCCTTGCGATGGACAGTGAATGTGATGGTTTCATGGTCTCTGTTGCCCAGGCTACTCTCTATATTCAAGTTACTCACCAGATCATCTCCTTTGGCATAGACAAAGTCTAGGAGTGAGTTACCTCTGGTTGGCCAGTGCACTTCCTGAGTCAGATATTGCTCTTCGATACAGGTTAGGAAGCAATTCAATGGATTCGTCTTAGCCATGTTTCTCCCAAGAGATGTCTGGGTAATTGAAGTCACCCATGATGACCATGTCCTGGGTGTGTACAGCTTCTGCCAGTTTCATAGATTTCATGGACATTAGGGCTGGAAGGGACCCTGGAGGATCATCGAGTCCAGCCCCCTGCCCCAAGCACAGGAAGTCAGGTAGGGTAAAATATTCCCAGAAAGAGAAGAGCCTGACTGTAGCAATCATATTATCCTGCTTGTGGGCCCTGATGGCACGAAGTCTGTCTACCTGGGCCTGGAGCTCATTCACCTGGGACTCGAGGGACCTCGTTAAGGAGCATACACCGCAGGTGGGGGTGACCTTGCTCCCATTCCCAGTTGCTGGCAGCTGTACCAGGCAGCCCCCACAGCCCAGTGCCAGGGGCTCTGTCTGGGTGGAGGCCAGAACCCTAGGCTCCATCTGGGTGGAGGCCTCAGTGGTACAAAGGAAGGGAGCACCAGTTAGGGCTGAGATGGGAAGCCATGGTATATGATGCGTCCCCACCATTGTATAGTAATAGGCTATGCTACTACCAATGAACTGGCCTGCGAACTGCCTGCAAACTGTTTCTCCTGTTTGCAGTCCCTGTTCACTGGCTCCCTGATCACAGGTCACAGGAATTCTAGAAAGTAAATTCCAAACTCTGCTGCATACTGTGGTGACTCATCATGTATTTAATGCTTTGTTACTTTTAAATATCCAGAAGAAGCTCACAAGTATCAAGCTACAAATGAACTGAAGCAAGTAGTACTTGACTCTTATTTTTTCTGTTACTTATTTAGACCCAGATAGCAGCCATAATCAGAGCTCCATTGTTCCAGACACTGTTCAGATACAATAATAAGAGACATGCCTTTTCTCCACGTTGCTAAGACAAGAGACAACAAAGATTTGGGGTGAAAAATACGGCAAAGAGGAAAAAAAGCAATAAAAAAGTATATAGGTTTGCATAGTTCAGGTAGTCTGTAATTTGGTTCTTAATAATTCCAAGTCATTTTAATTTTTGTTGCTGTTGGGAGTATTTTAATAAATAAAGTCAAATATTCTCAACTGATTCACAGTAAAATCAGCAACAGTTTATGATTTCCTGTAGGACTCACTAATGCAATGATACTTAAGGAGAGATCTGAAGAATGGGGGGTGACATTATGGTTTATTTTCAATACAGTGTTTCCTGGACAAGAGACAGCATGAAAGGGAGCCTAGAAGACAAGCAGAAGGCAAGCCTAGAAGACAGGTAGTGGACAAAGGGACAGATGAAGCTAGTATTGCCAGTGAAAAAGTTCGGGTGACGTATGAAAAGAGACAAAAAGACAAAACCAAACAGTCAGTGAGGGGCAGAGCTGAGAAAGGTCTTTTAAGGAAAGGGCAATAAATTAGAACTTGAGGCACCAATGTCAGATAACTCGATGAGGAGTTTCAAAGATGTGGTGTGGGGTAAACAGTAAATGAAAAACAGTTTTGACCATTGCTAAATCTAAGCCACACTTTCTGAATAGAAGGGAAATTTGTCTTGGTACTGTATGGACAACACAGTAGAGGTGTCTGACATACTTACTTTGAAACTGGATTTTACTACCTTAGCATGTATTTGTTTGGTATCTGGCTAAAATTTTAATTCTAACAATGTCTAATAAGGTTTTCTATGACTGGAAAATTCTAAGGCATTTTTTCTCACCAGAATGTGGACTCTGAAAGAACACTGTTAGATGAGGAAGTTGCTGGACACAATTTTAGAAGCAATGCTTCTACCAAAGAGCTTTACAGATAAGCGAATTTGTAGTATAGGGTGTCAACACCTGGACAGAACTGAGAGCAACAAGAAAACACTTAAAGGGCACCCAGCATGCTTCACATTGGGCATTTTACCAAGTACTGGAAAAACCCTGGGCACTCCACCAAGTACTAGAAAAAAATAACTGAATTTGCTTTGATAATCTTCTGTCAAGCCCTTGAAAAACTTGGAACCAAAAAAGCACCACTTTTCAACTGGTGCAAACACAAGACCAGATCAGAAAGCCTTTGCTCACAATGAAATTAGTGTGATTTCTTATATAAATAACTGCTCGATATTCTGAGTATAGGGCTTGCAAGTTATCCCAGTATGTTTATTTTTGTTTAGATACACAGCAAAAAGCCAAGAGCCTTGTCCAGAAATGGGCAGATCCAGGACTGGGGCAATGGGGTTGTGGCCACAACCCCATGCCAGAATCCGTGGGGTTGTCCAAACATGGACCATGTTTGGATAAGGCCCTTCTTGGCTTCATGCTGTACGTTCAAACAGAAATAAACATACGGAGATAGCTTGGGATGCAATGGCACAGTCACACCTCCTCTGCCTGGGTGCCATGTTTGCTGTGACCTCTGTGAGCTCACCCGCTGGTACGCATGGGATCTGTCCAGAGTCTCTGCTTTTCACTCTTCCCCTCCACTCTTCCCGTCCTTCCTTCCCTCCCCACCAAATTCTGTAGCAAGGGAAATGAAGGAATGAGCAGCAGCAGTACAGTCTCTGGAGCTTTGTGAAAGCAGGGGTTGAGCATCACACTAGCCACTTGTCCCATCCTTGTCCCTGTAGCTGCACCCCCTCTGCATCCACCCCAGTGTCCAAACACATTTGAACACAATTAAAGTAACACCTTAAAATCAGAAGTTGCTCTTCAGCCCATCCCCACTCCAAAACAGAAGAGCCAAACAAATGCCTGGTTTATGTGCAAATATGTGTTCTCATTGCACCTCTCTATCTTTGAAAGCATGTGGAGATAGGCAAGTTTTAAAGCATAGTTTGATGCCTAGCAAACCTGGAATGTCTCAGACTGAATGAGGGTAGGTTAATTGCAAAGTTGGGGCTTCCTGTGGAAATCACCCTGCTATAAGCCTAGTAGCTTTTTAAAAAGAGGGGTCTGCTTCTTAGGATCCTCTGCTAATTGTTCCCCTCCAAGAGACAGAACCCAGGTCTGTTTAGGACTTTAGGGGTCAATACCAACACCCACTGGAGGCCAATAGGCAGCTGATGCAGATCCCAGAGGCCTCACTGCTAACAAGTGAGTGAATAAATCCTGTACCAGCTTCTCTTTCTGAGAGAAACTAAAATGTAATCCCATGCACTGAAAAACACAGTGCATTAATAATCTTGTCCTCAAAATAAAACTGCATAAATCTCAGCAACAAAGTCCACAAGTGAGAGAAATGGTCATAGCCAGCAACAGAAGTGCCTCTTTGACTTCAGTGGGTTCCAGATCAGACCCTGAGTGACTTATCTTGATCTGTAAAAGTATGAGAGAGGAAAAGCTAGGCTTTAAATATTATTCTCAAGATTTTGAAATCCACCTGCTTGCTTAAATTATTTGGGCTTAAACCTGCAAGCTACAGACTGTTCGCTGTCAAGAGCTTAAAATGTGCTCGTCTTATATCTGGTTAAGGAATGCTTCACTCTTATGATATACTATCCAATTGCCCGTCAAGAATGAGGGGGGCGAGGGGGCTGCGGTGGAGTGCTGCCACCTAATGCCCCATGCTGCCACTGTTTTGCCTCTTGCAGGGAGCGGGGTGGGCCGCCAAGGCCAGTGCTGCTGGCCTCTGCTCCCCCACCCCCTGTCTGGCCCCGGCACAGCTTGCAGGGAGTGGGGTGCGGGAGGCAAGACCAGTGCTGCTTGCCCCGGCTCCCCGACCAGTCCTCGGCCTAGCTTCGGAATCATGGCGGCGCTCCCCCATGCTTGGACCACTCTGATTGGCTGTTTCCATCAGCCAATCAGAGCATGCATAAAGTGTTACGGACAGATAGACAGACTTATGCTTTTATCATATTATAATATTACATTAATAATAATGTCAAATATCAAATTTTAAAATGAATTAATCTTATTGGCTCTTTTATCTGTCTCCTTAAAGAGTTGCCATGTCAATTAAATATGAGACATGGAGTTCCCCAAGCCACTCATGCCCCTTCTTGTAAAGAAAACCTTTTTTTTCCATTAGAAGTGTCTAAAACTGATTCTCGGCAAGGGCTCTGGGACACGCTGGGGTGCTGCCAGATCTTCTGAAGTGTACCACAAGGTGTGAGGAAATAAGTGAGGTGTGAGGAGATAAACAGATAAGCTAAGGAGATAAATACAGTCTCAGGCTTGTCCCTGCTTGAATGATCCCTCACCCCCACTGCCTAGCCCCTCTGCAAGGAGGTAAGCACTGTAATAAATAAATTACTTTTTGAAATTGGGTGCCACTCAATTCACAAAAGTTATGGAGGGGTGCCTCGAATCCAGTGAGGGATTCCTTGAGTTTAAAAAGGTTGAAAACAAATGGTCTAAAATAGATATCTATTGTTTATAAACCAAATAACCTCCCCACCATTCTCCAAGGGGATTTTAGAATCATCCAAAGCATGTCACTATTTTTCAGATATTTAATAAATCTGGTTGAATGATTTTCTGACACTTCCTGTACACACACACACACACACACACACACACAAGCAGCCTGTGTCCTCTATTTAAAAAAAAATGCTATATGGATTCAATTTTGAGTCAATAAAGGGTTGATTAATCTGACCCATGGTGTGTATAAACTCTGGCTTACTTCTAATGGTAATCATCTCCAGAGTGCAATACAGCTGTGTGCTTTCATTTCACACCAAGGGAGCAAGGACTTAAATCCCTAATGGAAAAGACATATAAACAGTTTTAGTCTCTGCAACCAGCACAGTCCCCATGGTAGCATATTTGTGCATACAGCATGTGAACATGTAGTAAGGGAAGGGGATCGGGTTAAAAAATTATTAATTGCTGCAATGTGAAAGGTACAAGATGCAGGACAATAAAAACATGTAAGGGAGAAACCTCATTGGAGCAGAACAACTTTAATGGTCTCTGTATCTGTTTGTTAAGCATCTAAACTAGATGCAATCAGGTTGTTTAGCATATAATATCTATCATGCTCTGAATGACAGCATATGTATCGTGACATTATGAAACAGTTAGCTGTTATTTGCAGACTACTGATAGTCATAAACTCCTAACAGCTATATGTGTTCATTATCATTCCACCCTATCCATTAAGAGACACTATAAAATGCAATTTTACTCAGTACCTTATTTTAAACCATATAATCTTCCCAAGGCTGCACCAGTCATGAATATAGATATGTTAAACACAAGGTGTTTGTAGACCTCCTTTTTGTTTGGGAATTTTAATCCCATTTACTGTGAACTAGCCTTTAAAATGACAATTTTTCTTGCTGCATTTAGCTTAGCCCCCCAAAAAATAAATAAATAAAAAGATGCCAGATGTCATGAGGCCAATAAGCAGGTGGGCCGAAGCTTCTGTACCAATTCAAACTGGCACTGCATCAAACCTGGTGGGTATAACCTTTAATTCAGTGCCTCCCTGGCACCAGATCTAGTGCCATCTGCTTAACTTTGCTAAGCTGTGCTTGTTTCTGTGCAGGGACGTTGCCAACAATGCAAACTGTCTCCTACATGTGCAGGGAATCATCAGTGCAACTAGTTTTTCAAGACCCATATGGTGGCATCTGCAAATGTACCCTGTCAGCATCACTACTCGTACCACCCTTCATGTTTAAGAATGGAAGGAACAGAGCACCCGTCTGTAATTCACATAAAGCTTGAAAGGATATTTTCTTGCTTCTGGATTCTGTTTTTAAGTGTATCTCTGGAGCAGGGAAACATACGACTTCTAAAGACACAACCCTTTAACATCAAGTGAGGGAACGGGGAATTTGTCATGGTGATGGCTGTGAAACAGACAAACTCTAGCTCCGCTGATTCCCCTTTAGGTCACTACTCCAGAGCCAGACCAGTGTAGTTATAGCCGAAAATTATTACCATCTGTTGGTGCTTTGATAATTTATATGATACGAGAGTCAGTGGTACCAGTAAATTTCCTAATTGCCACGTGTAAGATGTTAACACTATCTCAGCGTAGGTTAGGAGTGGAATGGTCAGACACACTAAACTGTTTTCCCACCCTTTGGTGGCCGGACCTTCAAAAAAGAGTTAAGAGAGACTGAAGCCAGGTGCATGTTCTGCAGACTAATAACATATACAATTGACAAACAAATTCACACAACTAAGCAGCAGAATTCCCAGAATGTAATAAGAAACCTATACAATGAATGAATGAACAGACCAGTCCATCTCATTATAAATACTGGGACCCATTTCAGTTTCCTTGGTCTCATTTCATCTTCGTTAAGCCATCCACAAGCCTTCTCCTGTGTGCAGGAAAGAACACAAGGCTTTGTCCCTGCCCCCCACTTCCTTCTCCTTCTACATCCCCTTTACAGTGACTTAAGCTCTCTCAGAAGAAGCTTCTCTCAGATCTTTGTTGGAGTGCACAGGTGAATTGTGCATGTATGGAGGTTACAAGGGACAGGTTCTGTGCACGTTCTCATCCCTTTATACTTCAGAAGTACAATCTGTTCATGACTAATTAGACCTTCTGGCATGTACTTCCCCTCCTATCAACAACTTCACAAAACAAGGCCCTGACACAGCTTTACCATTCATTATCAGAACACCTCTGTGCAGTCAGGAAAAATAGCTTGACCACAAAATGATCAGAAAAGGCTTCACTCACAAAATATCTGAATTATTTGCACCTAAATCCCCTTGTACAAAGCTGCTCTGAGTGTCTAGCACATATTTCAGTAGACTGGTTATATGCAAACAGTTTATGGGGGAGAGGGGAAGGGTTTCCCCCACATTTCATTTCATGGAAAGTTTCTAGTGCTTAAAAATCAAGTTTTTTACAAAACTAAACTTGACCTAACAGTGTCTGTTTCAAACTCAGCAAATTTTTTTCTTAGTGCTCCCCAGCTCCTCTAACCCCAAAACAGTTCTGTTATATTTTAATGAAGGAAAGAATGGCCTAGTGCTATATGAAACATGAGATCAGAGTTGTGTTCCTGGCTCAAGCCCCATCTTCCTGTGAGACACTAAGTCAGTTTCCATCCAACTACTTGTGTGCCCCCACACTCTCCTGTTTCCCCTGTTAGCTAATCATCTCACCCTACAGACAAAGCAAAGCAAAACTTAATTCTCTATATCCACTTTTATGTCTATGTAAAATGAGGATAGAATACCCCCCTTCCCTAAGAGAAATGTTGAGGCTTGATCCATGTGACTAAATATCTTATTATATTGAGATGGTAAATATAATTAACTACTAAACATGTTATCTTTAAGATGCTCTTGTTTCTATCAAAGTTGCTACCTTCCCTTTTACCTGATGTCAGATGATTAAATAGAATCCCTTATAATTGAATTCTCAAATAATTTCAAAAATAATAAACTAAAGATTTTTTTATCAAGAAAACCTGTATCTTTCAAATACTGTTTTCATGCCCTAATCCAAAACCGCCATTTCCAACTTTTATCTTGTACATATTCTTTCCATGTGTGCCAGTTTCTGTGGATATGTAATTGTAGAATCCTTGCAGAGAAGAGACTCTAAGTACTAGAAATGAAATAAATAAATAATAAACACTTTATTTAAATCTATTTACCTGGGGTTAGAAAGAGATAAATGGGGGAGGGAGGCATAATTTAATCACACTCTTACACTGCACTTCACTCCTGCAACTTCGTTTGCCATTCCTGCTGCTGAATTTCAGCTGCATGAAATTAGTGAGGGTCTCCTAATCATGCACCTCCATGTATCACCCAGACAAGAATGAATACAAACTCAGTTAACACTTGTTGCAGTCCAGTGTAGATGTTGCTGGTGCATTGTAGAGATCAGTTAATTGCCCAGATCCATTGCCTGTACTACTAAACAGCGTTTTTGTTTTTACTAGGAAAGATTACTTGCAAATACTCCCTCTTGTGATCAAAGCAAGAAAACCAATGGGATCATTTCCCACTGGTACAAATCTTTCTGACTGACATTGTTCAAATGTTACAAATAGCCCACATACAGTTATTCTAAGCCAACTCATTCTTTGTTCTCACTAAGATGATGGTGGTCTTTCAGAGACATTAAAAAGGCTCATTCATCTCCCGATGAGATATTGTATATCTTGGACTTTATATTTTATTTCATTATTCATGTGAAAAGGACACCTGTGAAAGGACTGATGACTTGTTTTTCCTTTTCCAGTTGTTGGGGCAAAACTATAAAATCATGTGGCTTGCTTAGGTTGGTATGTCTTCTGAGAAACAAAGCAGTTTAAAAAGGGACAGGAAAAAGAAAATGAAAAGGAAGCAGGTTCTCTTTTCCTTGACTTTAGTACATGAATAAGTCTTAAACACAAAATGTCCAGTTTGATATAAAGTCTTTCATCCTCTCATTATACCTACCAACTATGGGGAAGTCAGAGACAGTACCCAGCCATTCATGTGTCAATCTTAGTATCTCTCAAAACTCTGCATTTGGCCACTACACTGCCCTTATCATAGAAAAGCTGCCATTGTACAGGAGGCATTGCACAATGCATGTAACTTTTCCTTCTCGTTACCTGTCCCATCATATAGTGATGACTAGTGCATCTTTACCAGATATTAATGGAAATGGAAAATCACATTTTAACTAGGTATATGCTGATTTTGTCAATCAATTCTTTTTCAGAAAAAAGTATTATCTTCTTTTCCTTGGAAAATCTCACCAGTTCTTCCATGAATAAATTTCACCCAATACCTATATTTTATCCAACCATTGGTCTTTCAGTTTGTTGTCCTAAACAGGTCCAAGCCTTAACAATGACCTCTATAGGATTGATATTGAAAGTATCTATTTGGAAAGTAACTCTCTAGCACACCAGATCTGTTCCTCAGCCTAATCTTGCCTTGTAATAATCTTGAGCCTTGAGAGGCAGTTGCTCATAAAAAGGACTGTGTAGCACACTGATTCAATGAAGAGACACTTAGGCAGTTACTGTAACAAATAAAAATACTTGGTTAATGAGTAAATCTTGGATCTACTTTATGCAACACTAAGGCTTGTGTTAGCCAAGCCTGGTCACAATAGGCAAATTAGTGTGATGGGCTGGCTGGCAGTGACCTAGCCCAGGGGTTTTGAAAGGGCAAAAGATGATTGGAGGACTTGGGATTCCCTTTCTGCACCAATCAGGCCCCAGAGACTC
>NW_017728886.1:228849975-228855511 GCF_001723895.1 Crocodylus porosus
CTCCAGGAAGGATCTGAGCAGCGACCTGAGAGGTTACCAGCTCTGCTTCCAGCTCCTCCAATCAGAGGCCGGGCAGCTCGACATGTGGCTGGGTTTTAGGAAGGTCAAGACCCCTAGCAGACTGGAGCAGTGGTGGCTGTGTGGCAGTGTTCCTGCCTCCCATGTGGAAGAGCTAGGATCAAGTCCCAGCTGAGGTGACTTGGGGTGAGTGAGATAACAAGAAGCAAGTCTTCTTGTAGTGGAAAGGGGCCATTGTGCTTTCTCCCCCTCCAGGTAGCAAGGCCCTATGTTTCCTTGACATTTTGCATTTTGTGCCCTTTGTATATCTCACCAACCCGTATTGTTTGTTCTGCTGTTTGAGATTTATATTTTGTTAACCCTATTTTGTCAGTGATTGTAAGTCTCTAACCTCTGTTGAATCCTGCCCTCTTGGGGCATTGTAGTGTCCACTATACCCTCTGATTTATGCCTGTTATATTCCCAGTATTAAAAGGTATATGGTATATGGTTAAGTCCCCATTGGTGGTCTGGCTCTGCTCTATAGGGAAGGAGAGTCTCTACACCTCCCACAGCACTTGTGCACCTGTTTTGATCCCTTCAATTGGAGAGGGGGTACCTCTTGGACTACCACCCGGGTTACATTAGTAATCATTTGGAAGAATACAATGCTTAGTTTCTCTGTGCAGATTATAGTAGTGACCACAAAAACCTGAAACACTTGTATATTGAACACCTGTACTGTCACACAATGGATGTGAGAGGATCTATTCCTAAGGACCAGATAATGCAAAGCTTTATAGTGATACTTAACTTTGAATAGCTATAACACAGGGTAGCAACCTAAGACAGGACTGTCCAACGGTCAGCCCATGGACCTCACAAAGCCTACAATGGGTTAAGTTGCAGCCCCCAGGCTCCTTCCTCCATCACTCCAGGTGTAACACCAGCTGGAGACTCCAAGCTCCCCCTTCCAACTCCAACTTTCACAGCCTACCCCACCCAAGAGGGATGAGAGGGATACAATGCAGTGTGGCCAAGGAAAGTGAGGTTGAGCCCGGGGCAATGTGGGCGTGCAGTGCAGCAAGGGTGGGGGGTTTGCACATGGGGTGAAATCTAGGAGGCCTGTGGGCAACACTGGTGTGATCCCTTGGGCCTGAAGCCCAGGCTGCTGTGGCCTGCAGGATGGTCATCCCCCAGCCACTTAGAAGTTGGAGAGTCCTTACCTATGTCATCACATTGAATGCTCATTATTTTTTGCCAAATATATCCCTGAATGCTTATTTTCTTCCCAAGCCATTTGTATTCAATGTTGTTGATCATTATTACAATGCTGCTGCTTCCCTCTGTGCCCTCATATTCCAGGTTTTACCTCCGGTTTTCAATCAGTCAATATTTGCTCCTTCTACACAGGCCATATCCCCTTGGCTCTACTAAATGTGTTCTCAGACTCCCTCCTTGGCACACTCAGAGTTACTGTTGAAATTTCATAGTCAATAATAGGCTTTGTTACACTATCTTATTCAGAGATTTCTACCCCACTTGAACATTGTTTGTTTTTCTTGTGTGAAAAGAAACCTTTTGGGTTGTCCAGTTTTCTTTCAGAGTCAGCTTGGCTCAGCATTAGTATACTAAAAGATCCTAGAGCAAGAAGTGATCGATATCCCATGCCTCCGTCATTTCTGTTCATTTTACTTGACTATGTCACACTGTTCATATCAAATCTCTTATTTCTTCTGTCAACCAATGGCTTAACCCTGGATTGACTTCTCAGCTTCTAAACTAGAGAACTATTACAGAACTGAGAAACACTAAAGCCAAATCAAAAAGGATAGATGGGCAAAGGCCACATGGCCCAAACTGAGCTAGAGAACTAGAATGACATTTCATAGTGAACAATGGTCAAGGTAAACCCCATTAGTATTTTTCACACCCTGCTGCATACTGCTATCATGCAGTTTCTTCAGAATTATAAAGCAAACATAAAAGGAACAATCGCTGAACTTAGCAAGTTGTGAAAGTCATTTTGGTTTACTTACTCCAGACAAAGCTGACTTTTTGAAGCCTTTATTCTTGAATACCAGTCACTGAAAATCAGAGAGCAAGCTGCAAATTACATAATGAATGACTTGTGTAAATCAGTTTGGAAGTCTCACTAAGGATATTTATTTTCTAACATTTTAAACCCTTTTTACAGAGATGACCTCACTGTAGTTGAGCTGGTAGGTCTAGTTGTCTGGACTATCTTCATCCCTGTAGAAGTGAACTGTCTGCAGCAACATCTCAAATGTTCCCACATCTGTTTAATTTATTTTGGAAATTCCAACAGTATCACAGAAAATGTTCTTGTATACTTGCTTGAGGTATCAAACTCTAATAAATGTTTCTATTCATCAGTGACATTTATTTCTGTACTTTTAAACCAATTAAATATAATAAACAACAACAGAAACAAAAAAAGAGGTATAATCCCCGGTGCCATTACATTACCACTGAAACAGATGTTTCCTTTCCTTGTTTTATAGACTGGAAGAAGTAAATTAGTTGCAGGTTTGACAACACATTTTTTTACAGCAACTTACAAACTATTTAAAAATTACTAAACAGGAGTGTAATGACTGCCTTTGCTTTGGGGCTAGCCTGGTTGTGAAAGAGGCTTACAGTCGCTTCCTCACAGCTATGAAAGATACAAACAAACTTTATAAGTACAAAAATTCCACAGATGCACTCTTGTTAAGTGTAAGTGTGGCTGAATGAGAGAGTGAATGAGCAAGAGTCAATTCTTTATTATTTGTAGTGGAATACTAGTGCCTGGCATCCATTCCTGAATAAACCCAGGAGTTAAACATTGTACAAACACTTAAGATAGTCCCTGTCTGAGGAATCTTATTATCTAACTACAACTCAAGCAGCAACAGTAGACAAAGATACAGGAATGATGCAAGGAAACAATTTTGGTCAATATGAAAGGAAATGCTCTCAGTTCACTGGCTGTCTAACCATTGAAAATGCTTTATTAGACATTATGAAAAATGTGGATTTTATTCATCATGGGTTCATGATATCCAAGTTATTTTCAAGAGGCAAAACCACTCAGGAGCGGGGATCCAGGTTTTTCGTTTCCCGTGGAAAAACATGGTGAAACCCAGATTTGCTCATTTTAAGGAGAAAAACCTGGACTTTCTCTTTCTAAAGTGAAAACCCAGATTTTATTCCTTAAAGAAAAATGCAGGAAAAAGTGGGTTTCCCCTTTCAGGCTGGCAGAGTTCTAGTCTGCATGGGGCTGGGGGAGGGGGGAGGAGGGCAGTCAGGCAGTGGACGCCATGTGCATGTGCACACTCAACAGAAACACATAGCAACCAGGGAGCCTGGAGAGCAGCTCCTCACAGGTAAGTGGGTGGGTGGGGGGGATTGAGGCCCCCATAGTGAGGGAGAAAGTTGGGCAGGGCTGGGGCTAGGGCTGGAACTGGGACTGTTGCCCAGCCAGGGTGGTTCATGGGGATTGGGGCCCAGGCCTCCATGTGGCTGTGGGGCCCAGAGCCATGTGCAGCCATGGGGCCCAGATGCAGAGCAAGACAGCCACATGGGGCTCATCCAAGGGGCAATGGGGGGGCTGGGCTCCTCACCACTGCAAACTCTCCTGGGGAGCATGAGGAGCACATGCCCCCCAGATTTGTGCATGAGGTGGATACAGGCTACCTGCTGCAGGCTCAGGGCTTTCCACCCTGCTGCTCCCCTACCCCCCCACACTGGGATTCCATGGTCCAGTGGGCAGGGCAGATCAGGGCTGGGGAAGGAGACTTGTGTTGCCATAGGGAGCCCTGTGCTGCCATGGGGAGGTGCCCCCTGCCTGCTCAGCAGCAGTGAAGGCAGTGGCATGGAGTTCTTCCCACTGTTGCTCCTGGGTGGGCATGGGGGTGCCCCATCGTGATGGTGCAGGGCTTCCAGGGGTGGCACTGAGCCTCCCCACCTGGTCCTGCTCTGCCCTGCTCTGCTCTGCTCTGCCATGCTGGGCTGCAGAGACATCAGGGCAGGAATCCCCAAGCCTGCAGCTTTCAGTCTGCATCTGCCTCCCGCCATGGGCTGCGCTCCAGCCGTGCCAACCATGAGGGAGGGGTAACTGGGCTCCACATTCTGCTCCATTACAACAGCTACTGCCTCCATGGGCAGCAGCTAGGGCTCGGGCACTGCTGACAGGGCAGGGGTTGCAGACCCGGGTTTTTAAAATTTTTTAAAATTTGTAAATATATATCAATAAAACATTGTGTTCAATTAATAACACACATATATATATAGTAGCGTTTCAATTTAATCACTGAAAAACGTGGATTTTCAGGGTTTTCATCAGAGAAGTTGTGATTTTTTATCAGAGAATTTGCATTTTTTTAAACAGAGAAAACCAGGATCCCTGCTCATGAGTTGCACAGGTCAGTTCCAGTGTCTTTAGTAAAATCCTTTGCAACACACCTCATACTATCAAGATTTCTACAACAAAAAAAGGAGATTTTTTTAAGCAACTGAGGAGATTAAATTCTAGTTTGCTAATGCCAGATCCAAATAATTCTCTTACGTATTTCCAGGGAAAGAACCTCATTACTGGACTAGAGTCATGCACCCTGTTGTTTTCTGGTATTTCTAAAATATTTTCTTTCCTTTGGTTACAGAAGTGTGGAAGGTATAGCCATATTTTCTTACTTACTACATGCAGAATGTACACAAAAAGATTTTTCCAGAGTCATGGCCAATTGAGTGACCTAAAGTAAGCCCTCCTGGAAACGCAGAAAGTCCAGGAAGTATGGCCCCAGGTTAGGCCCCAGACTCTTGCAAGGGCAGTAGAAAGACTGTTAGTTCTTTACAGTAAGTAATTTTTTATATAAGGTCCTGTAAATAAGAGTCCTGCTTCCACATCACAAGCCTCTCAAGGTGCTACCAGCAACTCTCTTGCTGCTTCAGGCAGGTACAGTACTCCGCTGTTTTAGCAGCTGCATAGCATGCACTGTATGTCCAGCCTTGCTTCTTTTCCAGTGAAGAAAAGTTTCCCCACTTAAAACACACACTCCAATTTGGGGGGGAGAAGGGTTGTGGCTAATCGTGAGATGCCTGTGAAATTTGATTGTTATGTCACTGTGCTCTGATTAGTCTTCGAAAAAAATCACACACCAAACATGCAGAATATTTGCCATAAGTTTTTCCCTGATGTGCACTGCACTGTAGATGCATCTGAGCTGTCTGACATGCAGAGGGACAAGTTTCCTGAATGGATGCTTCAGCTGAGACAAAGATCATTTAGCATCTCTTGGCTGTCATTTAGGGCTAGATTGTGACTTGGACTATGCAGCTGTCTTCAGTCTGGATCAGTGATTGTAAACCAGGCTGCTTCCAGGTCCTTTGAAGGGTATCATGAGGTATGAAGAAATGAGCAAGATGTAAGAAGCTAAGTAGATAAGTGTAGGTTCAGGTTTGTCCCCACTTGACTGATCCACCCCCACCCACAAGGAGGAAAGCACTGCACTTGTATATTGAACACTGTACTGTCACA
>NW_017728886.1:228855876-228859162 GCF_001723895.1 Crocodylus porosus
CCTCTTAAAGACCCCCAGGGTAGGAGCCAGCACCACTTCCCTTGGAAGTTGGTTCCAGCTCCTAGCCGCCCTAACTGTGAAGTAGTTCTTGCGGATGACTAATCTAAATCTACTCTCCAACAACCTGTGGCCGTTATTCCTTGTTATGCCAGGGGGCGCAAGGGGAAACAAGGTCTCTCCCAAACCCTTCTGGTCCCCCCAGGTGAAGTTATAGACAGTCACCAGGTGCCCCTCAGCCTTCCCTTGTGAACGCTGAACAGGTTCAGGTCCCGCAGTCTCTCATTGTAGGGTCTGCCCTGTTGTTCCCAGATCATGCGGGTGGCCCTCCTCTGGACCCTCTCCATGTTGTCCACATCCTTCCTGAAGTGGGGCACACAGAACTGGACACAGTACTCCAGCTGTGGCCTGACCAGTGTTGCATAGAGGGGGAGGATCACCTCCTTGTCCCTGCTAGAGATGCACCTGTGGATGCACGACAAGGTCCGGTTAGCCCTGCCAACCGTGACCTCACATTGTCGCATTGTCGGAGTCAATAATGACTCCAAGATCCCTTTCTGCTTCCGTGCTCTCAAGTGCATTTCCCATCTTGTAAGTGTGCTGCTGGTTACTACTGCCCAAGAGCAGCACCCTGCACTTGTCAGTATTGAAGTGCATCCTGTTTTTGTTAGCCCACCCCTGCAACCTATCCAAGTCTTGCTGCAGTCTTTCCCTCCCTACTAGTGTGCTCACCTCACCCCAAATTTTGGTATCATCATCAAATTTAAACAGGGTGCTTTTCACCCCATCATCCAAATCATTGATCTTCCTTCCTCCCTCAGATCAACACCAGGGGAATTAAGTTTGTGCAAGGTATATAAATCTACTGTTTGTCTAAGCCAAACAAAGTTAAAATTCTTACCCTATGTTATTCAAGATAAGTTGGGGTTACAGAAATCATAGTGTGACCTCCATAAAAGGAACAATCGCTGAACTTAGCAAGTTGTGAAAGTCATTTTGGTTTACTTACTCCAGACAAAGCTGACTTTTTGAAGCCTTTATTCT
Organism: Crocodylus porosus; assembly: GCF_001723895.1. Taxonomy (NCBI): domain Eukaryota; kingdom Metazoa; phylum Chordata; order Crocodylia; family Crocodylidae; genus Crocodylus; species Crocodylus porosus. Next base: position 228,856,918 of record NW_017728886.1, read on the forward strand.
TGAATACCAGTCACTGAAAATCAGAGAGCAAGCTGCAAATTACATAATGAATGACTTGTGTAAATCAGTTTGGAAGTCTCACTAAGGATATTTATTTTCTAACATTTTAAACCCTTTTTACAGAGATGACCTCACTGTAGTTGAGCTGGTAGGTCTAGTTGTCTGGACTAACTTCATTCCTGTAGAAGTGAACTGTCTGCAGCAACATCTCAAATGTTCCCACATCTGTTTAATTTATTTTGGAAATGCCAACAGGTCATCTAAACCAACCCCCTGCCTGAGGCGGGATGGTGTTGATGCAGTACTGTAACTGCACCTCTAAGCACTAGGAGCCAAGATCCACCTCTTCCCCTTCTAACTTCAAGAGGGTTCGAATGACGTTGTAGGGCCCCTTTTACTACTTGACTGTATACTATCACTCAAATAATACAATGTTGCATAAAATTGTATCTATCCAAACAGGGCCAGATTATTGCCCAGCCTGTTTATAAAAGCCCTATTATTTTCATGTACTTTTAGGACTACTGCACTGTCTTTTAGTGTTTCATTTTGGAAGTACTAAATGATGGTACAGTAACAGCCCATACTGCTTCACGCTGGTGACATAGTTATTTTTAGCCACTACACGCCATAGCAAAGCGCTATAGCAAGGGAGTGCGTTGCTCTGCTGACATAGCTGCAGTTTCAGTTTGTGCCCATTGACATTACGTCACCATAGTAAATTGCTATGGCAATGTAGTATCTTGTCTACATGTGCCCCAAGACCATCATAATATACATGCTGAAAAGGGCAGAGTTAAGGTTACACATGCAACCTTTTTGTCATTTTCTCAGTACTGATTTTACTCTGTAAGGCAACTTCAGCAACAGATGGCAGACATGTAAAAACACTGTTTTGTATATTAATAGTCACTCAGCGCTTGGACCAATGGAGGGAAAACATTTAACAATTGTACTTTCTGAAATGAAAAGGCTTCAAGGGATACGAAAGCAGAGGAAGCACTAGAAGAGTCCCACACCAGGGAAAGAGAAATTTTGCAAGAGACAGAGGGGAAGTCAGTGGTAGGGAAGTGAAGGGATCCTGAAAAGAAAGAGGTCTGAGGCTGGAAAGAGCAAATCCATGAAGAGTCTGAAGAAAAACAAATTTGAACTAAATCCTGAAATGAATGAGAGTTAAACAAGTTCTCTGAGGACAGGGGTATTGGAGTTTTAATTTCTAGTATGTGAGAGCAGACAGGGAGCAGTATTCAGGATAAGCTGGGGTCATACAAATCATAGTGAGACCTCCATAGGTCATCTAGACCAACCCCCTGCCTGAGGCAGGATCATCCCTATCAAAACCCTATACAAATCCATAGTCTAACCTCTAGTAAAACTACTGTTAACCATGACATAACACAAAACATAACATCTTAACCTGCCACAGGTAAAGCTGGGGTAAAGCAGCCTGTTCTGCTTCTGTAGAAGTTTTTAATATATGCTCAAATATGGAAGAGGGCCACACAACCAATTACAAAAGAAGGCAAGCCCCTTCCCCCCACTCCCAATTTGACCATGGAGTAAAATTCCTTCCTGAGCCTAAATAGGGCAATCAATCTGACTCTGAGTGGAGGGGCAAGGCCTTGTAGCCAGAAATTTCCCATCTGCATCATTTCACAAAAGCAATACAGGAGAGAATAACAATATTCAAAATGAGAGCAGATAAAAGAATGGTTCACATTCTTTCAGACGGTTCAATAGGACAGAGTCAAGGCATATAAACAGCAGGAAAATTATGGGTTTGATCCACAGCTGGTATAAATCAGCAGAGAGCCAGATTTACACCAGCTAAGGGTCTGGCCCTGTATATATATTATACCCAAGAGGGAGGCAAATGAAAAGAGTAAATAGGACTTAATTGATCCAAATGAAAATTTAGCACATAAGAACTCAAAATTGAAATCTAAATCAAAGAGAATTAGCCTCCAGATGAACCATTATAGATTAGACTTCTATAATGTAAATCTCAAACCAAGAAACTGTACCACCTCAACAAGCTTAAGAAATCTGCCATGGAGCCAGGTGCTTAACTGGAACATCTTGCAGTTTAGTATCTGTTTCATAAATTGCTACCCAAGGAGAACAGCAACAAGGAAAAGGAGAGTGTTGTATTACATAGTGCTGGGTTATTGGATCCCTCGGAACAGTCGCAGGTAAATTATTTGTTTTAAAAACAATGAGAATTACAGAACAGGAAAAGAATTTG
>NW_017728886.1:228859887-228866485 GCF_001723895.1 Crocodylus porosus
TGCTTTGTGTTGAGATTCTGCTTCAGGTTGATGGGCATCTCTTACTGCTGAAATATACATGCATAAATTCTGCTACTGTTAATTAATTCTGATGTTAGTGCTCAATTTGGGGGTTAAATGAACAAATGAAAAGAGCTTTTAGAAAAGTGCTTCAGGTCAACCTGAACTGTAATGAAAAAAATTGAGTTTCTTTTCAGGGTTACTTAGTCCTTTTTTGTCCTTCTATAAAATTTAGGTTGATTTTTGTCTGCAAAGTTGAGGACACACCTATCACACCAGATTCTGTTTCTGGATGGCGACAATGCAAGTAAATCAAGCCATTCACCACCCAGAAAAATTCCCCTGAATTGCACTTTGCTGATGCAGTGGCAGTGGAGAAATCAAGTTTTTTCACCACTACCACTGCTGTAGCATAGTTCTTTAAGAAGGATCCATGTTGCAGTTTGTGGCAGGAGTCCTACTCTTGGAACCCCTCTGGACATATGGCTCCGCCCTCCTGCAATGGACCAACCGCCTGCTTACTCACCTGCCACGCCTTGATCTTACTTGTGATTAATAGATGATTGGAATCAGCAGGAGGCTGCCCATTTTTATGCGCCCCAATGACAGGGGGCGCTGTCTGCGGCTCCTTTTCCTCCCCTACATCACAGCCCAAGCCTCGCAGATAGTGCTGGTATGATCTGACTCAGGCCGTGTTATTATGTCTCAGCCCTTCGTTTGCTCTCGGGGCTCCTCACCCCCCTCCTCACTCTCAGGGCTCCTCACTGCCCCTCCTCACTCTCAGGCTCCTCAGTGCTCCCTAACTCGGGGCTTCTCGCTGCCCCCCTAGCTCCGGGGCTCCTTGCTGCCCCCTAGCTCGGGGCTCTTCGCTGCCCCCCTAGCTCCGGGGCTCCTTACTGCCCCCTTACTTGGGGCTCCTCGCTGCCCCCTAGTCGGGGCTCTTCACTGCCCCCCTAGCTCCAGGGCTTCTTGCTGCCCCCCTAGCTCCGGGGCTGGGCCAATGCGCCCCCAAACAAAGCTGCACCTCCTCCAGTGCCAGGAGACCCCACACTATCGTGAAGCTCCTATGAGGCCTCCTCCAACCCCTTATAGCCTCACCCGGTCCTCCGGTGAAACAGAAAACACAAAACGCAAAGCCCCCAGGCTACAACGTAAAAGCTAGACTGTTCTGGTCAATATACAAATCTCTCCCTACCAGAGAGAGAGCGAGAGAAAGCACATCAACCCCCAGCAGGAACCAGGGGATGTTCCAACCGTCGGAGTTCTCCCCTTTGTTCTGGCTGAGTTCCTCCTCCCTTGGCTGCCGGAGGGGAACTGCCCTTCTGGCCTTCTGCCTGGGCTTAAGAAGGGCTAAGCTCCGCCCCTTCCTGGCTTTATGTTTCCCTGGTTGCTAGGGCAACCAGCACCCGTGCAGTCCTGGTGACTGGTAGCTGTGCTTCCCCCTTCCCACCACTAGGGGTCTCTCCCGAGCCATTTCTGCTCTCAGTCGCAGGGTACTTGAGAGCTCTGCAACACAGTTGATCCAAGTCAGCGTGGGTCAAGAGCCACCTGGACTCTAACTGGCTAACCTCCCACTTCAACTGCCTCAGCACCCCTGTGTATCAAAAGGATCTATGCCACTGCAGTGGTGGAAGTAGATATCTGGGTGTAGCCATTCCTAAAGCAAGGTTCTGGTTGTGCTATTCCACAGATCAACCAGGCCATCAACAGAATAGAGCTCAAAGTGAGAGGGAGTATCTTCCAGACAGTTCAGCAATCCTACTGGCTCCTTGAGCAGAACAACCTAGCCTGTTCACCATGAGACAGGAGCACTGGAGAAAAGGTATCTGTAATGGTGCAATCTTGACACAGGCATCTCAACAAAATCCCTTATATCTAGGGACCAATTTAACTCATGGCAAGACAAAACTATTTTCACAGTTTGCTCACAGCACAAAGGAACAATTTTGCAGGCATTTCCCAGCAGCCCCACCATCATCACAGATTGGAGAAGAGGCCCTGCCGTCACCACAGACCATCAATAATTCTCAAGCACATGTGAGTGGCTGCAGGGATTGCCTTGTTCTCTAAGTATCACGGTAAGGATCAGGAAATTCTAAAACAGCATATTATATGGTGCTCTATGTCAAAGAGCAATACATATCCTCAACTAACAGGATGGAGTCAGAGGAGGGTCATTAACTGGCTGGAGGACCACACCCAGACAGTGGTAGTGGATGAGTCATTTTCAACCTGGAGGGATGTAGGCAGTGGGGTAAAAAGCACCCTGTTAAAATTTGCTGGTGACACTAAGATGTGGGGGGGGAAGTGGGCATGCTAGAAGGAAGGAATAGGCTGCAGTCAGACCTAGACAGGGTACAGGGGTGGGTGTATGAGAACAGGATGGGTTTCAACACTGACAAGTGCAAGGGGCTGCAGATGGGGAGGGAGAACCAGCAGCATACCTACAGGCTGGGGAACTCCTTTCTCATCAGTGCAGAGGCAGAAAAGGATCTTGCAATCACTATTGATGCCAAAATGAACATGGGCCGGCAGTGTGGGGATGCGGTCAGGAAAGCCAACATACCTTGTCATGCATCCACAGATGCATCTTGAGTGGGTCCAAGGAAGTGATACTCCCCTTCTCTGCAGCACTGGTCAGGCCACAGCTGGAGTACTGCGTCCAGTTCTGGGCACCACACTTCAAGAGGGATGTGGACAACGTGGAGAGGGTCCAGAGGAAGGCCACTCGCATGATCAGGGGGCAGCAGGGCAGGCCCTACAAGGAGAGGCTATGAGACCTGAACCTAGTCAGCCTTCACAAGAGAAGGCTGGGGGGGATTTAGTGGCCTGCTACAAACTAGTCAGAGGGGACCAGCAGGCATTGGGGGAGTCCCTGTTCCTCCAAGCACTACCAGAAGTAACTAGGAATAACAGTCACAAGCTGGCAGAGGGTACATTCAGATTAGACATCAGGTGGCGCTACTTCACTATCCGGGTGGCTAGGACCTGGAACCAACTTCCAAGCAAAGTGGTGCTGGCTCCTACCCTGGGGGACTTTAAGAGGAGACTAGAAGAACAATTTGCTGGGGCTGTTTGACCCCAGAACTCTTTCCTGCCATGGCAGGAGGTCGGACTTGACGATCTGCTCAGGTCCCTTCTGACTCTACCAACTATGAAACTATGAGGAGCAGACTGAGGTGCTCTGGGTCAGAATATGGGGGGTTGTAGGGAAAGGGACTTAATGGTGGGGGTCTACAACAGACCACCCAACCAAGGGAAAGAGCTGGACCACAAATTCTCAGGTCAGCTGGCGGAGGCAGTTAAGTCAAGGGATGTAGTCATCATGGGTGATCTAAATTACCCAGATATCTACTGGGAGGAGCAGTCAGCCAGGTCTGACTGCTCACAAAGCTTCCTTGCTGAGATATAGGACCTCCACCTAACACAGGAGGTGCACAGTCCTACCAGGGGGAATGCCCTGCTGGACCTGGTCCTGGCCACAGGCGATGACCTGGTGAGGGGGCCCAAGTTCCTGACCACCTAGGCAATAGCCATCATCACCTACTGGAATTCACCATCCAGCGCAGGGTGTCAAGGGCCTGCAGCAAGGCAGTAGCCCTTGACTTCAAGAGGGACAACTTCAACGAGTTGTGGAGATTGGTAGGAGGGGCACTGGGGTCCTGGAGGGTAGGGGAACTGGGTGTCCAAGACGAGTGGTCGTCCCTTAGAGAGACAATCCTCTGAGCCCAAGGGGTGACAGTCCCAACAAGAATCAAAAGGGGCAAGAGTGCTCAAAAGCCCCCCTGGCTTGCCAAAGGCATTCAGGAATGCCTGAAAGCCAAAAAGGAGGCATTCAGTGGAAGGGAGGGGCTATCACCAAAGAGGAGTATACCTCCATTGCTCTGGTCTGTAGGGGGGCTGTTAGGAAAGCTAAGGCAGATACAGAACTAGGGCTTGCATCAGGGATCAAGGACAATAAAAATTCCTTTTTAAAATACATAAGCAGTATAAAGAAGGCACCAGGTAATGTGGGGCCCCTGCAGCATATGTTTGGCAATCTGGTGGTAGCAGCAGAGGAAAAGGCAGACCTTTTTAACAAATTCTTTGCCTCCATTTTCTTGTGCAGAGACCAGGACATCTCCCCTACCAGGATTCAGCATGGACTCAGCAGAGACTCTGCCAGGCCTAGGATCAGGGAAGACTGAGTTAGGGAACTTCTGGAGGGGCTGGACATGTTTAAATCAGCAGGTCGAGATGCTCTCCACCCCAAAGTGCTGAGGGAATTGCCAGGGGTCATTGTGGGCCCCCTGGCACGGCTTTACAAGCACTCATGGGGCTCTGGCCAGGTGCCAGAAGACTGGTTCCCATTTTCGAAAAAGGGAGGAGGGAGGACCCGGGCAACTATAGGCCCATTAGTCTTACTTCAATCCCAGGGAAGCTCTTTGAGAAAATTATCAAGGAGCATATTTGGGAAGGCCCAGCAGGGGGGATGATGATCAAGGGCAACCAGCATGGGTCCATTAGGGGCAGGTCTTGTCAGACCAACCTGATTGCCTTCTACAACCAGGTCACAAAATCATTGGATGCAAGTGTTGCGGTGGATGTAGTCTTTCTGGACTTCAGGAAGGCCTTTGACACTGTCGCCCACCTCATTCTCATTAAAAAGCTGGGTGACTGTGGCATTAATGTTTACAGTCAGATGGATTGCAAATTGTCAGAGGGGCCGGACCTAGAGAGTGGTGGTGGATGGGTCATATTTGACCTGGAGGGATGCGGGCAGTGGAATCCTCCAGGGCTCGGTTCTCGAGCCTGTACTGTTCAATTTCTTTATTAGCGACTTGGATAAGGGGGTGAAAAGCACAGTGACTGTCATCCTTTCCTGCTGTCCTTTCCAATCCCAGTGTTCTGGGGGAGGGATGGAAAAACTGTATAAAAGGCAACTTTATTTGAACTGCCCTGCTTTCTGCCTTGGTGTCAGTTGAGGGAGGGCACACCTTAACACACACACACAGTCACCCACCCATGTCTTGAGTTTTGCCTGTCAGCAGCCAGAGAGGCAGGGTCCCAGAACCCAGAAGCCCCTGCACCTATCTCCTTGAAAGCTGGCAGGCGTTGTGGCCTCCGCAGGGGCTAGCATGCCTGCAGTTTTCACCCTGCTGCGCCTTAACACACACACAGTGTCACCCATGTCACGAGTTTTGTTTGTCCATAGATTGAGATGCTGTTTCCCTCAAACTCCTGCACCTATCTCCTTGAAACTTATCAGGCTTTGTGGCCTCTGCAGGGGCTAGCAAGCCTGCAGTTTTGATCCTGCCGTGGCTTAACAAATACATGTGACATGAGTTTTTTGTTTTCAAAACTTTGAGGTGCAGTTTCCCTGAAACCCCTGCATCCATCTCCTTGAAACTTCTTGGGGTTCATGCCCACAGAATGGGCTACCATTCCTGTAAATTTCATCCAAATCAGGCCAGAAATGACAAAGTTATAGGCTGTTTTGTGCTTCCCCGTTATAGCCTATGGGCGAAATGTCGAAACAGTGTCGAAACAGCAAAACTGTTTCAATGAAACAAAACAGAACAGCAGTTTCAAATCAAAATGAAATTCAAAATGAAACGTCAAAACGCTGGTCAAAATGGAACTGGGCTGTTTCGCACAGCCCTATTAGGCACTATATACCTTTGACAGGCCAGGTCCAAGAGATACATGCTAGCCATACTCTAAACACACTAACACAAATTGGTTGCATAGCAACCCACACTGAAATCTTTTACTCCCTCTCCAGTGCCATTATGCATTCCAAAAAGGTTGCCGTAGTTGAACCTAGTTTACAGATAAGATATTATCAGTAATTTATAACATGGTTAAAACAAAAATACATTTAATTTTTGTTCTCTTTTGAATAATCTCTTCCCACTTTTCCTGCAGCTGTATAGCCTTCAGCAGATATCTTCAAGGATATTTTGATAATTCCTAGATTAAAAACATTTAAATATATCTAAAAATAGAAAAGATTACCTATTTTAGGGTCTTGATACACATTGCATTTTGAACTGCTCAAATATTGGTCAAATATTTAAGGACAAATACCTTCTGTGACTGTCCCCCACCTGCACAGCTGTGACTTGCTACTAGAGGACTGGCAAGCAGGGACCTGACTATGAGCTACAGCTTTACATTGCTACTAGAGAGCTGGTGAACGAAGGCAGGCTTCTATCTTTCTGTAGGTAGGGGAGGGTTGTGGGGGGAAGGACAGGAAAATGAAGTTGGGAGGCAGCAAGTTAATGGGATGGGGATGGGTAATGAAATGGGAAGTGGAAAGGAAATGAGAATGGGGGATAGGTGGTGAAATGAAGGAAGTCAGCCACTGAAGGATAAAATAAAAAGTAGAAACAAAAAGAATTTTAAAAGAGGAAGTAAATTAAAAGTCTCATGTTTTAATAAATTGGGATTGGGGTTTGGATTGGGGCACTGGGGGTACTGGTCATGCTTCCCCGGATGGGTGGGAGTGGTAAGGGAAGGCACATTTTGGGGAGCTAAAGAAGCCCTAGTTCATGGGAACCCAATCTGGCCCCCTACCTTGTTTCCCTCCCACCCCCTCTAGACCCTACTCCCAAAC
>NW_017728886.1:228866645-228871056 GCF_001723895.1 Crocodylus porosus
CCACACACACACACACACACACACACACACACACACACACACACACACAAACACCTCTCCCTGGACAGCAGAGTGCAGGAGGTGGAATGTTTTTCCAGACAGAACAGGAGGGTGGAGGAGGGGACACAGTACCCTGGGATGCTGGTGAACTACAATTTGGGTAGCTCATGTTTGGGGAGTAGCCACACATTAATGGAATATGAGCGGGGTACCATGGAGGTGTAGAAGTCCTACACTTGACTGAGATCTCAGCCACTACCCATCCTTCAATGGTCTTCCACCACACCTTAATGTTTAAAAACACAAAGAAAGGTAAGATTTTTTGTAGGCCTTCTACTTGAGTAATGGCTTATGCTTATTTCACAGGGCTCCTCTTCCCCTACACCCTGTTCTTACCATATCTGAGAGCCAATTTGAACCAATAGTTTTATCTGGCTCTGATCTCACAGTGCCTGGGGACCACCAAGTAAGGACATGGCCCTCTGCACCCCGATGACATCCGGAAGCCTGCCCTCGCTGAAAAGAAAACCCTGGTGACTTAGCCAGACTGGGGTTCCTGCTTGCTCTTTCCTGCCATGACTTCGGTGTTTTTACTGTGTTCTGGGAGGGATGATGTTCACCCAGGCTGGCCCAGCTGTGGGTATCTCCAGTGGGTTCAGCTCCAGAAAAAACACGACAATTAATAAAAATACCAAAAAAAAAGAAGAAACAGAACGAAACTCAGCTGGCAGGCTTATCTGCTGCCCTGCCTACAGCCTGGAGGCTCTTGTGGCTCCTGCTGCACAATCCTTACTGCTGGATCAATTAACTGGCATGCTGCCATGATAACTGAAAGCTTGCAGCAGCAATTAATGCCTGTTACAAGTAACGAGCTCCTTAAAGCTCTCAGATCAATTGATCTGCTGCCCCATTCCTGCAGAAAGTTTCTCTCAAGTTTTGTCTTCAGTGGGTCCATCCCACCTGCCTCTCCTCACTCTTCTCTCTTCTTGATCCAGCTGCCTGACCAGAAATAGCTCTCAGAGTGCCAAGATCCCCAACCCAGCACACCCGCCGAGGCAACGAAGCCGGTTCCGGGCGTGCCAGGAGTTCCTTCCTCAGAGCGGTCCTTTTACTGTCAGGTAAATCATGGGTCAAGTGGCGGGGCACGGCTAGCCTCTTCACACACAGCAAGTGTGTTAAGGTGGCTGATCGCAGTCTGTTTATTCACATTACTTAACACAACAGTCATGGTCTATTCCTTTATACTACTCTAAATGGTAGTTTACACTGGAGCTCTACATGGAGAATTTACTTTGCATTATCCCAATCCCGGGCATTAATTCCCTTTTACTCTATTCTCAACCATGTCCAAGCATGACTCACACTGCCCATACCAGGGGCTTGCTAATCATCCAGTCATGCAAACAATCTCTCTGGTCTACCCTACCTGACCTATGGGCATCATTACCAATTTCTCAATACATCATCAAGGCAACCTGGTTGATGCCTGGTAACACTCTCAGAAGCCTATCCAATTACCCACCAAGACTTAGTCCATCATTCAAGTCCCACAGGAGCCTCTAGCCATCTAGCCTAGAGGCCTGAGGCTTAACCATTGTTGATATCAACTGTCTTATGTAATAGGGTCTTGCTGGCCCCCTTCAAATTCTGTCATTAAATAGCGAGACGATCCTCTTTGTGTACTCTGGAACCATTGACCCACTCCACCTTTCTCCAAGGAGAGAACCCGAGTACACGGGACTCACCACAGATCACAGTCTTCTCGTCCCTGACTGAAGGAATCCGGTGACACCCTGTAGTCTGAGGTATGTATATCTTCTTTTCCTGGATAGCGGACTGTTTCTTGATACTCATTCTGATTAATCCTGCTAATCTGCTGTGCCTCTGTGCAGCTTGAATGGGCTTCTGTTCCCCTGTGCATTCCTTCTCCAGGGCAACTGACACTCTGGCTCAGCCCGTGTTTAACTTCTGGGTTTTCCTCCCTGGAACCAAAGAGAGCCAGAACCTCTTCTACATGTTTTCCCATCGCCAGCTGGGGATCAAGGTGTAAGAATCAATCAGACACTTGGGATCATGATGACAGGTGCAAGTTCAAGCATTTAATTTGCTTTTCACATACAAGTAAGTTTGTCTTTCCCTTTTGATGGGCTTCAGAGGAAACTCTCTTAATTGTAACAGGCACAATTGAGGAATCAGTATGTGCCCTGTTACAGGGGGGATCATAGGTAAACATAACCTGGAGTGGCGCAACTTTAAGTTGTCTAAAGTAAGCTTAAAACTAGTTTAAGGTGTGAACAATCCAGGGGTTAACACCTCCAGGAGCCACCTAAAATTAATGTGTAACAAGCCCCTTTGAAAGATTTTGAGAGACTTCATAGTCTTTGGTCCTCCAGTATTGAAGTCAATGGGAATTTTAGCTTTGGCTTCCATTAGGAACTGGCTGAGACCTTTATTCCCGTTCGTGAAGTGTACCTTTATCTTGAAAGAACCATAAACACTCAAAATATTAAAGATTAATTAAAAATGCAGTTAGATGCATTTAACTGTCCAAACATATAACAGAACAATATATTATGATCTGAAAAAGGGGTGCCATAAACCAAGACTGTTCATATTCAAAAACCTCTGATTTACAAGTGAACTTTTAATAATGAGAGTTGCTGCCAGAAATTGGAAAGATCTATGATCATACTCCACAGAAGGTTTAGATTTTTCCTGTTTTTTCTGCTGAATTTGATGGGTGGGGGGGAAGCTGTCTTTAAATGAGTTAAATATCTTGCCATGGAGGGATGAAGGAATGAAAGGATGAAACAAAAAACATCTCCAGGTAATTAGAACTAGGTCAGCAGAAAGCTACCATAGTTCAGGCCAGGTATTATTCTGGCCCAAATTTGCAACCTATCTCTGTTTGTCTTTAGCATTCTCTCTCTTAAGGATAAAAGACTGAATGGAGACCTAAGAATGAAGTAAAACAAAAAATGACAATAATAAATTAATGCTTAATTTTGAAGAGATTCTGAATAGTCAAGTCATATCTTCTTCTTTTTTTTTTAACCTTATGAAGTGTAACATGGACTCATAGGAACATTGGACTGGAAAGGACTCCATGGATTATCACATCCAGACCCCTGATATTTGCAGGAAATCACATCATACAATCCCATTCATAAATTCACCAACTACCACCTTAAATCTAATTAAGTTTTTGCCTTCACTACTCCTATTTGCAGGCTGTTCCAGAGCCACACTGCTATTATGGTTAGAAGCCTCCTTCTAATTTCCAACATAAAATTTATTCACAGCCAGTTTATATCTATTTGTTCTTGTGCCAATGTTGTTCTTTAGCTTAAATAGGTTTTCCCTCCATGGTGTTTATCCCCTTGATGTATTTGTAAACAGCAGTCATATTCTGCTCAGCCTTCATTTTGCTAGACTAAACAAGCCAAGCTCTTTTAGTCTCCTCTTATAAGAAAGGCTGTTTATTCCCCTCATCATCCTACTTGTCCTTTTCTGCACCTGTTCCAGCTTTAATTCAGGTTTCTTGAGCACAGGAGACCAGAATTGTTCACAGTATTTCAAACAAGGTTTCACCTGTTCCTTTTAGAATTGCATCAATATTAGCCTCTTGCTTTTGTAAATACTGCAACTGACATATTGTAAGATTGTAAGATTCAGCTTTTTCACAGATGCATCAACTATATAGCTTATAGTCATCCTGTGATCAAATAATACACCCACATTTTTTTCTCTTGCTTTTCTAGCTGATGAGCTCCCGCTTTTAGCAGAAATTCTTATTCGTCCCTAAGTGCATGACCTTACACATGATGCTATTATATTTCATTCCATTTTATTCTTCCTGCCTTCAAAATTGTTCTCAAATTCATCCTGTGTGTTCTGTATGACATTCCAATCCTCCTTTCAGTCCTGGGCATTATCAAATTTATTAACGTAAACCTACATTTACGCCAACAGTACAAACAGTACAAGTAAAAATATTAAGCTAGATCAGTCCAAAAAGAAATCCTTGAGAAACTCCATTAGTAACCAGCCTGATAGATCCCCAGCATGACCCTCTCACCTCCCTGTTGCATTTTATAATCTTATCCCTTATGTTCTCCAGTTTCATATTTTCCCATGTGACACTTTTAAAGTATTTTGCTGAAGTTCAGGCAAGTTACATGTACTAGATTTCCCTTATTTAGAACATCTGACCACAGAAAGATGCCAGATGTTGACTTCATTTAGTAGTTTTCATTAACTGTTTTTTTTTAATTTCTCAAAATCTGCACTTTCGAAAATGAAACACCATAGTTACACACCTTTATTTTTCCATTTGATCAGAACTTCACCAACTCCTGGTTAGTAGATTCAGAGGTATTTTTTATCTCCTCCCTGGCGTATCTACACATTA
>NW_017728886.1:228871156-228901368 GCF_001723895.1 Crocodylus porosus
GGAGGCCCTCAACCATATGAGTGGCCCTCCTCTGGACCCTCTCCAGGTTCTCCACATCCCTCCGAAAGTGCAGCGCCCAGAACTGGACACAGTACCCCAGCTGTGGCCTGACCAGTGCCGCATAGAGCGGGAGCAAGACCTCTCTGGATCTGCTAGTGATGCCTTGTTGATGCATGACAGGTTGCAGCTGGCTCTGCCTATTGCTTCATTGCATTGGTGACTCATATTCATCCTGGAGTCAATCATGACTCCAAGATCTCTCTTTGCCTCTGTGCTGCTGAGAGGGTCAGCCCTTACCCTATAACCATAATGCTGGTTCCCTGTCCCCAGGTGCAGCACCCTGCACTTGTCCTTGTTGAACTGTATACTGTTCAGATCTGCACACTTCTCCAACCTATCCAGGTCTGCCTGGATGCAGTCCCTGCCTGCCGGTGTATTCACTTTACCACCCAGCTTGGTGTCATCAGCAAACTTGAACAGGGTGCTCTCCACACCCTCATCCAGGTCGCTAATGAAGATGTTGAACGGCACCGGTCCAAGGACTGAGCCCTGGGGGACTCCACTGCCCACACCCTCCCAGGTCAACATCGACCCATCCACCACCACCCTCTGGGTGCGCCCCTGGAGCCAGTTTGCCAACCATGTGACCGTGCATTTGTCAATGCCAAAGTCCCTCAGCTTGCCCACCAGAATTGGGTGGGACACTGTGTCGAAGGCCTTCTGGAAGTCCAAGAAGATGACACTGACTCCCTCCTTCCCATCTAAGCTCTTTGTTACCTGGTCATAGAAAGAGACCAGGTTGGTCAGGCCAAATCAGCCTGGCACAAACCTGTGTTGTTTACCCCTCAACATCACTTCCCCTGCACAGCTCTCACAAATGTGGCTCTTGATAATTTTTTCAAAGACCTTCCCCAGGATAGAAATGAGGCTGACTGGCCTGTAGTTGCCAGGCTCTTCCTTCCTCCCCTTCTTGAAAATAGGGACCACATTGGCCCTTTTCCAGTCCTCAGGGACTTGGCCTGAGCCCCAGGAGTCCTCAAACAGCTATGCCACTGGCTCCACAATGACACCAGCCAATTCCCTCAGCACCCATGGATGAAGGTCATCCGGGTCTGCTGACTTGGACACATCTAAGCCCTCCAGGTAATCCTTAACTAGGTCTGAACTAACAGTCAGGGGACTTGCATCCTCCCTGGGTCTCTCTACGCTGTCACCCGAGAGCACCCCATTGTCAGCAGACAGGGACACAGAGGCAAAGAACTTGTTGAAGAGTTCTGCCTTCTCTCGAGCGTCCATCACCAACTGCCCTGCCCTGCCTCGTAGGGGTCCAATGTTACCCCAAGACATCTTCTTGCTACCTATATACTTGAAGAAGGACTTTTTGTTAACCTTAATCCCAGAAGCTAATCTAAGCTTCAATGCTGCTTTAGCCTTCCTTACCAAATCCCTACAAGCTCGGGTCAGGGAAGTGTACTCCTCTTTGGTCCCTCTTCCCTCTTTGGTCCCTCTGCCCCCTGCTTCCACCACCAGTACACTTTTTTCTTTGCCCTCAGGCCAGCCTGGCTATCCACGCTTAGCCATAAAGTCTTCCTGGACCCTTTTCCCGCCTTCCCACTCAGTGGAATTGAGTCCTGCTTCGCCCCAAGGACAGCCTCCTTGAGAAAGGACCACCTTTCCTGGACTCTCATACTAGCTACCCCCTGGGCTCTGAGTGCCTCCCTGACTACAGCCCTGAGCACATCGAAGTTGGCTTTCCTAAAGTCAAGCATTTGCACTATGCTAATTACCCTCCCCACCTTTCTCTGAAGAGCAAACTGGATCATTTCATATATATACAAATATTTCAAAATTGTTTCTCACCCAGCTCATTCAGTTTCAGATCAGGCCAGATCAGGTACAGCCCTTTCACTAGTTATATAATGTACCTCACTAGTTATAACTAGTATGAATATTCTCTTTCTCTCCTTGCCGTCCATCCTTCTAAATTCTGGTGCTCCTTTATCTATTGTTGCATCCAACCAGAGGTAGAAGTTGCACAAGCTTGTCTCTACTTTGCCTCCTACTTGTAGCTTTAACCTCTTATTAGTCTTCTCTCATTAGCGTTTAACCTACATCAGAAAAAAGTTAACTAAAACTCGGCACGTCTACATGTACCCTGTAGGGCCATTCTTACTGGGCCATTATTTAGTACTTCCTTTTGAAAGTACTAAATGATGTCACAGTAACAGCCCATACTAAGCCATGCTGGCAGCACACCATTATTTTTAGCCCCTATGTCACCATAGCAACATTCCATACCAATGGAGCATGCCACTATGGCAACGTTGCTGTGGTGTCATGGTTTGTGCCTGCCAACAGTGCATCACTGTAGCATTTCATATGTAGACATGCCCACTGAGAATTAAATAATGAGAAAAAAGAAAAATATAGTTAGTGGTAGATAATCCCTAAAATTTTGGAGTTTATGATCATTTCAAAAGTTTTAAATATTGATGTGAAACTCATCAAACACCTATACTTTTTGCTCAGTCTGTAAAATATACTTGGAATTTCATAGAGCCATCTACAAACAATATATAAATAATCTTTATCCTGGCATTTTGTAAAATTGATAAAATATATGTTTTTCTAGTTACAGTTTCTTCATCAACAGGTCATAACTTTCTGAAGTGCATTCATTACAGCAAATCATTGCTGAACAATTTCAGAAAATGGTAAGGTTGATCAAGTATTTAAATTTCAAATTAACATGCCCAGTCAACTAAATCTGATTTCTGCTTCAGAGCATCCCCAGCAGTGCAGATAGTTATGCATTTGACTCTGTTATGCAGTAAATTCAAGATTTCTGTTGTAAATACTTGTTATCACAAATTTAGAATTTGTCTTGAGCTATATATGTTTCATAAATTTCTTTACTGACATATTGCAGCAAGTGGACACACAAATACAAAAACAAAGGAATTCATTAAAAAAATAAAAATGAGGAATCTGGGGTTTTATTGCTGCTGTTTTTCTTTTTTTGTTTGTTTGGGGGGCTTTTAGAGAGCATTCACACCTTTCTATATCTGACATTTCACTTTCCAATTTCACATGACATTTGAAAGTGCAAACATACCTAAGTAAAAAGAAAAGACGAGAGTTAAATAAACAAAAAGATTCAGAACCTTCAAAACCACCAAAAAGGGGACAGGGTTGGGAAAAGGTTCTTATTTTCCCTGAACCACTTTGCCTTTCCTCATAACAATGAAGTACTTCTTTTTAAATTACTTTGAGCAAATTAATTATAAAATAATTATTGGGGGGGGGGTTATATTACATGGAAACAGTTTCCTTTTTATGCCCGTTGTGTATAAAGATGATAACTCAGAAAGAAAAGGTTGCCCTCTTAATTTATTATAATGCATGCAACAATGAAACTTGATTTAATAGAAATCAAAAGACATGAGGATAAAACGGAACGTTGTTGTTTTTTTCTAAAAGGCCCCAAACATTTGTTTGCAAGGCCTTGACGCATTTACACATTATAAATTATATATTTATATGTAAATGGACTTTTGGCTTCTTTCCAGGATATCCGGCAAATTGAAGGCCATATTTTGCCACCATTACTTGAGTTGTACATTACTCTTTGAATAGTTTCATTGATTTCTGGACCAACTCGTTACTTAAACCCCATATACAAAACACTTGGGGGTGGGCTGACCACAGAATGACTGCACCTGGCAGCCTGCCTTTCTGCTGTAGGCACTAATGGAAGGGGTCTATATGGTCATGTCTACATAGTAAACTTACCATGGCCAGCAGTGACACCTTCAAGCACACTGCACTGTTCTGGCCAGGCTACCTTCTAAACAGGAAGGAGTGTAGGTGTGTCTGCATACTGCTTCATACAGTTGGGCGTCTATATATGTACCATAGGATGGGAGGGGCGGTGCTTTAATTAGAGCAGCTCTCAGATTGTATTGAGTCCACCATCAAGAGTATTCAGTGTCCTGTGACCAGTGTCTTGCACTTCCAAATGGCAGCAGGGGTGCTTTAACTAAAACTCATTCAATGAGCTTTAGTTAAAGTGCCCCCACGTCCATTTTGAAGCATGGGGATGCTGAATACACGTGATGCAGAGGCTGCCAGAATGAGTTAATTCGCATGCTCTAGCAAACTCATAGACTCGATTAGTCTGCTCTGACACATGCTAATTAGCAGGCATTGGAGCAGAGGTCTGTCACATGTATAGGTGCCCATTGGTCCCATCACTTTACAGTGTTAATTAGCCCATCTGCAGTGCCATGTGGTGGTAGCAACACTGCTTTTGGTTCAGAAGGCAGCCCACGCAGAACAGCGCAGCATGCTAGAGGATGCCACTGCTGAGCACGATAATGTTACTATGTAGACATGACTCAAATCTGTATAAGCTAGTTTGCAAGAGCCAAGAGATGGCTTATGAACAGAGATGGGCTGAGGGTCTTTTCTAACCACCCACAAGCTTTCACACTTTCAAACATTTCCCCTTCTAGTGTAGAATAAAATCAAGTCCTATCAAAGTTTAGAGCTTTTTGAGAAGAGTCTTCCCAAATAGTCTATGCTTTGGTGCAGTAGTTCTCAACCTTTTAAGACTTACGGCACCCCTATGAAAAAGTCAACTTTTAGTTTTCTCTTGTTTTTTGACTACCTTGTATGCTGCAGCAACCTGTGGTGTGTGTCCTACAAGCGGCATAAGTCTCTGTATGTGGCATGGGCAGACAGGGAGGGGAGCAGGGAACACAGTAGCAGATAGGGAAGGGAGAAGAAAGCAGAGCAGTAGATCTGGCATGAAGAACTGGGCAAGGAGCAGAAAAGGCAGCAGCAGATTGGGCAGAGGAAGGGGATTGGAAAGGCACTCCGGGCAGGGGAGGGGCTTACCTCATTGCATAGCTGCCACAAAAATTTCGCCCTACACTCTGTGTAGCTTCTTGTCACAAGTGCATATAAGGAAATATATTAACTCTCCAATTAAGAGACTTATTTCCCAAATATTCAGTGAAGACCACACTGTTAAGAAGACATTAAGTGGCTCAAGCCTGACTATGTTAGCTGACTAACAATATTAAAGGTGACTTGTTAATGGGTTTACTACTTCAATGCCATGGGAAGTATAGGAAGATGTATAGCAGAATGTTTGATATTCTCTCATTTCTTTGGTGTTTTACCTTTTTGAAAAATCCATGTTTATTATTGGGCCCCCTACCATCAAAGTAAAGAGCTCTTTTCAATGCAAGAAAAAAACTGTGGGAGATGTGGACAATAGCATACCAAGTCATTTTCTTGATTTTCTATTTTCCCTAACTACTCCTCTTACATCTAGAACAGTAAATATACAAAGTAATTTTGTTCTGATTATCAGTGTATATTTCTCTCTCAAAATTTATGTATTAGGACAGATAAGTAATTGTCCCTATAAAACTATTTTTCACTTTTTTTTTTAATTTTCAACTAAATTTCCACATAGAAATTACATTTTCTCATTGAAAAAGCCAAGTGTCTGAAACAAGACATTTAAGGTTTGGAGCTAAAACCAAAATGCTTTTGTTTAGATATATTGATGTAGCACAAAAATTTCAGTTTGATTGCCTCATGTTGCTATTCTATTTCTGGTGGATGTCACCATTATATCTCCCAAAATGCACCATATTCACATTCCTAGGGAAGATACAGTACATAACCTGCACTGCAGTAGAGATGACCAATCTAGCTTTAAATGAGCTAGCTCTGTAGTAGCACAGAACTATGCACAGTATAAATTAGTCAGTGTTTTTCTTCTCCCTGCCCTATGCTGTTGCAGCTAGACTGCTTTCTAGTTACCTCTACAATTGACTGCAGCCTGTGGATTGTGTCTGTAATACAGGCACATCCCATGATCTATTCTGGGAGTGCAATAGCCACCACAGAAAAGGAGCATGAAGTATCATTGCACCAAGGAAGCATTCTTAAATCTGACTATTTCAGTTTTGGGGCAAAATATTCCATCTTTCAATATCTTGCTGAAAGCTAAAATTTTCCACTGAAAAATATAAACAGTTTCTAACTCACTAGCTAGGGACAGAAGTTGCACATAAATTGGTTTAACTAATCAGAAACTGGTTTAAACCTGTAACAAAACAGAAGTTCAGTGCACATAAACCAGTTTCAAAAAGGCTGAAACTGGTTTAAGATAAACATGATTGAATTTAGTATCAGACTAAATGATTTGGGTAAAGCTGGTTTATGAAGTTTCTGTCCCAGATCCCTTCCTGATTCAAGTTAACTCACAGTCTCCTGGCATCCCAGAATGCTTTCTAGCCCTGGGCTTGGTTATGCTATTTGCTCCAGAAGAGGTTTGGGGGGAACAGGGGATGGTGGGAGAGGGGGGTAGGGACAGTCCTCCCCCTCCAGCAAGCCCCAGCTGTGGTCTAGGGCCAGTGAAAGGAGTTAAATTTCCCTTACCCCAAGTACAGAGCTGCCCTGCCCTGCTTAAAACTTATTGCTGACTGTGAATGTGGAATACAAATTTCAGAGGCATCTGGAAGCAGGAAGAGGAAGTGATGAACAACCCTGCAAAGTCCTGCTGTTGGACTGCAAATCCCAGAGACCTCAGGGGCAGCAAGGAGAGGAAGTGAACACACAGCCCAGGCTGGCTGTGCCAGAGAGCCAAGCTCTAGCACCCCCAGCTTCTGGCCTGTGCCACTGCAGGCATGTGGCTACATTTCCTGAATCAAAGGTAAATGTCTGTCCAGTTGTTTCTCAGTTTAAATTTTGCAGCGTAGACTAACTTGAAAAGACTGAATCGATTCAGCCTCGAGCTTTTTAACTGTCTGTACTTAGCCATTATGTCCATTAAAAACTCCCAATAAGTAATATTATACATTATCTCAAACTGAAACCCACTATTTTTGGGAGAAAGAAGCCCAGAACTTTTGTTTAGACTAGTCAAAAACAAAAGACTGAAAGAACAGTTGACACTGTATCAAACTAATAGGAAACAGGAAAAATGCTGATGTCACAAAAAAACCTCTGCTTATTTCTAACAATAATAGGGCACTTGTACACATACTGAGAGCCGCTCTAATTAAAGCTCTACCGCATCTCATGTATCAGCGTCTTGCATTTAAAAATGGTGGCGAGGTACTTGAACTAAAGCACCCCCGCTGTCATTTTTAAATGCAGGGACACTGATACACAGTATGCAGAAGGCTGCTGAAGTACGGTAATCGCCACATTCCAGTAAACTTGATTAACTGAGTGCTCTGATGTTCTGGAATTCCAGCATGTTGGAGCAGCTTCTGCACTCATGTGTAGGTGCCCATATTGTGCATTTAGACCCAATGTAAAGCACATTCACTTTTTAGATAAGAGTGGTTACAACCTTTGATCTGAAAGGCATTATTAGTGTTAGTTGCTGTATTGGAGCCAAATTTGCAGAATAAGAGGGTTGAGCTAGATCAGGGCTGCCCAACTTCTGGGAGCTGACAGCCACAGACCCCTGGACCATCCAATGTTGGGATGGCCTTCCTGGATTCCCCTCCACCAGGCAGACAGCCCAGCTCTTCTCCTGCACACATGCAACCTGGTTCCTCTCCTCTCAGCTGTGCACAGAGCGTGTGGCAGGGCACTTGGGTTGTTTGTCACTTCAAGAGGGCAAGCAGCCTGCAAAGCTGCCAGCAGGTGTGGGGCAGGGCTAATTGAGAGACAGATGACCCAGGGAGCCAGCAGGTAAGGCTAGACTGGGTAGAGGAGTCACCTGAGAGCAGGTATAAGCCCAGGTCCTGAGAGAAGCCCAGCAGTAAGAACTGGAGCCTGCTGAGAGAACACCGTGGTCCAAGGGTCTAGTGAGGGCCTGAGAGCGTGGGACCAGTGAGGGTCCAGGAACCCCCAGAGGAGGCTCTTAGTATAAGAGAACATCAATGAGGATGCCATCTGCAAAATATGGGTCATGGGAGGAATGGAGCCATGCAATTAGCCCGTAAGACAAGGACAACAGTGCATCTGGTGGTCATTAAGGAGTAATCTGGGGAGCCCTGGGGCTCATAATAATAATAAGCATCAAGACATGGTGGGTGAATGGAGGGGTGATTGCTCAGAAAGTGAGGGCTACAGGGATTCCAGGGGCTTCACAGCCACCCCTAGAGAGGCAGCCTGCCACAGCAGGCAGCACAGACCCCTCCCTAGTCCCTTGTTACCATGTTGCCTCACCCCCAGGATCAAGATAGGAAGTAGAAGTCAGAAGAGAGAGGAGGAGCCCAGAGCCCCCTGCCACCATAGCAGCCAGAGAAATGAGGGAAGCAACGGCTAGGCAGGAGCACATGAATCACATGTTAACTCCTTGTGTCTTGGACAATCTCAAGATAGATCATCTTCAAAGAACCAACCTATGAGTCTAGGCAAATATCATTTTTCTAATAGCATTTAAGGCTGTTTGCAGACATTTAAAAAACTGTTTTACTGGAAGAAGCACCATGTTACTTCAACCCGGCTCCACAGCATCTGTATAGATTGGGCCTTCAGCAGGGCTTTTTGGCACTTTTAGCTAAAGCTGATTCAATCAGCTACTAGATAAAAGTGCCAAAAAGCCCCACTAAAGTGCCTGATCTATACAGATGTCAGGTGAGCTGGGTCCAACTAACACACTGCCCCTTCTGGGCATGTGCTGGACTTGGCATGGAAGTGCTCAGAATGTAAAGTAAAGCACTATTTCCTTTTTAACAGCTGCAAGCAGCTTAAGTCACCAATTGAGGGTGAAGGTGGCAACAGTCCCTCAATACAAGGATGGCCGTCTTCCAGTAAATAGAGAAGCTATCAGTAAGTCTGCACATGACTGAGGAGGTGAACGCAAGAACCGCGCGTTTGACTGCAGATGTGGCAAACAGTTCCAGGAAAAAGTAGATCCTGGTGATGCCAGGTCAGAGCTCTTTTTCTTTTTCTTTCTCATCTATTTGCCTCAGTAGTGAGGTGAATTTGCTCAAAATTATAGATGCCTTGTTGTACATCATGGCGCTATTGAGATTCAGTACTCAAGACTCTTAGGTATTGATGTAAACACTGCATTTCTTCAGATGGCCTTCAAGGTGTCCTTGAATCTTTTCTTTTGCCCAGCTCAAGTGGTGATCAGCAGTGAGCTGAATGTATAGGACCTATTTTGGGAGCTAGTTGTCAGGCAACCTGATGGCTTGTCCTGTCCAGTAAAGCTGGTGCCATATAAATATGGCTTCAAAGCTAGCAGTGCTTGCTTTAGCCAGAATACTCATGTTATAAGTCACCAGCAATTACATTTTATAATGTTCCAAAAGAAATGTAGAAGGGTTTTTATAAAGTGTGTCTCTTAAAACACTCCATTCCAATTTTAAAATCTGCATTTGTTTTGTATTATTTGTTTGTTTCAAAAAGGCTAACAAAGCAGAGAAATAAACACATTGATGTAAAATAACTTGTCACTGTTTTTAGACATGTGCTCTCACAAAGTCAATTATAATGCTCTGCAGCATGCAAAATTATTAAAACTGAAATTTTTAAACACTTAAAATTAGAAATGATAAAGTTGCACTGAGCTTTTTTTTTAAGCGTGGACAAGAACAAAGCTAGAAAGTTTTTAAAGTAAAACATCACAGTCACCTAGCGCAATTAAAACAAGTGACTCAAAATGATTTACTGGTTAGCTGTATAAATCCCCCTGGATGAGTAGATGTCTGATCTCCAGCCAGCATTGCTACAGCATTAGTACCTCTCTCTGGAGCCTGAAATAAATATCTCTAGGTTGATCTTTTGGGGCTAAAATCTGTAGGCCAGTGGGGTCATTGCCCTGTTCAGTATGACACTAAACAGAAACAGTTAAATACTACCAATGAGTTTTGCCATTGACTTCAGATGAGCCAGGATTTCATAAAACACATTTCACTTACTCTTAAATTTTAGTAACACTTATCTTATCTATTGTAAGCAATCTCTATAGCATACAGCTTTTGACAGGCATGTAAATCTTAAAACTTGGAATTTTCAGTGGTGGGAGAGAAGATCTGGAAAATTGTTTCCACATTTTCTACCCATTCACTAAGATATCTTCAGCCCAGCGTATAAATCTTTTACACATTAAGGCTTTCACTGAAGCCAGCTATAATGTTGCTGTGGATTTGAGTAATAGCAGCAGAGTTAAAGATTAAAAATGTACAAACAAAAATGAGCGAACTGTAGTTTCCTATAGTAATTCTTTGTAAGCCAGTCTTGTTTGTATATTTTCCATTCCTCTTACTTTTTTTCCCTGTGGCTAAAATATCACATCACACTTAGACCCCACTGGGGTGGCCAACCAAAGTAAGGGGTAGAGCCAGCCAAATTAATGTTTTAAAAATAGACAAATGAGATATGTATGTTCATTAAAAAGATCCATTTTTTAAAAGAGGGGAGTAGGTGATGATAGCTTCAAGGTACCAGTTGCTCTAACATGCTGATAATTTATTTTACACATTATTATTTGCTGCTCTACAGTAAATGCGTAGTTACTATGGCAACTGCCATGTCATATGATCTGAACGCTATTTTTAAGATAAAAACAACTCTTAAAGAAACATTCTATCTGCACAATAGAGATTTCTTAGAAGGGCTGAATATACACAAAAATATCAGCAACAAACAATCACTGTTCAGGTTCTTCTAAATATCATCCTAATTTTTTAAGTAATATTGCATTTTTTATTTTAAAAGCATGGTGCTGGCTAAACAGTGACAAGGAATCCTTCACTTAAAGGATTTAATCTTTTCCTACAGCTACCAACAGGCTAGTAGATTCTCTCTTACATGGTCTCATCTGAGAGGTTAATGGAACCCAGTAGATTTCAGACCTTTCTGAAGAAAAATATTGTTCAGCTGTTCCAGGTCTGGTTGGACTTTCTTTTGTTCTTGTCTGTGTTTGTAGTGGCCTTTAAATGCCTTCTGTTGTGTATTGGGTGTCTATATATATTTGTTTTTTACTTCATCAGCAGAGGGCACTGCCCAAACTGCATAATTTTGTGTTACTGATTGCTGTTGTGTTTCTTAAGGGTAGTAGTTGGTTGTTGTTAATAACGATGGTTCCCCTGTTCTTCCCTATGTAATCTCTCCAGGACAAGAACCCCCCAGATACACATTATTGGTGACGAGGTCAGATCCTCATGAGTAAGAATGCTTCCAGTGTTTCAGACTAAAGAACAAAGGAGAAACTTGTAGTGATCCACGCTGCAGGTGAGCAGGGTCCAGGATTCTTTTCCTCCCACGTGCTGGCCTGGTACAGTTGCTCTCTAACATAGCTACTTTGGATCAAATTGAAGAGTTTGATGTAGCCAGTCTGCCCACTTGGGGTTTGTATGCTGACTGACTAGACTTCTATCTGAAAGCTAATAAAATTACTGATGATAACCAGAAACAAGCGGTGCTACTGAGCATCAGTAGCTCAAAGACCTTGGATGTTAATTGCTCCCTTGTGCCCGTGGCCAAACCCCATAACAAGTCCTACCATGAAATCCTCCAGTTATTAAAAAATCCCTTTGCACCAACCCCATCCAAAACCATTTGTGAGTCCCATTTCAACCAGCGAAACCATCTCCTTGCTTGTGTTGCTAGAGGGAAGGTTTTTGCTAAATTATAGTTGGTCTAAACCTATCAACAACTCTCTGTGGATGATCAAATGGCTGATCCACAGGCAATCATCATCTATAAGGGGGCTTTCCAAGCTAAGCATCTACAGTTTGAAGTAAGTGCTGTAGCTAGAGTTTTCCAAAAGGTTACGGATGATTGACTTGCAGGTCATAAAGCAGTCATGCCGTATTTTGATGGTGTCCTAATCAGAGTGAGAATTTGTTGTCCAACTGTGAGAAGCATTACACCACATCTCCAATGCTGATCTTTATCCAACAAATGCAAAGGTAGAAGCTACTGATAAAGTCCCAACAACTAGGAATAAGCAGGAACTGTAAGTGTTCCTGGGTCTGCTTAATTTCTACCATTCTTTCCTAAAAGACAAGACCACATGCATCATCTATTGGATAAAGATGCCTTCTGGAAATATGTTAAACTGCACAAGGCTTTTAATGAAGTGGAGTGATTGTTGTACTCTGACAGTGTGCTAGTCCATTATGACTTGGAGAAGCCACTTCTGCTTACTTGCTATGCTTCACTGGATGAAGTAGGGGCTGTCCTCAGTCACCTTCAGTGTGATGGTCATGAAGCTCCCATTGCCTACTATTCACAAGCTATGAATAAGGTCAAGAGGAATTATGCTCAGATTGATAGGGAAGCTCATACTGCTGTCACTGGGGCTAGGGAATTCCATGACTACATATATGCCTGTAAATTCACAATTGTGACAGATCATAAACCATTGCTAAGGTCATTCACCAAGAATGGAATAACACCCCAGATCATTTTACCACACATGCTTCATTGGTCCTTACTCTTATGAGTAAGAGAATGCATATGACTGTGAATTTCAGCACCACCCTGGGATGTCAATAGCAAAGGACCTGTGGGTTACAGTGGACAATCAGCTGAATGATCCAACAGTCTACCCTTGTTGCAAATAAGGCTAACAGCAAACCAGGCTGCATTAGTAGAAGCACTACTAACAGATCTAGGGAAGTAATTGTTCCCCTCTATTTGGCACTGGTGAAGCGACATCTGGAGTGCTGTGTTCAGCAGAGGGCAACAAAAATGATTAAGGGGCTGGGGAACTTGACCTATGAGAAGGAGTCTTATTTCATGTCTGGACTAAACATGACTTGTGGTCTTATTTAGTCTGGAGAAGAGAAGGCTGAGGTGGGATTTAATGACAGACTTCAACTGCCTGAACAGTGGTTCCAAAGAGGATGAAACTAAACTGTTCTCAGTGGTGGCAATGACAGAAAAAGGAGCAATGGTCTCAAGACCATTGCTCTCAAGTTGCAGCAAGGGAAGTTCAGGTAAGATATTAGGAAAAACTCTCTCACAAGGAGGGTAGAAAAGCACTGGACAAAGCTAACCAGAGAGGTTGTGGAATCTCCATCTTTAGAGGGTTTTAGGACTCTGGTAGATAAAACCTTGGCTGGGGTGACCTAGTTGGGTCCCTTCCAAACCTCATTTTCTATGATTCTCTGAAATGCAGGTGCACCAAGTTGTTTGCCATTTTTGTGTCCTGAACTCACTGCTCCTCCACTCTCTGAAGTTCTGATAATAGAATCTTCATCTGATCCTCCTCTCCAGGCAGATGACCTTGCTCACATGATTGCTAAGGACCTAGAGTTAGTCTGAATACTGAACTCAGCATGGAAAAGGTAGCCTTTATCAAGAATTGCAAATGATTTAAGATATTCTTCATTTCAAGCTGCAGTCAAGGATTGCAGAATTTAAGTTATTTGTTGCACATCAACATGAACTTTCTGTCCTTAAGAGATACTTCCTATGGGGCAAATGAGTAAACATTCTTAACGCAGGTTGAATACCTGCTCTCCATATGGGACATCCATCGATGGATTATTCGCATGAGAGCTCTTGCAAGAAGTTATGTCTGGTACCCAAAGATTGATACTGACATTAAGCAAACAGTATAGAGGTGTGAACCATGTCAAGCTACATACCATGCACCAGTTAAGACTCCAGTCCATCCATGGGATGTGATCAGGACCCTGTGATCTCACCTGCATATAGATTTTGCTGGCCCTTTCCAAGGCTAGATATTCTTTATTGTCATTGATTCTTTCTCAAAGTGGTTGGAAGTTGTTTCTGTTGCATCAGTGACTTTGCACACGGTAATCCAAGTTCTACAGCAGCAACTCATGGTCTTCCAGATACCTTTCTATCTGATGGTGATGCTTAATTCACTTCTGAAGAATTTCAGAAGTTTATGGAGGGAAATATTATTTGTCACACCACATCTGCACCATTCCACCTGTCATCAAATGGCCAAGCTGAGTGGATGGTCCAAACTACTGCAGATGTGAATCACTGATGATAGCTGGAACCAACTAGCTGATTTCTTACTACAATGACACAAAACTCTGTGCACTACTACAGCGTGACAGTCTTGCAGAACTGCTAATGAACTGCCAGCTGAAAACTTATTTGGATTGGCTCCACCCATATATGGTAGCTGAATATCAGACAAGGTAGAAATCCAGTTTTCTAAGAAACAGAAAGTTTCACATCTAACAACTTTGAACCAGATGAACCTGTGTACATCCAAAACAACATGACTGGGCCACAGTGAATGTCTGCATCTGTCCTTGGAGATACAGATCCAATATCATATAAGATTTAGACTCCTAATGGAAAGACATTTCACTGGCACATTGCCAGATCAGCACTGAGTCTCAGACAATGTGACCTCTGCAGCACCAGAAGATGTTACACCATTGGTGGAACCAGTTCTGATGAGTCCATTAGTTAATGTCTTAGACCTATCAACACTTCCAGTTGCTGAAGCTACTCTAGGATAGGTGAAGGAGCTTACTGCAGTTACCAGTGAAATGTCTGTCACCCCTGAAGTGGGTTGCATGAATTGGGTCACTGTCCAGCCGAAATACTTACAGGACTACATTATCTGGGGAGAGGGGTGTTGTACATTGAGTGTCTGTATATACAGAAAAGGACACTGCTTTGGCTGCATTCTGTTGTGTTGATGTTTGCTGTTCTGCTTAGTGTTAAGCTTAGCTAGTTGTTGTTAATAAAGATGGTTCCCCTGTTTGTCCTTTCATGATCTCTCTGGGACAAAAACCCCACAGATACACAATAGCCTTTACTCTTTGACTGATGTATATAAAATCTTTAACTGATTTATATAAAATGTTTCTAAAAAATAACTGCTACATTTGTGATAGAGATAAAAGTTCTTTCCCCCATTGCAGCATCCAGTAAGGAATTGGAATGGGAGCTTAAAATCCCAATCCTCAATGGAACAGTGTATTTTATATAAAACAATCAATTTTATGTTTGGCAGTTGAATGACAGCCTGGGGTGGGGGGGAAGAGGGTGATCTTAGATCAAACTGAAACAATTTTTTTGGATTTTTTTGCCACAAGCCCCAAAAAATAATTTTTCATTTTATATCAAGCCAAATGTTTTGTTTAAACTTCTATCTTTAAATAATTTAAACTTTTTTTAAAATTTAAGTGAGTTTGAAATAACATTTTTCATTTGAAAAAATGAAAAGATAATACCTCTAAAATGTTTTATATTTAATTAAATCCAATTGAGTTCCCTGAGTTGGATGATAAATATGTTTTGTATACATACATTCAAATGACCAGGGAGAGTTCTCCCCTGTTTGTTCCCCTGATAGAAAAACCTGAAAAGACATTTTAATGCTGAGCCCTTGAGAGCCGAGAGATTGCAGTGCTGACAGTGCAGGTGTGGGGCCCCTGTGCACACATCTCACCATACCCTGCAGGCCCCCTCAGTCTGCCTAGAAATAGATGACAGCAATGCACAAAACAGCTCAGATTGGCTGATCCAGACTGATCATAGTCAAACTGTTTCTCCCTGCAGCAAAATTTGGGATTATGAAGGAGTGTGTTTTGCTCCCTGCTTGGCTGCAGTAGTAAAGTCCAGTGAGCAATACACTGTCTCTCTGGGTATGGGGGCAGGAGAAAAGTACCCTGGGATGCTGGAGCACAGTGTTGTGACTTCTCTCAGGTAACCAAGTTATACAGACATTTGCTGTCCCAGGAGAAATTCTCCCATGAGTGATAAAATCCGGGTCGTTCCCAAGTTATTTTTCTCTTAGAGTGGCCATTTTTGCTTTTGGAAAAAAAAATCCTGAATATCTATACATTCATAGTTGTTTTTTTCCTGGAAAAGCAGCAAATCTCCCAGGAGAAACTGAATGTCTGCGTGTGGCCTTAGATGCCAACTCATTGGGCTTGTCTACACATGCTTTTATGCACACATAAACTTAATGTGCATTAGCCTAAAGTGCATTAAGGTAATTTAGGCACATATCCACACGTGCATGCCATAATGCACTTAGCACAGGTGTGCAGGCTGACTTGGGTCTAAAGTTAGTCCCAAGTCAATGGACACACGCCACGTTTATCCATATTAGCAAGTTTATGCATTCACTAATGTGATTTAACTAGTTGTGCATAAAGTTGAACCCACTTTATGCAGGTATCAAATTTAGGCTTGAATAGCTTTAAATTGCTATTTTTAAAGCACATTAAGAGCACACATGTGTAGACATGCATGCTTAATGCACCTTAAATTGGGATAATGTGTATTAAATGCACATATGTAGACATGTCAATTCTGTGTGATACTGTGCAGTGGAGACCAAATGAGTCACTTGAACTAGTAGCAACACCATACTCAATGGTCTAAATGTGAAGGGAATAGAGGCAGAGGGCTTTCAGTGAAGGATGATTGACTCAAAAGCACTTCCATCACAACTTGGGTTAGTTAACTATTATGGCACACTGATGGTTTTGATCTTCCAAAGATTTCTGAGGAGGGGATGCAACCTGAACCAGCACCAGTATATAGCCCAAAATAGAACCTAAAGAGAGCTTTAAGGTCAGGGTGCTGGCTGAAAGAGGTTGAAAGCTGCAAACAAGCAAACTGTGCTTATTTGATTCATCTTACAGTCAAGGAAGCACAAAAATTTTACACTCTTATAAATAAGCAAATCACATTAACTGACCCCATCATCATTTTCTAACTGGAAGAACCTGGAAAGCCCTGAAGTTTTAACTAATGCCTCAGGTCAAAAGGGTTAACAATATATATGATGGAGCTACAAAATTGTTTCACAACCATGTTTTCAAATAATTACTTTTATAGCCCAGATGAAATCCACAGTTAATTGACACTAGTCAGTTGACATAACCATAAGTAACCAAATAGGGTTTTTGTGCCTATGTTAAATGGATTGAAATTATTCCCCCTGTAATATTCTGATAAAGCTTAACCCAGAGCAAAGAATTACTAGCATAAGGCAGCTGGGGTAGCTGTGGCTGGAGCAAAATAAAGTAATACAGGATATATTAGTCATAACTGACAAGAAGAGACTTTTCCTTATAAAGAAATGTATTTTCCATGTTGTTTTTTAAAACATAAATACTTGAAGGATTCAAAGCCAGAAATCTTAAATACTTCTATAATTATACACATCTGCATCATTTTATACAGATGTTTGTGATTAGGAGTGTATTATTAGAACAAGGGAAACAAGGGAAAGGCTTTCCAACATATAATCAGCCAGTGCTGCAGTTCAGAAGAAACAGTGTTAAACGTTGGCTGTCCTTGAATTCCTTACATTGCTGCTTTGTCTTAACTCTGTCTTCCATGAGGACTCAGAAATAACCCTGTTCCATCCCCTCAAGTTTTAATAATATTGTTAAAGAATCAGATATAAAAGATTGCTGAGAACACTCAGGGGAATTGCTAAATAATTCCATAACAGCACAGTATGGACACCTTAAGTGCGAGGCTGTACAGAGCCCAGGTTTTTCATTACTGTCCCCAGGAAACTCTGAATAATGCCACTACTGTCCTCCAGATCAAGCTGGAAAATGAAACTAGACTCTCAATTCTTTCATCTTGGTAAATTAAATTTTAATATGTTACAAAAAGATAGCAGTAGGTTGCAGTATTCAATTCAATGTTCTATATGAGTCTCTCAAAATTCCACAGTAGGTAAAAAACCAAAAGTCTACAGGATGCAAAATGCTTTATATTTTAAACTATTCTGCAATAATATGGCATTTTGTTTTCCAAAGGGCTGTGTTATGAGAGGCATGCTGTAAAAATCCAGAGATGTTGCCAGTAATTAGGCAGCTGGGTGGCCTAGAAATCTTCTCCATTACACTTTTGTTTCCTTGCCAGTTCTCCATGTTCTCTCTTGAAAGCATGTTTTGTTTTTGTTTACATAGCCCTCACAGGCAGAATGAATAACCCGTTTTTTCCCTGCACTTGCCAGCCTTCACTGATAGAATATCAGCTTCCACATTGATGGACCTTGCACAGGGCCTTCCAGGTTATTTGATTTGACCAGAAATCAATTTTCACATCATTATAAGAAAACATCTTTATAGCACTCAAAATAATTGGAACTCAGGTAAATCTGAAGGTGAAGATTACCTATATTCTGTAGAGGGAGAGAGAGAGATGTAGAGTTGCACCATAGTTATGTGGAGAACTGCACACCTCTGACCGCTGAGGGACCAGCTAATAGACATTCGCTGTCAAGAACCGACCTCCTGTCAAGAACTACTGAACTCTGAACCCCCAGTTTCCCTTCTCCCTGATTTTAAAAGTCTGTATGCAGTCATTTCTGCTTCCCTCCAATAATTATAAGCTCCCCCATTCAACTCTCCTTTTGGGTCTGTCGAATGAAGGAGGAAATGCAAGGTCCGAGCGAAGTGATGTCATTTGACTTATTCTACCCATGGAGCATTCTTGGGCATGACTACTCAATTCCTTGAAACATGGGCCTAATTTGGTTTGGGAATTTTGCCACCAGCCTCACACTTCCCCTAATAATGACTATTCTCACTCCAGTTTCCAAATTCAGCAGTTCATCTTATTTGAAAAGCGGGGAGTGGAATTTTCCTTGTTTGACACAAAGTTCTTTTTTTCCCACCTCCAGAGCTCAAAAGAATGGATTAAAGGATTTCACTTTAACTTTGAAAACATTTATTTCCCTTTTAGCACAACCCAATCATAGAAGGATTCAGCTGAAAAGATAACCCCCCACAAAAAATATGAATTATGAAAAGTAGTTTGCAGATTTAATCATTGCTTCAACAACCACTAGCTACCATACAAAAACTGTATAATAAAATTATAAATGAATAAGTACATAGAATGCAAAACCTTTGCACAAGGGATCATTAGGGCAGCAAATCAGAACCTCTAACACAAAACAAAAAAAATAAATAAAAGCTGAGGATTTCAGTCATAGTTTTAACTTCCGCATGTTGAATATACACGGGGCTTTGAATTGCCAAAAAAACAATAATATCTAGCCTGATACATATAGTTTTTAAAACAGCAAATTGTTATTGTTAGAGAAAGCCTTATTTTTTTAATACCTGACTTAATTTAATTTTTAGTTCATGTTCTGCAATTTCCAAGGCTTGGTTTCTGACCAGCAATGAATATTCCTGAAAATTTAAATGAAAAAAAATGATCCAGTCATTTGCAGGGAGTTTACTAATGTGCTGCAGAAGATTTAAAAAAAACAAAAAAAAACCCCAAACCCCCAAAACCCCCAAACATTTGGGGAATATTCCTGGCTCTATCACAAACATCCAGTAGGACTTGGGATGAATGACTTAACCTATTTCTGTTTTATTTTCCATATAGGTAAAAGAGATGTTTTATCTATTAATTGTAAGAATCTGAATATTTTTTCATATTTTAAGGGCTGGTAAGGAAAGACTTTTGAAACTGTTAGGAGAAAAACACATATGGAACAAGAAACTATTAATAACCATTACTTATAGTTTTTACAACAGTCCCCAAAAGTAAACTCTTCAATGCATTCTTCCCTTGAACTCTGGCTGCAAATGTGAGCTTTGGACTATGAAAGGTACGGTATCCACTAGGGCCGTGCAAAGCTTTGGTCCCTGATTCGATTCGGCAGACATTTGGCCCAATTCGGTGGCTAAATCTCTGAATCTGAATTGAATCAAGAGACCCTTTAATCTCTCCAAATCAAATTGGAACCCTCCAAATAGAGTCAGAAAGATTTGGAAAGATTCAGCAATTTGGACATAGACACAGCTTTAAATGTTTTTTCTATGTACCTCAAGGTACCAGGCGGCTTGTGAATGCTGCGATGCTGGGGTGCGTGGAGTGTCCCACAGGAGCGCGGTGGGCTCCCCAGCACACTTGGCAGCAGATGTGGAAGTGGACCAGAAGCACTTCCAGTCTACTTCCAGGTCCACCGGAGAGCTTGGTGACTGGTGCCTCCTGGGTCTGGGGGGGCATTCGGGATCTCCCCACAGCCAATCACCAAGCTGGGAGGGTAAGGGGGGGCCCCCCAGTCCACTCCCTGGCAGACCCAGAAGTAGACCAGAAGTACTTTCAGTCCACTTCCAGGTTTGCCGCAGAGCACATCAGGGTCCCCTCATGCTCCTGTGGGATGCTCCATCTGCCCCAGCATTGCAGCATTCACCAGCCACTCCTGGTACCTTGGAGTATGTAGAAAAAACATTTAAAGCTGTGTCTATGGCCAAATCGCTGATTCTCCAAATCAGCATTAAATCTTCAGATTTGGATTTGGCCAAATCAAATCAGGGACAATGAATTGAATCGCTGTCCCTCATTTGGGCCAAATCCAAATCAAATAGCACCAGTTTCACACACCCCTAGTATCCACTAAAGGGAAATCTCAAGATATCTGCACTTACTCCATTTAATAATGTCAAAATGCTTTTTCCCCTTCCAAATATAATCATTCATATGGGCTTGTTTATGCACACAAGACACAAGTCTATAGTGTAGCTACTGAATTTTGGCAAACTTGAGACTTTTTTCACAGAACTCTTCCCAACTTCTTTCTAGCATGCCACACCATACAGATTGTGACACCTTCTGGTAATGGTTAAATTATAGCAGCAGACTATCTACATGTAGTGCTGTGCTAGATCGACTTCAGCTCAGAGAGACTTCCTGGGCTTACAGACAATGCAGCTGTTTGTTTCAACAGCTTTAAAAAAAATCTACATATCACTGACATCCCATTGAACCTGTCAGGAGGTGGGCCATTTCACTCCACTGAAGTGCTTTTCCTTTTATTGCCAGTCCTATAACAAGATTATTGAAATGATTCAACAATAGGCAAGCTGCAGCCATAGATACTTGTTGAAAGTAAATAATAAAAGCATTTTATCAGGATTGCTGTCATTTTCTTGTTGAGGGATACATCTGTTTCATAAGTACATTTTATGTGTGCCTGCCTTATGTGAACCTGCTCTAATTTAGTTACACTGATAGGTGCAGTTGTAGCTTTCTGTCTAACAATATTAACAGATGAATAGAGCAGTCATTTTCAGACAGCAATTTGCCACAGCTACAGTCGAAGTGGATTGGTTTGAGATTGCAACCTCATAAGAATGGATTTTTAAGGAGACAACTGGAAAGCATGTTAGTTATGCAGTAATTTGAGATATAAATGCACTTTAAGCAAAACTAAATTGGGGCAGGAAACAAATCTAGTGCAACAGCATGGCCTGTATGCACAGTTTGAAAATTAATCACTTCTACTGCCAACTGATAATACTCCATGCCTAAAGAAGGAAAACTCTATGAACACTAGAATGTTTATGAACACACGTGTACTCATGTATTATAGTTTTGTTTAGATTTTTTAAGCATCGTTTAGCAGATGGTTCAGGTCCCAGATAGTCCAATTATCTACCTGTGTCTGATTTGCATTTGTGATAATCTCGCCATGAAAGCCTAGAGAAGAAAGTTTAAATTTTTGGAGAATAAATTTATGGAGAAGAAAGTTTAAATTTTTAGCTCACTGAAGTGATGGGCTGATTAAAGCAGTGGCTCAGAAATGTTATATACAACCTCCATTTACTGCCTTAGATAGATAAACTTAGTTCTATCCCATGGTATTGAGATTCAAGCCATGTATCTGTAATATTGTAGTACAATGAAGGAAGGACATGCTATTCAGTAGCTGGAGACCTATTTAAATTTATGCTTTATTTGGAGGTGCATTATTCATATTGTGTAGCTTTCATCTATAATGGTAACAAATATTATGACACATCGGCAAGCTCTAAGAGACCATCAGGTCTTCGGGAAAGCCTAGGACCAGCAGTGTTTTCTGATATTATGAACTAATCCTAAATTAGCACAGTCAATGCTTTTATAAGACAGTGATAATGTGCTCACATATCTAGCACAAATATCAAGCCTTGGATGAGAGCTTTGAACAGCCTATAAAGAATGTGCTGACACTCCTATCTCCCTCTTTGCCTGGAACCAAAAGGTCAGGTGTAATCCATGCCCTCAGTGAGAAGGAACTGGGAAAAATGCTGATAAAGCAAAAGCTGATAAAAATACACATGTTTACTAAATACAGAAAGAGCAGAAGGAAAGAGGATACTGAGTTATTAAATATGTATTATATGTAAGGAGGAACAAAAACTAGACGGCAAATCCTACCTTCAGTGTATATTCAAACACCCAATGGACTCCACCATAGACTATTCATGAACCAGAGGCTGAATTTGTGATCCTCCTATTTAAAATGTATTCCTCCTTTCTTTTTTCAATGAGAACTGAAATCAGAAGTTGCATAAATATACCTGAAGGCTGAACTTTACATACATGTATAAACTACTAATGATGTGATACAAAGATCCAGCTTAGGTACACTCTGTATGAGCATTATTATAAAAGTCTGAATTAAAAGAAAATTACTTATAAAATAAACCAGTGAATTCTCCTCCTGAAAACATGGATCGAGAGACTAGATCACTTTGGATCAGAGTCATGGGAAAGAGCAGGGAACAGAAATGTAAGGAAAATTTTGGAAGTACCTAAGTGAAATAGGGGGTGAATCCAAAAAAAGACTCACACACCTAACATGGGAGTTTGCTAGAATTTAGATGTCTGCTACCAAAATTGAAATCCTGAAAACCCTGCTCAGAAGCTGCCTAATTTCCATAAGTACCTTATTTTTTAGAACAACTCAGTATCTATCTTATGCCTAAATCTAACTGGGATTCAGAAAAAATGGTGTTCCTCCATGGACATGATCCAATGAGCAGTCTCAGAGCACACTAACATACATGTATGGGATCAAATTCTTCACTAAAATACAGTGGTGGTTGCTGATTTCTTTTAAAGCGCAAGTCTGATGGAAGTGATTGTGATGTCCCCCTTTTACACAATAGTCTAATGAGAATAACCATGGACCAGGAAGTGCAAGACATGGGTTAAATTCCTTCTTCAGTATGAAGGATGATCAAACCCATATCTAAACCCCAAACCTCACAGAAAAGTGCCTGTATCACTCAGTAGGCAAGTCTACATGTACATTAATGCACCATAGTTACAGAGCATTAACTTCAGTACCTGTGGGTGCCTATACACAAGCAGGGAGGCTGCTCCAACATGCTGTAATTACAGTGCATCAGAGCAGATTCAATTAATCGTCCAATGGGCTTTAGGTAAAGTGTCCCCACTGCCATTTTGAAGTGTGGGGATGATGATACACGAGACTCTCTGGGTACTTTCATCAGAGTGGCTCTCAGAGCTGCTCTAGTTAAAGTGCTTCCCAGAGCCTGTGTATAAATACCCTGTAATAATAGGTACTAACTCAATGCTCAGTAATTTGCATTGAGTTAGTAACAGCACGTGCCTTTTTAGTGATGCTAGTGTGCAGTATACTAGTTCTAGTGCACATTGTCAAGTACCTCCTTAACTTGCAGGCCTGTAGGACACCGCCTGCTGGCTGACTTAAGAGACGAATTCTAATTAGAGGTCTATACACCCACGTTCTCTCCTGCCATGACTTGGTGTTTAGGGGAGTTGATTCAGTACCTGGATGTGTAGGTTCAATTAGTCGTCCCACGAGGTCCTATGTTCCTGAGGGCTCCTCCACCCCTACACCCTTCCCTGTTCCACCAGTATCTGAGCGGCCGCTTGGTCCTTCCCCATGGCCTCCATCCAAAGAAGAAAAAAAACAAAAAAATACAAAACCAAGCACTCCTGGCCTGGATTATTGTGGCAGAAAACAAACAAAAATTATGTCTGTAAGGTCAGTCCCTCTTTTTTTCTGTTACCGTCTCTATGGTGGCTCTCCACGAGCCTCTT
The DNA here is from genome assembly GCF_001723895.1 of Crocodylus porosus. NCBI lineage: Eukaryota > Metazoa > Chordata > Crocodylia > Crocodylidae > Crocodylus > Crocodylus porosus. The sequence continues at coordinate 228,894,944 of NW_017728886.1, forward strand.
ATTGGGGTCGTCACAATTCCCATCATCCCACTAGGTCCATCCATGAAAAAATTTAGTTGAGCCCCTTTTAGGGTCTTTAAGGTACCAGTTTTCTAGAGTGCCCCTCTATTAGGGACTTTACGGTACCTGTCTCTGCTGGGCTCCACTGACTCCCAGTGTGGTAACAGGCAGTTCCAAGTACTGCCCGGTCAACAGTCCTCTCTCTAAGTTCCCTCCCGGGAGTTTGCTCTCTGGAGGAGTCTCCTACCAGCTCCCCACGTTGCTCTCAGGGTTCTCTGCAGCATGGCTTGACTCAATCCTCCTCCTTCCGGGTCCACACTCCCCACACTTGCCTGTTCCAGGCTCCTCTGTATACCAGAGTTGGCGTTCCCAGCCCCTCTCCTCCAGAAACACCTGAGTAAGGAGAGTTTCTGCTGGGTCCTTTGGGGCTGTGGGTCTGGGGCCACTGACACTATGTTTAGCCTTTGCTCCTTTGCACCCTGTGACTCTCTCTCTTTCTCACACACATTAGCACAGCTTTTGGTGTGATGCACTAATGTGCAGTAGAATTAGTCTACCGAGCATTTAGCATCTTGTGTGGATGCACCAAGATTTTCATGAAATGACTGTTTGATGTTAAATACAGAGACACTTGGAAAGAAGCAACCAGACCCCCAAATCTCCCTCCCAAGTAAATACCCTAACTATTAGGCAGAAGTGTAAAGCCCTCTCTAAGGTTCTTTGCCTTTGATCCAATGAATCTTGAATTATTTGCTGGACAATGCCACTTCTTCAATACAAGAAGTGGAGAGCAACACCACACTGACCTGTAGCCTGATGACAGGTCTCTTAATTCCTGGACAAGTGCTCTAACCACTAGAACGTTGTGAATGTTGTGGGCAATACCATCACTGGTTTTTCTTTAACAGAACGTGGGCACTGCTATATTTTGTGAAAAGCCCAAATCTACCACCTGCATTTGGTGGGTTCAGTCAATATTTAAAAGTAACACATTGCTCAGACAACTTAGGCAGAAAAACATAGTTTCTAGATCCCAACCAGGTTTCGTTAGGAGATGGATGCAATTTAGGTCATAGATTCATAGATTTATTCATAGATTGTTAAGGGCTGGAAGGGACCTCGCAGATCATTAGGTCCAGCCCCCCCACTCTAGGTAGGAGGACAACTGGGCTTAGATGACCCCTGCAAGGTGACTGTCTAGTCTCATTTTGAAAAGCTCCAGGGTAGGTGACTGCATCACCTCTAGAAGGAGTTTATTCCACAGTCTGGACACCCTGACTGTGAAGGATTTTTTCCTGGTATTAAGTCTGAAGCAGCCTTCCAGGTGTTGGTATCCATTGGTCCTGGTCTTCCCTCGGGATGCCCTAGTGAACAGTTAGTTGTTCACCAAGCTCCTGATGCACTCTTTCTGATATAGCAGTAAGTCACTGTCAAGTCCCCTCTCAACCTTCTCTTCTTTAGGCTAAAGAGGCCCAGGTCCCTCAGCCTTTCCTCATATGGTTTTCCTTGCAAATCCCTGATCATATGGGTAGCTCTTTTCAGGACCCTCTCAAGTTTTTCCATGTCCTTATTGAGGTGTGGCACCCAGAACTGGATGCAGTACTCCAACTGCGGTCTCACCATTGCTGAATACAATGGAAGTATCACTTACTTAGCTTTACATGAAATGCATTGGTAGATGCATGCCAGCATGTTACTTGCCCTAATGACTACCACATCACACTGCCAGCTCATATTCATGCGATGGTCGATCATTACCTCTAGGTACCTTTCGACTATGGTGCAAGTCAAACTGTCACCACCGAGCCTGTACATATGTTGCAGGTTGTTTGCACCCAGATGGAGCATCTTATACTTGGAAGTGTTAAACTTCATTTGGTTCAAGTCTATCCAACTCTTGAGCCTGTCCATTTCTGCCTGCATCTGCAACCTATCTTCTGGCATGGCCACACTGCCCCATAACTTGGTGTCATCCGAGAACTTGGACAGTGAGCTTTTCAATTCCCCATCCAAATCATTGTGTCCCAGGGGCATTCAAACAAAAGACCCCTGAGCCATGTCCTGGGGGTTCTGGTGCCAAGGGCCAGATGTAAAAACACAGAAACAAGAAACTTGCTTACCTGCAATAGGACACATGGCGCTGCTGGAATGGAGAGGGACGCCTGCATGAGTTACAAGCCGAGCCTTTATCTGGCTGAGACCGGCCGGTGGCCTCACAGGCAATCACCAGCAGGCTGAAATAAAAAGGATTGCCATGGGAAGGGGTGGGGAAGCAAGAGAGCCGGCAGAAGCTCTTGACACCAGCGGTGACCGGTGCTTACATAGCAAAGGGAAGTCCGGACGGGGAGCTGTGATAGAGGAGGCTTTCAGTGTTGCTGGCAGTATCTCACTCCCAACGCCCCTCGGTCCTCAGCGCTTGAGTCCTCCTCTGCCTGTGCCAAGAGTCCCTGCCACCTCTATTGCTGCTCCCCATCCAGACTTTCATTCAGTATGTAAGCCCTGGCTGCCGCCAGTGTTGAGAGCCTCTGCCAGCTCTCCTGCTTCCCCTGCTCTTCCCATGGTGATGCTTTTTATTTCCGCTGGCCAGTGATTGCCTGTGACATCATCAGTCGGTCTCAGCTGAATAAAGGTGCAGCTTGTAACCCGCACAGGCTCCCCTCTCCATTTCAGCAGTGCTGTGCATCCTATTGCAAGTAAATAAGTTTGTTGTTTCTGTGTTTTAAATCTGGCCCTTAGCACTGGAGCCTCCAGGGCATGGCTCAGGGGTCTTTTCTTCAAATGCCCCTGGGACACATTGATAAAGGTGTTGAAAAGCACTGGTCCAAGCATGGACCCTTGACTGCAGCTGGTCCCAACTCTAGATAGCTGCTGATAGCCATAGAAGCCCTGCTGGGAGCAGCCTGGGCTCCATGCCCATCAACACCTACCCAGAACCTGGGTCAGCTGCAAACATCTGCTGCCCCTCTGCCCAGGCTTCAGCCCCAGCTGCCTCCCAGACCCAGCCCTGGGCTCCGGGGAGGCAGCATATACCAGCAATGCTCCCTCCTGTGCTGCCCTTGCCATTTCTGCAAAGCAGCATTGGAACCTGATGCGGTAGGGCACAGCGTGGGGTGCAGAAAGCTGCCTGTTCCGAGCTCCCCACTGCCCTTGCACACTTCCTCTATAGGCAGGGGCAGCAGCAAGGAGCTTAACCCTGCACTGCTGCCCATGCTGCTCCCGTGCACACAGGGGAAGTGTGGCAGGGCAGGGGGGAGCTGGGAGCAGGCAGCTTTCTTTGCCCTCTGCTGTGCCGTGCCATGCCGAGTTCCAACGCTGCTTTGCAGAAGCAGTAAGGTCAGCACAGTGGGGAGCATTGCTATTATGTGCTGCCTCCCTGGAGCCTGGGGTTGGGTCTGGGGTTGGAAGGCAGCTGGGGCTGGGGCCGGGGCAGAGAGGCAGCAGATGTTTCCAGCTGGCCCAGGCTCTAGGTAGCCCTGACAGCTACAGAGCCTGGGCTGGGGGGCAGAGGCTTTGGGTAGGGGGCAAGGGGCTGAGGTGCAGGAGCAAGGGCTTTGGGTGGGAGGCAAGGGTCATGAGCAGGGCCATGTGGCAGAGGCAGCAAGGCTGGGGAGCAAGGGGCACAAGCAGGGCATCCTGCCTTGTACCCCCTGCCCTCATTTTGTTTTTCTGACATACCAGCACTCCAGCACCTTCCAAGGTAGGTATTGTGGAGGGGGTTGGCACTCTGGCCAAAAAACATTGCCTACTCCTGATGCCTGGAGCTAGCTCCAATAAAGTCTCTAAGTCCCATTTTCAGAAATGGTTAAGGTTTTTGGGAGCCTAATCTCATTGAAAATCAATGGCAATTTCTAATGCCCAAGACATTATTGAAAATAGCATTTAGGCACTTTTAAAATCAAAAGCTAAGTGTCTTCTTCCTCCCTCCCACTCAGGAGACAATAGAAATCTGCACGACTACAAGTCTGAAAGCTGAATTCATGGCTAAAGAATAGACAAAATCTATTACTTTCCACTGTACGAAGAACTCCTCAAGAACTCCTCAAGAATTTTCATTATCACAGGAGGTGGTAGAGACAAATAGAATAGTCAAGTTCAGAAAGGAACTAGATACATTCAGGGATAATAGATCTATTAATAGCTGTTGAACACAACAGTTGGAGATGTTTCCTTCGGCATCTCTAAACCAATAACAGTGGATTCCAGGGAGAATAACAGATAGAGGACAGATCACTCTAGATCCATCCAGTTCAATGTCCTCCCTCCGGCATCCACTCTTTCCACTGTTGGAGATAGGGCATCACGCTAAATGGACCCAGTATGACACTTCCCACACTCTTATGTTCTTAGTTAAGGTAACATTTTAATTTCACACCTGAAGCATCTACTGCCAGAGAGAAACAGCCTTGTATATACTGGTGGGAGTCAGCCAGCAAAATTTCTGGTGGTACACTGCACCTGCCTGACAACCACCTGAAGGCATGCAAGCCATGTAAGCATACTGCTGGATCCACGTGCTCCACGTCACCTGTTTCTGCAGGGTATGAAGTGAACACTGGGAAGGCATTAAGTTGTTAGAGGTGAATGACAACTAACAAAAGATCAGGTGCATCTACTCTACACAGACCTTCTACCAAAGGGCAAACAATGACAGAAGCTTTCTTTCATTCAGAGAAATAGTATTGATCTACCAAAAGAAAGAATGGGTTCCACAGAGGAGGTTTAAGTGTGGATTCACTCATAGCTCTGCTATCAGAATTTGTGCTCTACTGATAATACTACATAATGCAGACCAGGCTGAAGAAGGAAAAAATGGTCTTGTCATTACCTAATGACAGCACAGTGCCCTTAGGAGGCATACAACAGGCCAGGAGGAAGGTTAACCATAAGACTCATCCAGTATTAATGGGATCTTGCCATTTTCCTTATGGATCCCTATGTCTATATGTTTTACATGATCCTTGCCTTTATGCGGGCCTAGAAAAGTAATCTCACCCATTGTGAGTATGAAAACCAAGAAAATGAACCATGTGGAAACGTTGGCCTTATATCTCCTCCGCTGTGCGTCTTTGAACAGGAGAAGAGCATAGGCCCACATGGAGGTCAAAAACTGTGTGCAAATCACACATTTATATACAGTTGTAAAACTGCGTAAACTTCCATTTTCTCCCAGTGATAAAATAGCAAATGGATACAGTATTTATCATTACATTATCTAATATGGTTTGTCAAATAAGAACATCCATGCTATAGCTATTTGCAATGGGAAAAAGACCAAAACAACAACTGAAACCTTGAAAAAGAAAGCCTATTGAAGATAAAATACCAGAAGACTGCTCAGCATCCATTTATAGTGCAGCAGTGTTTGCGTAGACACTCATGTTAGGACAGTGTGATAAGTGGTACAAACAGAGAAGGAATTGCTATAAAAATAACCAGCTCTTTCGGTAAATAATGTCCTTCTTTTTATGGGTCAGGACTCAGGAGGCCAAATATACTGAAACTGGAAAGAAACTGATCAACATTAAGATAAGGCAAACATTAAATTAACAGGCTGTCTTTCAGGTTAATTTCTTGCTAACCATTTATATGAGTCAGCCCATTTACCTAACTTTACAGGCATTTTTATCTCTATTTAGTTCTTTCACATCTCCTGCATTTGCTTTTGCTCAGGAAAGTACTTCGATGCCAAGAAATAGCTAGACAGTCCTTACTTAGGGATCATTATGGAACAGGTCTGTCTTTGAAAACAAGAGATTCTGAATGGTCACAGGGCTGCAAAGCTCTCAGCTTGCTTCTGTAATACCAGGTTGAGTTGCCTTCAGAAAAAGGTAAGTGATGTAAAACTATCAGCTCATTGTAGAGGCATGTTTAATTACTGCACTGCAAACAGTAATTGTTCTATATCGTTAAAATAGTTCCAAGTGCATTGTCGCTAAGCAGAAAATCACAGTGGACATAAGGGGCATGTCCAGATGAGCCCACATGTGCCTCTTGCAGCATCTCAAACTCCTTTGAGACACTGCAAGAGGCACGTGTAGGAACAAGAAAATGTTTCCTGTGCTGCAAATTTGCAGCATGGGGACAAAATTAGACCTCTGTATATCCAGGGGTCAAAAAAACCAACAGAGAAAAAAAGTGGGACAGGGCACAGTCCTAGATCATACCCTGAGGCAGCCAGAGGCTGGGTCCTCCACAGTGATGCTCTGGTAGCAACCAGAGCATCTCTATGGTTGGCCCTCACCCTGGTGCTCAAACATGCTGTCTGCCCATGCAGGGCAGGCAATGTGCCAGCCATAGGGAGCTGGACCCAAGCTCCACTACGGCTAAGTAAGAGATGGGGAGGCTGGAGGAGGGGTGAGGGGACCATGGAGGGGACTCCTGCTGGCCCCGCCTACTCCTCCAGCCCCCAGATCCCTGCCCCACCC
>NW_017728886.1:228910475-228911470 GCF_001723895.1 Crocodylus porosus
TCTGCTGCACACCAAGAGCTGTGCCACACTTCCCACTGATAGAAGTCTTCAGGGGCTCTTCCTGGGCTACTGCTTCACCCTGCTGAGCAGCTCTCCTCAGCTTTTCTAAGCTCCACTCTCCTCTCTTCTCTGTCCCTGATGAAACTGTGCCTCGTGCTGGACATGCAGCTCCTTTTATATGCTCCAGGGCTCTGCCCCAAAGTCTTGCAGGGCGCAATCAGTCTACAATCAGGTCCAGGGGAGCTCTTCTCCCCCTCCGCTTAGGAAAGGGACATGAAGTTATTTCTCTTGCTGCCTCCTGATTGGTGGATGGGCTCCACCAATCAAATCAGCAGGATCTCACTTTATTATGATGATACTGACACTGGTAGGCTTCCGAATTGCTTTAACACTGTAAATATATCAATAAAACATTGCCCAACTGATTATTGTCTCCCTGTCTCTCTCTCTACATAGTGGACTTTTGTTTTAATTGTGGAGGAACATGGATTTGGGGGCATTTTAGAGAGTGTTTTTGAGATTTTTTTTATCAGGGATTTTTCAGTTTTCAAATAGGGAGCACCAGAATTCCTGCTAGGATGGCCAGTGGCAGGACCCTGCCTGCTCAGGGCTGGCACCTTGGACCCAGCTGAAGGTGGCTGACCTCCTGGCCAATTGGGGCCAGGAGGACATGCTTTGGCAGTTCAAAGCAGGCCACCATAGCTGGAATATGTTCCAGGCAATAGCTGCCCAGATGGCCGGGCAGGGGGCACCCATGGCATTAGTACCACACAAAGGCCCACTCTGTAGCCACAGCCCACTGGCAGCTGGCCCAGAGGGGCAGATGCCTCTACTGGGTGTGCAGTCCCCCTCCAGGTCTGGCAGATGTTCAGCAGGTCACAGCCAGGCAGCAGCCTCCATTGCCAGACTGCTGCAGTGGGTAGAGGGTGCAGGGAACTCTCAGGGCTGCTTCAGCAGTCCAGCTGGCACAAGGGGTAGTGTCCCCAGGTACCAAT
>NW_017728886.1:228911570-228936947 GCF_001723895.1 Crocodylus porosus
CAAAGTGCATGTCTGGGCACATGCACTGAGGCAAAAAGCCCCAGCTCAGATTTGCACCACTTCTATTTGAGCTGCTGCAAGCACATGTACTTGCATGTGTGGATGCGCCCAAGATGTGTGCATGTATGAATAAGCAACAGGCCACAGTCAGTTACATAACAAAGCTAGTGTTAAGCCAAAGTGAAGGTGAGGTGTCTGAACAGAAAGAACTTGGCTGGTAGTTCCTCTCTGGATCTTCTAATGGGCATTAAGGCTCTCAGCAAATGTGTATACTATAGCTTATGACACTGTTCAATATGCTGACATATTGGTTGTTCTCAATATAAGTGTCATACCAGACTGGTTCTGAGACTTTGTTTTGCCCTTTGGAAGGTGGGTTCGGAATATCGGACTAAAACTATCTGCTGGTAATCACCAGACCCCTTAACCTGTTGGCCATTTGGTTATGACAATGAAATTCAGAAAAAATTCCCACATGTGATATTGCTGACACTTGCACGCACTATACAGGCAATTAAAATGGAAAAAGTGAAAACCAAAATATTTGCTGCAAAAGAAATGTAGAGGCAAATATATCCTTCTGTTGTAGCTGTGGAGCCTTACTAGATATTGAAACACGTATGGTTTCACAGCACAAGGGAAGAGATGTGCTTCCAGAAACAGCATAGAAATAGGGGCTTTTTTTCTTTCTGTTAACTTTTTGACCAAACTTTTTGTGACAATTTCATGGCAATTGAAATTTCTTATTTTGCCAAACATTTTTAAAAAATTAATTAATTTTGTTTTGGTAAGAAAAAAATAGCTTACCTTCTATCATAGGGATAAGCAATTATTTCACCTGGAGGGCCACTTAATGAGTTTTGGTGACCTGTTGCAGGGCACACACACACACACACACAATTAATGGTGAAGGTATCATTTTAACAAATTATAGATAAAAAAAACCCAAATCATATGCTAAAAATCAAACATCTACAGCAAAATATTTGAATTTTATTAAAAAAAAAATTATCCTGATTTATGGGGGGGGTGAGTAATGTATATCAAAGTGAGATACCTGGCCAAGGGAGGATGCCCCCACCTCCATCAGAGCCCACCCAAAACCCAAGTCACAAGGGAGCTCCTGCCTCAGCCTGTACCTTATACACCCACAAGAGGCACCTGCAACTGTCCACACTAGCTCCCACAAAACTTTCAGAAGTCCAGCAGCCCTCTCCAGCCTGGGGTCTGTGCCCACCCACATCTGGGGGTCCATCTTCCCCCAGGAGAAGCCCCAGCCCCAGGGCACTGGGGGAAGCCTCACCTCAGTGGGTGAAACGGAAGGCATGCTGGCTGCAGCTGGGAGGTGGAAGGTGGCTGTGGCAGCTTGCAGTGCTGCACAGGGCAAGGTGAGACATGGGGCTAGGGCTGGGGCCGGGGCCAGGGCCAGAAAATCTGCACCGGCTCTGGGCACAGGTGCAGAGCACCCACCACATGGTCCTAGCATTTGAGGTGCCTCCTGTAAGCTCTGAGCCACAGGCAAGTGGTACACTGCCAGCCCAGCCTGAGCAGAGGCTCCAGAGCCTGAGCAAAGCTTGCCCAAAGCCTGCCATGAAGAGATGGGTGGGTAGGCTGGCAGCACTGCTTCCACCCAGCATCCCCCATGGTGCTTGTGGAGGCTGGAGCTGGAACTGCCAGGGCCCAGATGTGGCTCAACCAGGGTCTGCCATGTAGTGCCAGGCAGTCAAGCAGGGGGAGCTTCCACCCAGAATCCCCTGTGATGCCACCAGAGGCCAGAGCTGGAGCTGCCACCCACTTGCCTGCAGGCCAGACAGAATTGACAGGCCAGATACGGTTCTTTCATATTTTACTGCCTCCCCTTTAAAGAAGAGGACAGGAGGATAGTAAAGTAATGAGAGAAAATGGGAGTTTTGTCCATCATCATTTTCTTTTTGTTAAAAAAGGAAGTTTCTTTAAAAGTATTAAGTAAAACAAAACCTATTTGTTTAAAAATCTTTCACTACAATGCAGATCAGTTTTCTCAGCCAGACCCAGTCACAGACCAAAGGGGAAGGGCAAGCACAGGGAATATTGGAGCTGGGGGAATGTGCCACAGTGCGGTTTCTCAGTGTTGGGTAGGGGATTTTCCCTTACATCTTTATAGAGGCAAAATTTTCACATTTTCCCAGTTACAATTTTGCTTCCCCAAAGGCATGAAATCCTGTTCTCACTGAAGCCAATGGGAGTTTTGCCATTGGTATCAATGGATCCAAAAATTCCCCTATTAGGGACATGCTTTAACTACACAAGATACGTACTACATGTATTATGAAAATACACCACTTTTCATGAAGGTGAAGATAGCTTAAAATGTTTAGCATTTCTGTTCTGTTCTGTTCTGTTCTACATAGTGTAGGAAAACCCACTTCACTGTTTATTTGAATAATTTTCTTCCAAGAAACAGCTCTTTCAAAAAGTACCACAGCCAAAGACCCTGGGGGAAATTGTTGTACAGTTTTCTATCTAACTTGACTTAAAGGAAAACAAGAATAGGCACCTATCAGATTAGGTGGGGCTGGGCAGTAGTGATGGGGTATTCAAGTGGAAAAGGGGAGAATTCAGCTGAATATTTATTTTGTTGCTAATCAACATTATATTATATAGTTACTGGAGTATTTTTAAATGTTTGCCAAGTACACTTAGATTTTGGATGTGCACTCTATTTATCCAATTTTTATTAATATACAGTAAAAGATAATTTTGCTCAATCTAACTAGGCTGCTACATGGAGTCCTTAGGACAGAGCTTCTCCTTTTGTCCTGTTTGTATGGTGTCTAGCACAATGGTCTGGATCTATGACTGTGGCTCCTAGGTAATACTGCCCTAAAAATAATACACATTTCATCACAGTCTTTCTTTCATTTATTTCTGTAATGGCCTTTGAGTCCTGTCTTTTCTTGAATGGTTGAATAGATATGCTGGTACTCTCCCCACTTATCTCAAACTTCTCATTAAAAGCATTAAAACAACTGACCAACATTTCAGAAACCCAACTCATATTGTCTCTTCTGTTATGGAACACATTAATAGACATCTGTTTGCTGTCTTTTTCTAAGAGTGATGGCCCAACCAAAGATATTTGCCATCTCTTGACACAATCATTTTTAAAAATACTATAGAAAAAGTTTATTTAAAAAAAAAAACTTTATTCACCAAATTTTCCTTTATGCAACTCATATAAATCAATGCTTTGAGGAATGAAAACCTGGGGAAAGATGTTTTCAGACTACTTTTCTCTGTTCCAACCACTATTTTTTTAAATGTCCATATTAAACAAAAGGGTTAGTCATATGTAAGTTAATAAAGGAAGCACAAGGGAGATGTACATCCAAATTAGAGCCAGACTGTGAATAACATAGCAGGAATGTACTTAAACTTTGGTACCAGCTCGTGACAAGGTCTGCACTCTGTCTTAGCCCTCAGTTTTTGGAAAAGCTTCAGGAGCTACAAGAAAAACTTTCAACCTGACAAACACTCCCCGGCTGGAAAAGGCTCCTGTTTTAATTCAGCACAGATGTGATTTTTTAATGAAAGCATTATGGTTTTGCAGCTGCATGGATGGTACAAACATTTTAAAGGAAGTAAATTATTGAAACTGCTTTATTTGCACTGTACAATTATTCTCAATCTTTGCCTGAACAAAAACCTCAGACTGGCTACAATGGTATTTATGATCACTTGTCTCTTGCCAGATCTAATCCTGTGTGATGCAGAGCACCCTCAGCTCCCATTGATTTCACTGGGAAAACAAAGATGTTCCACGCCTCACAATGTTCAGCATGTTAGAGGATCACATGCATGGTGAATATACAAGGCAAAGCTAAAAATAGGGGAATGTGACAGATAGATTAGACAGAAAGATACATATTTACAAAGGCAAATAAAAGCTCATATTACATTAGCATAGTGTCACAAGGTAAATCTAAAATCCAGATGAATGCTGGAAATGACTTCTATGATAAAAAGTAACTCCCCAAAATTTACTTGATTTAAATTCCAGCTATTTTGAATGTGTTCAGATCACTGACACAGGTACCTTTGTGAGGCTGGATCTTCAAAAAAAAAACCATCTATCCTTAAGTTAGTAGAAAATTTCAAAATGTAATGCTTTTGTCTTTCACGATACTTAGTCGACTAATGTATGGGAATGTAAAGGTAAATAGCTGAAAAGAAGATTTGGCTAAAAATAATCAAATTTACTTTCATGAGTGTAACAAAGAACTGTTTGTAAATAGTGTTCACAATGAATAACTATAGATTACTTTGGCATATGAAAATTGTGGTTCAAATTTTCCTCTTTACATGGGTCTTATGTACATGGACTCACTTGACTTAATGGAGTTGCTTCAAATTTGCTCCAGTCGTAGAGTTGGGAGGTCAGCCTTTACGGCCATGTCCAGACAAGTGCAGCTGTGTGGTATGTGGTGCTGCAGGCACATCTGCAGCACGACATACCACACATTCAGTTGTTCTCTACACTGTAAGGGAGCAGCATGGAGCGGTTTTTTGACCCCTGGATATCCAGGGTTCAAAAAATCTGTGGAGAAAAACAGAGCAGCACAGGTGGGGGCAGCATGCACTACTCAAAACCAAAGCCAAACCACCCAGAGCCACACTGCAACTTCCTGCCAGGCTCAGCGCAGCAGAATCACCACTGATATAGCCCTGGGAGGCCCCCAGACCCCCAGGTGAGGCTGCTGGTCCCAGCTTCCCTTACTGCCCCTGCAGTAACTTGCAGTGTGCCAGAGTGGTCAGGGCATGGGTGTTCCCTGGGGACAACTAGCAGCGGTTCAAAGTGTGGATGCAGCCTATGAGGTCAGAATTTGCACCTTGGTTAATGAGGGCACTAACAGACATGTAGCTCCCCACTCTAATTCATGGCACATCACAGAAAGCACCATGAGTTAAAACAACCCCCCACAACCCAGCAGACATTCACTGTTGCACTGGGGGATAAGGGATTGAGCTCCACTTCGGAGTCAATCCAAGTGGGGCTGTACATTTGCAGTCTCTCTCCCCTGGACCCCCTAACCGCCCCTAGGTGAGAGCTCTCACACCCAGCCCATCACACGCACATAGACCCTGCTGGTACCTCCACCTCCCCTGCTCATCACAACTCCTCTGAGTCGTTCCCAGGACCAGGAACATTCCCCCCCGCCCAAGGCAGGCAAGGCTGACAAGACCCCAGGCCAAGCAGGGCAGCATGTGAGCTAGCTTGCTGCTTCTTTGCTCCCCTTCACTCCCGGCACCCTGCCATTCAGTGCATCCCCAGCCATGGCCTCCAATGCTAGCCCTAGCAGAGCTGCCAGCAGCCACCACAGATGCAGGCTGCCAGGATGTGGTGCAGTGAGCAGTGGGCAGCAGAGCAGTGGCCACTGGCACAGTGGATGGGCAATGCTTCCCTCCCCCAGCTCCTGGCCTGGGGGGGGAAGTATTGCCCAAGCTGGGCAGCGCCCCCAGCCCAGCCTTCTACCCCTGGCCCGATGGACATGGGTGCAGCACACGCTCTCTCCCTTCCTTCCTCCCTCCCTCCCACACTGAGCTGCTGCCACTGCCACCCCAGCTGGGCAGTTACCCCAGCCCCAGTCCAAGTCGAATGAACCACAGTGGGATGAGGCAGCCTGCACCTGCTCTGCCCTCAGCCCATGGTGCAGGACTGGGTGATTGCCACCCACACATCTCTGTCCTGCCACCACCCTGACAGCTCTTCCATCAGGCCTCAGTCCCCCTGGCAGCATGACTCACACCTAACTCACAGGGCTCCCTCCCAGCCCTTCCAGAGGGGACCTCCAGCTGTCTCCCATCCCAAGCCGCCAAAAGCCTTACTTACTGCAAAGGCTGCAAGAGGGAAAGTGAGTCTGAGCTAGCCCTGGCTGACTCAGATTTTCAGGCCCGGCCCCCGCCCCCATTTCCTCCGGACAGGGCTTAGGGCTTCCTACCCTTTTGCAAGTAGCTCTTGTAGACTGGAACTCTACCAGCCTGCACAAAATTGTTTGCAAAAAAGGGGAAACCCGCATTTTCCTACTTCAAAATGGAAAATCCACATTTTTCTCCTTTAAAGGGGAAAAGCTACGTTTTTCCATGGGAAACAGAAAACCTGGATCCTTACCAATAATTTCTACAAAGCAGGCTGGGATGGCATGGGTGCTAAGATGCACAGTTGACAGCCCAGAGTTCACAAGTTTGAGGCCATAGCAGAAGTGCTCACAGCACAGCCTGTTAAATTCCAATGAATCTGCTATTTTTGCTAAATACCTTGTCACAAGGGGACAAAAAAGAAACAATCCCTACACATCTATCAGTTTCAGGCGGTATATAAGGAAATCTAAGGGTTTATATTTAAAGAATGTGAATGACAGAGTATAACCATTGCCTGTTATTCTATGAGTGCCTCCTTTACTGGGAGTCCAGAATGATGTCTACATATATGCATATGCATATGCATATGTATTCAGAGGCATTCAGTACAGGGATTAAGCTTCTTTAATATTTATTGAAATACTTATATATATTCATATAGAATTCATATAAAATCTGGCAAGTCTTCATTAAATGACCCATAATATATGAAATTCAAAATAAATGCAGACAAAAGAAATGCTGTTACAGATGAAGAGTAACAAGGAAAGGGAAAATGATAAGAGGACCCTGGACAACTGATTGGAGAGTTCTAAACAATCCTGTTTGAAGGGCAGATGTTTAAAGTTATTATTCTCCAACAAATCGTTCTGAATGAATTTTATCATTCTTGTTACAAATGTGTTTTTTGACACTTTAATTATGAAGAAACTATTCCTGAAGTACATAATATGAGCAGAAGATGCCATAAGTTTAAGTAAAATGCTATTACATTCCCATTCTGCAAAATTCACAATCACATTCAAATTAAACAGTATTTCTCTGTGATAGGAAAAAATGAATATTGCAAAAATGAAATTGTATGCACAGGTTCAGGAACATTTCAATCACTTTACACTTTTTCTAAAAAAAAAAGGAATAGTAGAAATGGGATGCTGCAAGCTTTGCAATTTAATGAGTATATCTTTCTCCATAGAACCATATACAAAAAAATTCTTATCTGCTTGCAAATGGGAAACATTCACTACAGCAATATAATGAAGCAATCCTCATTAAAATGTGGTAGGTAGGTAACTGGTTTCTATTACCTAAATATACCACATGCTTAACTAAAACAAACTGGGCTCTCTATGCATTCAATTCATGTTATTGCTTGTACCCTACTGCTCTCCCTTTAATACTGAGCTACCACATTTGTAATTTATTTGGACAAGTTTCCTCCAGAATAAAGCAAAACTGATCTGCTCAAAAACAATGCATTTTTCCTCCCTCCACATTTTTGTAATCCACAAATCATTTTTACAAGCTACGGCTGATTTGTTATCAGTTTGCTCTCTTTTATGAATTTAACGCAAAAAAGCTAACAGCAATATGTTTTTGTTTAATAAGTGGGTGTTTCTGAATAATGCAAGGCAAATGGTTACATCAGATACTACCCAGCACTCCAGTTCAATTGATAACATTTTTAGACTATAAATCAGGTTTTAAATTTGCATGACAAGTAGAACACATGTGACATTTAAACTAAAGGCCCATTTTATAAATTTATGGATCCCTTACATTCCTATAATGCTACAAAAACAGGAGCTTCAACCCCAAAAGTATTTTTATTCTAAACTGGTGGATTTTGTAAATAGGAACTACAGAATTTGCACATTCTTGCAGTGAGTAGCACATTTTCAGGTGGTAGAAGGGCACTGCAGAACATATGGGTCATAAAAGGAGACAAACTGTAATAAGCCCTTTTCAAGACCAGCTAGAGCTGAAACGTGCAACTTTCCCTTTGTTTATAAAGAAAAAAAAACTCTCCCCAAAATTATTTCCCTGGGGTACAGGATTGGCACTTGCAGCATTCCTTTCCCATTGGTTATCATCAACTTAGTTTGGCAAAGGGTAGAAGAAAGAACAAACAATTTTACAGTTGCAAAACAAGACTGAGAACAAGAGCATCAAACCAAGCTACAACACTAGCTCACTTTCCCCCCATCTCCTTCTTCACAGGAAAGAGGAAACAAGGTAAAGGATGAGAACACACTCTTTTTATCTTTTGGTTAAAAAAAAATTAAATAATATATAAATTGTGGCATAAATGGAGTTACGTTTTTCACAGAGTTAATCAGTTCCCTATTACACCTGCTCTCTCTAGGTAGATTAAAAAGTTATACCCCACTAATCATATGTAAAAATATTATACATTCACTCTGATTATATAACATCATATATGCATATATATTTTGACCTGATTTACCAGATTAGTCATCAGTAAGTCCTTAACACCTGAGTCTCCAGCTCAGCTGCATTCGCATCACTCATGCAGATTCAATTCTCACCTCAGCTTCCTCAATGGCAATATTCCCTATAATTCAGCAGTCTGAGCACTAATGAAATGCCAAGCAATTAAAGAAAAATAAAAGATGAGATACCAGACACAATTGAAGTCACCAGTCAACACTACTGGAACCAATGTTAAGTGAAACTGACATTTTAGAATACTATTATAAATTTGGCATTAAAACAGGAAGGCTGCTTTGATTGTTAAGATTGTGGAGGATATGGGGGCACAACTTGAAACTGAATTAGTTTCTTAGCTCTGCCACAAATTTCTATATAAATTTAGACGAGTTCACTTTTCCCAATTGTTTCCTCTCTACAAAATGAAGAAACTAATAATAGGTTTCCACATACTACCTTTAGCCTTCTTATCCATTTAAGACAGTAAGTTGTTCAAGGTATGGAATGGGGGCCTTTACTGACCTACTTAGAAACCTCATGGTACTGCTGTAATACAAATATAATAAAAACAATAATTCCCATCTTAGTGGTTATTAGTGCATTTCCTCAATCATATATCAGCAATGATAAGCACTCCGAAAAGAAGAAAAACTTTTTATTGCAGTGTTTCTTCAGAATCTCTTCTTCTAGGAATGGGAGCAGCACTTTGAATTCTTTAAAAATATATATCAGAGGAAAGTAAGGCCAAGTTGTCTGATGATTGGTCTACAACTATTTAGAAGATATTAAGTCAAGGGTGGGCAATTATTTCAGACAAAGGGCCGCTTACCGAGTTTTAGCAAGCTGCCGAGGGCTGCATGTGTAGCCCCTCCCCTTGACAGGTTCCCCGCCCCTTGGCTACCATCTTGTGACTGGAAGTCCTGCCCCTTAATCCCTGACCTTTGCCACCAGAAGTCCCTCCCCTTGCCCCCAGAAGTACTCCTTTCAGCAAGGGGGTTTGCCATCTCAGAACCAGAAAAATACTAAATTATATTCTAAAAATCAAACATCTACAACATTCATTAATTTGATTAAAAATATATGTCCTGGTTTGCATGTGTTTGGGAAGTGTACATAGATGTGATCACACAATAGCTTAAAATGAAGTCTTACTCTTGTATATTGTCGGGGATGGGTATAGGTTTGTGGGGGACTGTGGGTGTGTGGGTATGTGGGATATGAGGAATGGTGTGTGTTGGTATGTCTGTCGGGGGGTGGATAGGGGTGTAGGGTGAGGGACCATGTGGCGGGGTGTGGATATGTAAGGTGTGGGTGGGTATGGGGTTTGGGGGGGCTGTGTATGGGCAGAAGGTATGGGTGCAGGGGGCTGTGTGTGGGTGTGAGGAAGTGTGGGGGTCTGTGGTATGGCAGTATAAGGGGGGGTACAAGGGGGTGTGTGGGTACACACACACACACACATGCTCTTCCCCTGTCTACACACACACACACACACACACACACACACACACACTCTGCCCCTGTCTACACACACACACACACACACACACACACACACACACACACAAACAACCCCATACCAGTATGGCCTCATGCTCCCTGATTGGGCAATGTAGCTAGGAACCAAATGGTACTGGAGCAGCAGGGCAGGAAGCAGGAAAATGGCTGGGGCTGGGGCTGGGGCTGGGGCAGGGTTAGGCTGCTCTTCTGCCAGCTCTGCTGCCTGGGTCCTACTGCCCCTGGCTCCTGTTATCTTTGAGCAAATAAATATTAATTTACTAAATTTTGTAGGGGCCTCATAGGCTGGATAGAATGGCCTGTTGGGCCTGATGCAGCCCGTGGATTATATTTTGCCTGCCCCTGTATTAAGTTCTCCTCCTAGCTCTGTATTGGACTCTCTCTACAGTCTAAAGCAAGTAACATCCTTTTGCCTGGGTTTCCCCATCTGGTGAGGCCTCACCTGAAGTACTGTGCCAAGTTCTGTGCCTCACGCTTCAAGAAGAATGCAAACAGTTTGGAAAGAGTCCAGCAGAGAGCAACAAAAATTGTAAGAGGCTTGAAAGCAAGATATATGAGGAAATGCTGAAAGAACCAGGGTTATTTAGTCTGGAGAAGAAAAGATTGAGTAGGGATTTGACAACTATCTTCTAATGCCTGTAGGAAAGAAAGGAGGACTCAGTGTACAAGCAATTCTTTATGCAGAATTGTGTCACAAGGAAGGTGTAACCTTTGGAAACCCAGATGTTTGGACAGGTTACATAGAGCAAGTCAAACTGGGGACCCCAAGCCAGGTACAGAACTGGTACTAGGACCACTGATCAACCCATCAGTGTGGGAGGGCAGTGGTATTCGTGACCACAGCAGCCTGAGGAACAGCCAACCTTCAGCGTGTCCTGCAATACTAAGCTGGAGCGATAGACTGATCCTGAGGAATAGAGTGTGACACCCCACCTAATTAGTATGGTAAGGAATCCAACCTCAGTACCCTAATGAAGATGGGGAAGGAGATTGAAGTTACTGTGTCAGCAACAAAGAGAGAGAGGCTGCAGGGTTTGAAGAGAGGCTTCCAGTGAGGTGAAGCTGCAGAATTAACTCTGCAAGTAAAGATCACTTGTTCTCTGATGGAGGATGCTGTATATGCAGCCTCAGACCAGGCAGAGGCTGTAGCAGAGCAGGGAGTAAATCCCTCTCTAAGTAGATCCCTCTCTAGACAGCAAGAGAACCATGACTCTGCATCCTGACCCAGATGTAGGGAATCCTGAAAGTTTTCCTGGGAAGACAGGAACCCCAATCAAAGATACCCCAATGCAGGACAAAGGAGACTCAGAACAGACTCTTGAAGAATGGAAAACACATGCAAAAACTAGTGCACAACTAGTGCAACAGGAATAAGATTGTCCTGTTAATGAACATGTGGAGAGTTAGCTGGACTTGATCAAAGGCTACTGGCAAACTCCTTTGGGTGAGGATGCCAAGAAGAAGTTTGTTTGCACTACGGACTATTAAGATTCAAAATGCTACTGTGTGGACTTAAGCTATCTCTGAGACTTGTCAGTCAATGGTTGACCAGACTGTGTGATTTTATCTATACCTACATGGAATACAGCACTATCTACAGCAGCAGCTAGGAAGAGCATTTGAGTCACAGGATGGACTTACCCAAAAGACCTGAGGAGATGAGTTTTACTTGTCAGTGTTTAAATGTGTGTTAAAGTCTAATTTAAATGCCAAAATGTCTCATTTTGATCTGAGGGCAGCCAGGGTACAATGCTTAGATCGAACAGGTCTTCCAGGTCCTCCAGGAGACCACTGCAGTGAAGGAGTTGGTAAATGAGCCTCAGATACAGAGAGAGGCATCACCTTACCCTGTGTATTTTCTAGAGCAATTGGTAGCCCTGGGCCTCCAAGCATTATAGGATTACCCAGCCCCAAAAGCAGTGAAGGTGTCCTCAGGACCAACTTCAGGAGGAAGATTGCTCAAGGAATGCAGATTTAAACTCCTCTACTCATCAGAAGCAAGAGGACTTTCAGGTGAATGGAGGAAAAAGAGGTGAGCTTTCTGATGTGAGCTCACCCTGAAAGCTTGAAGACCAAAATCTCTAAAGAATCATCTCTCTTAGAATGTTTTTTCCACAACTTTGTCATGAGTGCTATCACCAATTCAGCTTCACCTGCAATAGCAAGTGTAGTGCTTTATACTACCAATGCCTTATACTACTTATACTACTGTATAAGGCACTGGTGATTGCCAGTATTTTAATCATTGTGTTACATTGACCTGACGGGTATAAACAATATGTTCCTTAAATACTAGCAGGTTCCTAGAGACTGTCTATCCTACGGCTCCCAACATTGTTGCCAGAGGGAATTTTAGATTTAAAAATAAATTAATAAAAAGTCTTAGGACAGACAAAGTTCATAAGAGAGTTCATCTGTAATAGGGTTGTGCAGTAATTTGTGTTTCCCTGTAACTGTCTTCCTATGAAACCAAATTTAGGACTAGACCAAAGTACATATTTTTTCTCTTACACATCTGGAATGTAAACTAAACATCATAGTTTACATACTTTTTTCTGTTCTTTGTATTTCATTTAATTTAATAATGTGGTCCCAACAGTTATGACTGTGGAAAATTTATATACAAATATTAAAGTAATAGTGTTCTAACCTCAAAAATGGTGAAGATGAAATGACAGGCTTTAGATAAGGTACAATTCAGAAAGAAGATTTAGACTGGCCCCAGAGGTGGCCAATTATGGATGAAGTAGGGTCAAATGGCCCAAGGATAGGTTCCATCACAATATGTAGAGCTCTGTGGAGATTAAATGTGCTAAGTATCAAGTAAAGTGTGAAAATGCTCGACTTCCAATCACTTCAGATTTAAATCCAATCATTTAAAATGATTAAAGAGAGTTTCAAAATGTCCAAATCTCACACCTTATGGAGAAGCTGCCGTATCTCCATAGTTAAGGCTGAAAAAAGCCTCCAGCATAAAGATGTAATTTAACTTGCCTGTAACTTTGGTAAGGGAAAACTTTTTTAGCCGACCATGAAGAAAGTTTGTCAAGTGGGTTTTAAGTTGCACCTAACTAAAAAGTCCACCTGTTCTGAGATGCTGACTTTTGTCTGACATTTCTCTCTAACTCAAAAATAATGTTTACAAGCTTCTCTTTCAGTTAAAGCTCTAGAAAAATCACATGCAGAGGGTGTCTGTGACTGACAATGAGAGTAGTTAGGCATTGGAACAGGCTAGCTATCTAGAGAAGTTATGCAATTTCCATTCCTGGAACTTTTCAACACAGGTTACACAGACACCTAAATGGGTTGACTTAGTCAGGGATGATCTTGTCCCAAGCAGTGGGATGGACTAGATGACTTCATGAGATCCCTTCCAGATCTAATTTCTTATGATCCTATGCAGCAGTTATACTTATATAACCAATAGAGGAGGTAATGAGGTTTGATGTGGCCTTCTAAAGCTATAGTTAATTACATCTTCCATGTTTCTCACTATCCCAATGTTTTGTGTGGGTAGGACAGCCATAGAAGGTTGACTACCAGACCAAAAGACTTTCATTATAAAGAAGTGTCACTGCAAACAAAGACGGTGTTGGCTGCCAGTGACTCTGAGAAGAGAATCACTTCGTAACCAAGATGTAAAATTAAGAAGGGGACACCCCTGAGGGAATGGCAGGAGTAGCCATTGGCATCAGGAAGTTGGACTGATGTTGTGAGGAGGAGAATGGCATAGCAGAGTTGGGAGCCATGGTGGAGGTCCCTTCAGTCCACAGAACAGCCAGATTCAACTGGGAGGCTGAGACCAACCTAGCAGCGAGAGATGAATGGCCCAGGCAACAGAGCTCAAACCTCAGGCCTCAATAAATCTGCATCACACATCATCACCAGTGACTACAACAATATGATGAATCTTACACCAAGGGGGACAGAGTAATTGGCTGGGCACAGTATTTTAAAACTTTCTGGATCAGAGGACATTATTCTATATAGTTAGATACTAGGAACTAAGTGCATTGTATTCCTACTGCATGTATAATATCCTTTAATTATCCAGACATCTCCTGGGAGGAACACTTGGCCAAGTTGTATCATTCGCAGTCCTCCCTGACTTGTGTCGAGGAGCATTTCCTAACTCAGGAGGTGCGTGAGCCAACCAGAGGTGATGTTCTGCTAGACTTGGTCCTGGCCAAAGGACACGATCTCATGACCAACTTAAATATAGAGGAAAGTCTGTCTGATGTAAGGCAGACAAATTGGATAGCAGGATTGAAGTCCTGGACTTCACAAATGCAAATTTCAACAAACTTGGGCCACTAATAGGGCAAGTGCTATTGGACCAGAGACCAAAGGTGAAAGATGTGCATGAAGCATGATTGTTCCTTAAGGACACAATCCTTGAAGCACAAAGGAAGTCCATTCCCATGCAGAGAAAAAGTAACAGAAGGGCTGAGAAGCCCTCTTGGTTAAACAGGGAAACCATGGTCCTCTTAAGAAAGAAGAAAGAGGCTTATAAAAAATGGAAGCTTGGGACGGGCCCCAAGGAGGACTATTCCATGATGGCCCACATTTGTAGGGAACAGACAAGACAGGCTAAAGCAGTGAGTGAACGTAGATTAGCAATGGGAATCAAGAACAACAAGAAGTCCTTCTTTAGGTACATGGAGAACAGGAGGAAAACACATGGGAGTGTGGAGCAACTCAGCAACCCAGAAGAAAGCTGAACTCCTGAATGACTACTTCTCCTTGGTTTTTCACTGGACTAAGAGGAAAACCACACCAGGTAGAGTAGAGGATGAGCATGAGAGGAATAATTGCCTTCCTACTATTGCCATAGAATTGGCGTATGATCAATTAATAAAATTAGACATCTACAAGTCAGAGGGACCAGATGATCTTCATCCAAGAGTGCTGAAAGAGCTGGCCGAAGTCATTGCAGAACCCCTGGTGAAACTCTTGCACAACTTGTGGCACTCTGGGGACTGGAAGAGGGCCAACGTTGTACCCATCAATGAGAAGGGCAGGAGGGAGGACCCGGGTAACAAATCAGCCTAACTTCCATCCTAGGGAAAATCCTAGAAAACTTCATCAAGGAGTCTATCTGCGATAAGCTTGCAGAAGGTAACATTCTGAATGACAGCCAGCATGGCTTCATCGCGGGCAGGTCTTGCCTTACCAACCTCATCTCCTTCTGTGACCGGGTAACTCACCTCCTGGCTGCAGGAGAGCAGGCTGACATTGTATACCTTGACTTCCAAAAGGACTTTGATCTAGTATCCCACAATATCCTTGCAAGAAAATTGGAGGATTGTGGGCTTAACTCCAACACAGTCAGGTGGGTGAGAAACTGGCTGCAGGATAGGACCTAGAGAGTCATAATGAATGGATCTGTGTCATCCGGGAGAGAAGTGGGCAGCGGTGTCCCACAGGGGTCGGTGCTTTGTCCAGTACTTTTCAACATCTTAATTGATGATTTAGATGTGGGGGGGAAGACCTCACTAAGAAGTTGGGCGGATCAAAACCTGATGAAGTTCAACTTCGAGAAATGTAAAGTGCTCCACCTCAGGACGAGCAACACCAATGCACCTACATGCCTGGCGGCACCAAACTGACTAGCACCATGAATGAAAGGGGCCGGGGGGTAATAATAGATCATAGTATGAATATGAGCTGGCGGTGTGATGCTATAGCTGGTAGGGCAAATAATATTCTGCCATGCATCAATAGATGTGTCTCTAGCTAAACCAAGGAGGTGATTCTTCCACTTTACTCAGCACTGGTGAGACTGCTGTTGGTGTATACTGTGTCCAGTTCTGGGCACCACACTTTAACAAGGACATGGAGAAGCTTGAGAGAGTCCAAAGAAGAGCCACCTGTATGATCAGAGTCTTAAAAGGCAAGCTATACAAGGAAAGGCTGAGGGATCTGGGACTCTTCAGCCTGAGGAAAAGAAGGCTGAGAGAGGACCTGGTAGCAGCTTACCAGGGGAGTTCATCAAGGGCTTAGTGAGCAACTGTTCACCAGGGCACCTGAGAGGAAAACCAGGAGTAATGGCCACAGATTCCTGGAAAATCAATGCAGGCTCAACATTAGGAAAAACTTTTTCAGGGTGTCCCAGACTGTATAATAAGCTCCCTCCAGAGGTGGTGTAATCACCTACCCTGGAAATCTTCAAGAGACTAGACAGTTGCCTTGCTGGGGTCACCTGACCCCCAGTTATCTTTTCTGCTTGATGCAGAGGGCTGGACCCAATTATCTTCTGAGGTCCCTTTCCGCCTTGCTACGAATATCCATTCCTAGAGTTATTTCCCACCTTCACCTAAGAGTGCTGGGTGCAAATCAGGAGCAAGACTTTCGTCTCACATATGGGGGCTACATATTTGCCCACTTCAAAATAAAGCAAAGTTACTACTGGTTTATTTATGTGTTTATTTGGTTAATGTAAATAATTGCAGATCCATTGGTCTCAATGGAATTTACAGACCAATCTTATTTCCATTAGTGCAATGGGTGTTGGGTGTTTTGGTGCTGCTGTTGTTTTTAAATAGCTGATCAGCTTCCTCAAAGGCCAGTTTTCCTCTAGCGAAGCAAAGCATTTGGAAAACATTTTTTAAAGATGATTTTCCTGGTTTAAAGCAATTGTGTAGTTGTGTGCAGGCCCTGTAGGAGCTCTCATACCAGCTTCTCTCAGCCCTAGCAGAGGAAACGTGGCATGGGGCAACCTCTGGACCCCAAAAAGCTGATGACAGACAGCACAGAAGGTCATGTTGCACCAGAACCAGCCAAATCTCTGAAGAGTAAATGGCTTTAAATCAGCTTCAGATCTTACACCTTCGGTCTGGCTTGAACTTATGATTTAGACTACCTTGTATATGTGGCCATGTTTCCTTCTACTGCCTCATTACATCAAAAATATTTAGACAAAGTTATTTCTTGAGGTGACAGCTGATAGAAATCTTTTAGCTCAAACAGTAGTGGACTGGTTTTGGAGCTAAAAGACTAAGGCTCCAGTTTTAGTTCTGCAGAAGTGTTTGTGCGCGTGTTACCATTATTGTCTCACAGTAAGAGTGATTTTGATCTCCCTTATAATTCAAACCCAAAAGGGAAGAAGAAAAAAATCCCCACACTTCCCAATTGTTAAGGTTAGGTCTTAGTGACCGGTAACATATTGTAATGAAAATTTTCCAAGCAAGAACTTTTGAAATTTTTGCAGAACATGCACTATGACCATAATGGTCCCTTTTGACAGTAATTTTTGTGTCCATCAAATTGCCCAGTAAAATTTCTTTGCACTACAACATTTAAAACACAGGTATACTTTACAGTTTGCAAAAGAAGCAGTGTTCAAGTCAGGAATAGTAAAATATTTAAGAAATTATTTGAATGCTAAACATGAGTATCTCTCATTGAAGCTCATGAAGAAGAAAAACTTAGTGACAAAATGGAACAGGCCAAAGCTACCTTTTCTAAAGTGAAATGCAACTTTAGGTTATGGTAAAATTGCATCAATTTCTCTATTCCCCAGAAAAAGTGCCCCCTGAAAGACAAGAAAATGCATATCATTTTCCAGATAAGGTAACTGGAACATAGGAAGTTTAAGTGACTTGCCAAAGTTTCACTGAAGGTTGTTGAAGACCTTGGGACAGAATTCTGATTTTTGATATAATAGATACTTTACCTAGTGGGCCACATGGCTCCCAGTCATGTTATTACCAATCTATTTATGTCACCCTAAAGTGGGATAATAAATGGAATCTGGAGATGACAACGTATGGAATAGGTGCAAAGTATTTGTCACCAAAGTTTCAGCTAGAGTGACTTGGTTTATTCCTTTTTGTAAACTGATGACCTGCTCCACTGATTTAATTTTTATATTGAAACCATTAAGAAAGGAATCATAACTGCAACATTCTCATGAAAATAGATTCATAGAAGCGGGTCAGAAGGAACCTTGTAGATCTTCTAATCTGACCCCCTACCCTGGGCAGGAGAAAAAACTGGGCTCAAATGAACCCAGCTAGGTAAACGTCAAGCCTCCTCTTAAAAACCCCTAAGGGAGGAGCCAGCACCACCTCCCTTAGAAGTTGGTTCCAGCTCCTAGCCACCCTGACTGTGAAGTAGTGCCTTCTAATGTCTAGTCTAAACCTAGTCTCTAACAACTTGTGGCCATTATTCCTTGTGCTCAGGGGAACAAGTTCTCTCCCAATCCCCGCTGGTCTCCCCTAGTAAGTTTATAGATGGCCACCAGATCCCCCCTCAGCCTTCTCTTGAGAAGGCTGAACAGGTTAAGGTCCCGTAGCCTCTCTTCGTAGGGTCTGCCCTGCTGTCCCCAGATCATGCGAGTGGCCCTCCTCCGGACCCTCTCAATGCTGTCCACATGCCTCCTGAAGTGCGGCGCCCAGAACTGGACGCAGTACTCCAGCTGCGGCCTGACCAGTGTTGCATAGAGGGGGAGGATCACCTCCTTGGACCTGCTTGAGATGCACCTGTGGATGCATGACAAGGTGCAGTTAGCGCTACTGACCATGTCCTTGCATTGTCGGCCCATGTTCATCTTGGACTCAATAATGTCTCCAAGATCGCTTTCTGCCACCGTGCTTTCGAGAAGGCCTATAGGTATGCTGCTGTTTCCTACTGCCTAAGCATAGCACCCTGCACTTGTCAGTATTGAATCCCATCCTATTTTCGTTAGCCCACCCCTGTAACCTGTCCAGGTCCCACTGTAATCTGTCCTTCCCTTCTAGCGCACCCACCTCACCCCAAACCTTGGTGTCATCTGCGAATTTATACAGGATGCTTTTCACCCCATCATCCAAGTCGCTAATAAAGAAATTGAACAGTGCGAGCCCAAGGACTGAGCCCTGGGGGACTCCACTGCTCACTTCCCTCCAGGTCGAATATGACCCATCCACCACCACTCTGAGTACGACCCCTCAGCCAATTTGCAATCCATCTGACTGTATAGACATCAGTGCCACAGTTGCCTAGCTTTTTAATGAGAATGGGGTGGGAGACAGTGTCAAAGGCCTTCCTGAAGTCCAGAAAGTCTACATCCACCGCGACACCTGCATCCCATGATTTTGTGACCTGATCATAGAAGGCAATCAGGTTGGTCAGACAGGACCTGTTTCTAACGAAACCATGCTAATTGCTCTTGAGCATCATCCCCGCTGCTGGTCCATCACAGATGTGCTCCTTGATAATCTTCTCAAAGAGCTTCCCCAGGATTGAAGTAAGACTAACAGGCCTATAGTTGCCCGGGTTCCCCCTCTTCTCTTTTTTAAAGCTGGGGACCACATAGGCCCTTTTCCAGTCCTCTGGCACCTGGCCAGAGCACCACGAGTGCTCGTAAAGCCATGCCAGAGGCCCAACAATAACCCCTGCCAATTCCCTCAACACCCTGGGGTGGAGAGCACCTGGACCTGCTGATTTGAACATGTCTAGCCCCTCCAGAAGTTCCCTAACTTGGTCTTCCCTGACCCTAGGCCTGGCGGAGTTTCTCCTGAGTCTGTCCTGAATCTCACGAGGGGAGTCCCAGTCCCTGCATGAGAAAATGGAGGCAAAGAAGTTGTTAAAGAGGTCTGCTTTCTCCTCTGGTGCAACAACCACCAGATTGTCAAGCATATCCTGCAGGGGCCCCACATTACCCGGTGCCTTGTTCATACTCCCTATGTATTTAAAAAAGGACTTTTTGTTATCCTTGATGCTAGCCCTTGTTCCATAACTGCCTTAGCTTTCCTAACAGCCCCCCTACAGACCCAAGCGGTGGAGGTATACTCCTCTTTGGTGGTAGCCCCTTCCTTCCACTGGGTGTACACCTCCTTTTTGGCAATCAGGCATTCCCAAATGCCCTTAGTGAGCCTGTGGGGGGGGGGGAGGGAGGGGTTGGGCACTCTTGCCCCCTTTGCTTCTCATTGGGATTGTCACCCCTTGGGCTCTGAGTAACTTCTCCTCAAGGAATGACCACTCATCTTGGGCACCCAGTTCCCCAGTCAGGCATCCCAGCTAGACTGGAAGTGCCTGCTGGCAGCCCTGCGCCCTACTGTCCTTCCCGCTAGGACCGGGGTGGCAGGCACCACCACCCCAAGGGACTAGCCCAGGGCTGCTCACCTGCTTGGGGGGAACAGTCCCCTCTAGCCCTCCCCCTGACTGCCTGCGGTGCTTGCTGCTGGCTGAACTAAGGGATCCACCTCAGCACCTCAGCACCCTCTGTCCCACTTACCTTAGGGGGATCAGCTGCTGCTGCCTCCTCCGCTGCTGCTGCTGCTGCCTGCTGCTGCCTGCTGCCTGCTGCTTTTACCACCGAGGTAAGGGGGCACATGTGTGTGTGGAGCACATGTGCACACTGCTCCCTCCACTCCTGGCCCCCAATGTTCGTAACTGAATATAATGTTCCTTCCTGGTCCTAAAGTGCAAGAATCTCTGAATGTAATAAACTCCTACCTATTATAAATACTTTCCCAAAACACTGTAAAATGGCAATATTTCACATATCTAATGATGATTCTTACCAAAAGATTGAAATGTTGATATCAAGATAGAAACTATTACTTTAAAATAGTTCTTAAAATACTTTTCTTTTTGTTCAGAGAATTTGTACAGCATGTAGCATCTCAGCACAATTGTAAAATGCATACATATGTGTTGATAGGTTGATACAGAGAACACACAGCTCATAATGCATTACAGACTGCTCCGTTCTAATTATTTACACACTGCTGTGAAATGCTATGATGCTTACTGCTTTGATAGCACTTTGAGTTCCTGTTTTGATGACTCTGAATAACTTTGAAGCACTTCAAGGTGAAGTTGCATTCTGTTCACAAGTGTTTTCTTGTTCTCATATGTGTGTTTAGCATATGAATTGGATGATTTCTTCTCGTGGTTCAGAAAGTAAGGGAACTACATTCTATCTCAGACAATCTTCAGAGTTTACAAATTCATGCTTCTTGCTTTTTTTTATTTAATTGAATTAATTGACCAAAGTATTTAAAAATCTAATTAATAGTTACTTTGCCTGCAATATGTATGTTGCTCTCCTGTATTTATAAATAATTCTGTCCTCTAATTCTCCCAAATTACATATGACAAACCCATAATAAATATCTGCTGTATCTTGCTTTACAGTTCATAGCTCAGGTATTATTTGTTAAATAATCAGTGGAAATATCTTCCTTTCTCATTTCTTAATTAACGTTTTAAAAACTTCAGAATATATATATATATAATTAAGAGAAATCATTTCAGATGAAAAATATTAGATGGTTATACCTAACTCTAATGAAACTCTAGAGTTTTCCCAACATTAGAAAAGTATATTAAATATTTAAGAAAATATTGAAATATTGGTGGTGATTTTAACTTTAAAAATAATTATCCATGCACATGGTTTTTGAAATGTCCTTTCTACTCTCTTGGTACATCTGCATTGTTAGTTTTGATGTATGTGGTCTTACTTCATCTGTTTCTATTTCTTTCTGAAAGGCAAAATGGTCTAAATTAAGAATCGTAGAGCCCTTAGGAAAGGGTCATATGCAGGAACATGGGGGAAGAGACCCTTTGTAGATTAAAATCTTGAAGAAGACCTCTGTGAAAAATGCTTCAGATTTGTTTTCTTCCTTTAAAGTCTATTTAATCCCTTGGAGAGGATATCTTCTGGTCTGACCTCCTTGAACCTTCATGACCAGCCCAATAAAACTTTGAAAGACCAAAAGTACTGAAAAGGAAAGCCTTTAAAGAACCTTCCTCAGGGCTATAAGTTATATCATCAGTGTGAAAATGAGCCCAGAAGAGAAGAGAGGATCCTGTATCTTTACCATCATTAATTATCCACTTAGTAATCTACTCCCATTATAAAAGCAATACTTTTCTAATGTGGCTCTCCTTTCCCATGCCTGGAGCAATTCATGTTGCTCAGTACTTGAAAACAACCCCCTCCTTTGTTGTTTGAGAGTATCAACCTAGGTAAACTATGTAACAAAGTTTTTAAGAAAATAATTAGATCTTTGTGCTTATAGCACACAGGCTTCTTGGGATAACATCTAATGATTTGCCCACAGACATTTACTGAAAATTCCAGTGACAATGTGCAGAATAGTTTTTCTTAAACTGTGTTTTACTCAGCAGTCCTCAAAGTGCTTTGTGTGACATTTGTTGTTATGCAGTATTTGTTCTCTATCATCATTCAAAAAACAAGAAAAATAATTTTAGATCCTATGGGACCAATTTTTCCAATCTCCACTATTTCTTCCCAGATAAGCCCAGCAGAATTCTGACTTTCTCAGAAGGGCCTCCATCAATAACTCATGACAAGGACACAATAATTTTGACCATGGGGAGAAATGGTGGGAGTCTATGATGGACTCAAGTAGATGGAAAAGGGAAATGCATTTAAACCACTCACCAGACCACCAACCCTCTCAACCTTGAAATATTCTTTCTCAGCTCAATCCACATTGTGAACTCTGAAGTTCCAGGGAAATCCCACTTTGAGACAAAACAATAATACATATGAACAAGCAATTATATATTTAAACCTCCAGTTTATCTATCTCCTGGCTCCAGTTTTGTGATTTTTTCTAGTTTTTCCAGTCCCTGGAAAAGTCATGGAACAGGTCATCAAGGAAACCATTTCTAGGCACTTGGAGGAAAAGAAGGTGATTAGGAACAGGAGCATAGATTCACCAAGGGCAAGTCATGCCTGACCAACCTGATTGCCTTCTATGATGAGATAAGTGGTTCTGTGGCTGTGGAGACACCAGTTGATGTCTTGACTTTCACAGGACTTTTGATACACATTCCATAACGTTCTTGCAAGCATGCTAAGGAAGTACAGGTTAGATGAAGGAACTGTAAGGTGGATAGAAAATTGACTGGATCATTGGGCCCAAGGGGTAATAGTCAATGGCTTGGTGTCTATTTGGCAGCCAGTATCAAGTGGAGTGCCCCAGGGGTTGGTCCTTGGGCTGGTTTTGTCCAATATCTTCATCAGTAACTTGGCAGAAGGGATGGAGTACACTCTTACAAGTTTTCAGATGACATAGAACTGGAGTAGTAGATGTGCTGAAGGGTAAGGCTATGATTCATAGAAATCTTAACAAATTGGAGGCTTGGACCAAAAAGCTAATGGGATACTGAGCTGCATTAGTAGGAATGTTGGCAACAGACTGAGGGAAGTGATTATGCCCCTCTATTTGGCACTGGTGAGGTCACATCTGGAGTACTGTGTCCAGTTTTAGCCCCCTCCCCCCTATGAAAAGGATGTGGACAAATTGGAGAAAGTCTTGTGAAGGACAATGAAAATGGGTAGAGGGTTGGGGTACATGACTTATGAGAAAAGGTTGAGGGAACTGGGCTTATTTAGTCTAGAAAAGAGAAGACTGAGGAGTGATTTAATAACAGCCTTCAACTACCTGAAGAGTGGTTGCAGAAAGGATGGAGCTAGACTGTTTGAGTAGTGGCAAATGACAGAACAAGGAGCAACTGTGTCAAGTTGCAGCTAGGGAAGTTTAGGTTAGATACTAGGAAAAACTCTCTCATTATGAGGGTAGTAAAGCACTGGAAAAGATTGTGGAATCTCCATCCTTGGAGGTTTTTAAAACCTAGCTAGACAAAGCCTTGGCTGGGATGATATAATAGGGAACAGTTCTGCTTTGAGCAGGGGCTTCCTGTGGTCCCAACTAACCCTAATTTTCTGATTCTATGAATATGCACCTATGTATAGCTTGCAATCAGGTTTTGGGTCCATATTGTAAACCCTTATTTTTGCTGTTTCTTTTTAATTGCTACAGTTCTTACAAAGCGGCCACTGAAAATAATTCTGTTATCTCAGTGTAAAACCTGAGCATGAAATGGGATCCTGGACAAAACAGGAATTTTTTCTGTTTCAGGAAGGATAATAGGAAAAAGAAAATGCATATGTCCTCTAGCTTAGCAACACAATCTGTAATTATATTCTACTTTTGCTGGCCTTCAGCTCCTATCCTTCCCATTTTCTATACAGGAAATATAAAAGACCAGATTTTACAGTTCTGTGATTTAGGAATAACTCTATTGCTGGTCTAATGTAAAAGGTGCCCGAGAGGCAAATCAGGCCTGCGTTTTGCAGGTATGTGAGAAATGGAGAACTTTATGGCTAACAATTCCTCACCTACCCACCACAAAATAACAGCTCTAATATAGCGCCAACATTCTGGAAGCCTCTCAGTGAAAACCATAATAATTAACCATTAGCTATTTACAACCAAGATTTTTTTGTAATATTTGCACTGCTGAATCAAGAATGGTGCTTTATATCAGTAATGAGAAGAGAATACTGAAGGAGGAATTGATAGTCTTCAGGTTGTTATTAAGATTATGGTGATAGATTGTTCTCTGTGTTCACAGGGAACAGGTCACAAAATAATGGCAGTGTGGGAGATTTAGTTTGGATATTAAAAGAAACCTTTCTAGCAATGATAGTTGTTAAGCACTACAACAGATTACCTAGAGAGACAATGGAATCTCCATCACTGGTTTTTAAGTGCAGGTTAGAGAAGCATTTGTCTGGGATGGTTTAGGCAGGGATGATGTTGCTTTGAGCAAGGGGTTAAACTAAATGACCTCTTAAGATTCCTTTTAGCCTCGTTTTTCTAAAATTCTATGTTAAGGAGTTACTCAAGTCTATCTATCTATCGTGTGTGTGTGTGTGTGTGTGTGTGTGTGTGTGTGTGTGTGTGTGTGTGTGTGTGTGTTTCTACTTTGGTTTGAAGGTTTTCTTAAACAGTAAAAATATTTGGGTCAGATTTCTATCATTTAAGATCTGCTGTTTAATTTTATAATACCTTATAAAATACATAAGAAAAGTAGCAGTAGTTTAATAATTTTACATTAAGCAACAGAAGAGTTATAAAGTGGAATCCCATTGTTCAAGCCCTGCATTTATAAGCATTCTTTTATCTGAAACACCTGCATGTTCCCCAGACTGAGGGAGTGTTTTGACTTAAAACAAAATTTTAGCAGCTTTAGTACTTAAGATCACCTACAGCCAACTGTATTCCAGGTGTCAATTAATGTTATTACCACCTAATCAAATGCTATTTAATTCAGTATGTATGCTGTGTCCTTGGCTGGCTTTATGGCTTGTGGTTTGCAATGGAAGAAAGAAAGTGTTCTGCAAAGGACGATTCACATGAACTTGAGATGTTGGATTGGTTAGAATAATTAATAAACATAGAACTGGGGAAAAGGTATACATTTGGAGGGAGGAAGGGTATGTTATGGTACATTAGGAGGGCAAAAAAAGGTATATTAAATTTAATTTTGGTCTAGTTTATATTTAGTTTAGTTTTACTTTCTTTGGAGTCTTTGCAGCAGAACAGACAGCAATGCCTTTGAATAAAAATTTAATAAATTCCTATGTTTTAAAGGTATTGCTTCATTCATAGGGCTTAAGCTTCCTGCCACCTAGAAGGAGTCTCAACATCCACATTTGACATCTGGAGTTTTCATATATTGTATAGGGGATTACCGTATTTT
>NW_017728886.1:228937457-228968232 GCF_001723895.1 Crocodylus porosus
AAGTTTATAAAAATGTGTATAGCCCGTGGACTATATACACGAAAATATGGTACTAGTGAAATCCATGGAATCTGTCCAGAAATGCAGTATGCTGCTTAAACTTGCCTGAAGAAATGCCAAAGAGGGTATAGCTTAACATCTGTCCCTTGCCGGGACCCAGGGCCAGATCCAAAAAGGTATTTAGGTACCTGAACTCCCACTGAAATCAAAAGCATTTGAATTGGTGATAATAGCATTAACCAGCACCCAGAACAAAGCCCACTCTAGGCAATCTGAACTCAGTGGCTGTTTCAGCACCTGAAATACCTTTATGGATCTGTTCTTCAGCCACCTAGGCTAGGGACAGACATTACAGATAAACCAGCATAAGTGATCAGGAACTGGTTTGAACCTGTAGCAGAACAGAAGTTCAGTGCACATAAAACAGGTTCAAAATGGCCTAAACTGGTTTAAGAGAAACCTGGTTGAATGTAATATCAGACTTAACTGAATTAGGGCAAACCACTTTATGTAATTTCTGCCCCAGATCCCCTCCCAATTCAACTTAAATCACAGTCCTTCAGCATCCCGTGCTCCAATGCACCCCCAGCTACCAGCAGAGACTTTTCCATCCCCAGCACCGGGGAAGATTCCCCCACCGCAGCAGGGAACTGACCCAGCTCCCAGCTGGGGCAGGGAAGTTAAGACCCCACTTCTGGCATCCCCCCAACACTCTCTCCTCAGCTGGCCCACAGGCTGAGGAGGGGGCATGGCTGGGGAATCACCCCAGTTCCCAGCTTGGGTAAAAGGAGTAAAACCCTCACTGTGGACTCCACTCCTCCACCCATTGGGGCATTCTCAGGTCAGCTCAGAGCCCACAGGAGGGCCAGCACTCAAATCTCCACGGCCAGGCCAGCCACCCCCAGAGAACATCATGGTCAGGGCAGCAGAGTGCTCTCCCCTGGCCACACCAGGACCTGCCAGGCTGTAGGCCACACTCACTGGGGAGCCCCATGCTGTAGAATGGTCTGGGGTGGCAGAGCTGCAGCTGGTCATGCAAGCCCCTTCATTCCACCAGTGTCAGCAGTGCTGCCACCCTGTGCTGGAGACTGGTGGGTGGAACGGACCAGGAGCCATGGGAGCTGCACCAGGCAGAGCCAATGGGAGGTGGGAGCTGGCTCCAACCATGCAGGGCTTGCAGCAGGTAGGAAAAGCATGAAAGATGCAAGGAGATTCCACGGAAAACCTGCAGGAAGATTGGGGTGGTGGTGGTGGGGCCTTGCTCCTGGGTGAGGATGAGGCTGCACCTCTGCCCAAGAGGTTTCATAGTTTCATAATAGCTAGGGTCAGGAGGGACCTGAACAGATCATCTAGCCTGACCCCCTGCTACAGGCAGGAATGAATACTGGGTTCACAAGACCCCAGACAGGTGATCATCTAACCTCTTTTTGAATTTACACAAGGTAGGGGCGAGGACCACTTCTCTAGGAAGTTGGTTCCAGATTCTGGCCACCCTAACCATAAAATATTGCCTCCTGATCTCTAACCTAAACCTATTCTCCATCAACTTATTACTATTGTTTTTCATCACCCCAGGTGGTGCTGGGGAGAAAAGGGATCTACCTATTTGCTGATGATCTCCCCTGATAAATTTGTAGGCAGCCACCAGGTCCCTCTCAGCCTTCTCTTGCTGAAGCTGATCAGGTTCAGGTCCCTCAGTCTCTCCTCATACGGCCTGTCCTGCTGCCCTCTCACCAAACGGGTGGCCCTCCTCTGAACTTTCTCCAGGCTGGCCACATCCCTTTTAAAGTGTGGCGCCCAGTACTGGACACAGTACTCCAACTGCGGCCTGACCAATGTCACATAGAGGGGGAGCATCACCTCTCTGGACCGGCTTGATGCAGGACAAGGTATGGCTGGCCTTGCTGGCTGCAGTCTGGCATTGACAGCTCATGTTCATCTTGGAGTCAATAATGACTCCAAGATCCCTTTCTGCCTTTGTGCTTTCAAGGAGAGAACTCCCCAGCCTGTATGTATGCTGTGGATTCCTTCTCCCAAGGTGCAGCACACTGCATTTATCTACATTGAACTTCATCCTATTCTCATCTGCCCACTTTTGTAGCCGGTCTAAATCTATGTGCAGCCTCTCTCTCCTTTCAAGTGTGCTCACCTTGCCTCACATCTTGGCGTCATCAGCAAACTTGGAGAATGTGCTTTCAACCCCCTCGTCCAAGATGCTGATGAAGATGTTAAACAGTGCAGGCCCAAGGACTGAGCCCTGGGGGACCCCACTGCTCACATCTCACCAGGCTGAGTATGACCCATCCACCACTACTCTCTGGGTGTGCCCCATCAGCCAGTTTTTTCCACATCCAACTGTGTAGGCATCAATACCAGTCACTTAATTTATTAATAAGAATGGGGTGAGAGACAGTGTCAAAGGACTTCTTTAAGTCTAGAAAGACTACGTCCATGCGACACCATCATCCAAGGATTTAGTTACCTGGTCATAAAAGTCAATCAGGTTGGTGCCAGGCAGCCACAGTGCTCTGACCCCCTGGGCTGGCTCCAGTGAAGCAGCAGCACCATAGGCCATGCTCACTCTACCACTCCCAAGATGAGGTGCTGCCCCAGGCACAGCCTCAGCTGGCTCTTCCTGCAGCACGCTTTCATGTAGTGCACCAGCTGATCCATGCAGGACCCCCAAACTAGAGTGGGAGATTTTTCCAAGGGGGCCCATGATTAGCAGGGACCCCTGGGCTGAGGCCCTTCAGGCCCATGCATTAATCCACCTCTGCTTTCCCCGCA
The DNA here is from genome assembly GCF_001723895.1 of Crocodylus porosus. Taxonomy (NCBI): domain Eukaryota; kingdom Metazoa; phylum Chordata; order Crocodylia; family Crocodylidae; genus Crocodylus; species Crocodylus porosus. Next base: position 228,940,245 of record NW_017728886.1, read on the forward strand.
GCTGAGGCATGTGGAATGGGAGTGGGAGAGGGAAGGGGAGGAGGTTGCCATCTTTCTTCCCCACTCCCTTCTTAATTGGTCTGCTAGCCATGGAGGAAATATTGCCAGGGGATAATCCCAGCTTCCAGGTCTTATTGACCTCCTGACCCTCTTCCTTGATTTTCTGGCTCTCTCCCAGCTTTCTGCCTCTCTGTTTACTGACTGTTTCCTTTTTGCCACCGGGCTTTTTCCCTTGCTTCCACCCCAGCACCAAGTGACCCTGGATAACCCTGGGGCACATTAGTCCTAAGTAACCCTAAGCCCCAGTGACCTTGAGTAACCCTGGGACCACTTGACCTTAAGTAACCCCAAGCACCAAGTCACCCCAAATGCCCCCTAGGGTTAACACACAGCCATGAAAGTGCATGTTTTTGTGTGTGTATTGGGTACGTGGGTATTGACAACTGATTTTTGTCTAATTGTTGGTGTGTATAGTATGTATGTGCAAGAATTGGTGATAGGTGTGCATGTGCTTAGACTGGTAATCTTGGATGTGCATGTGCCTGAGTTGGTAGTATGTGTGCGTATGTGCAATTGTGTCACACCCTCCTGACTAACAGTGCAATTTGGAGATCCTGTGAATTGGCCTGACCCCACAGGACAACACTTTCATTCATGGTGACAGCTCTATAGTTAGGGAAGCAGGATACCTAGGTTCAATCCCTAACTCTGCCTGAGGAGACCAGCTCCCAAAGAATGCCATAGCCACCAAGCCGCAGACTATTCTTGGGCATGGAGCACTCTTGCTGGCAATCCTGTTAGAGCTGTTCCACTTTGCACAGAATAATTAAATAATCTTTGGTTCAGGGAGAGAGAGAGAACAACATCAACTGACTCTATAGCTTAATACAGCATTTTGTGGGTGCCTCACAGTTTGAGAAATTCTGGATTACTGCTTATGACATTCACTGGGAAGAAGGAATACTTGTTGAATTCCAATGGCTGCTCTTCAGAAAATGCTATGTTACATATTGAAATATTCACAATACTAAATCTTCTTCCATCTGGAAAATGCCCTAGTCACTGAACTATAGAATCATTCTTACTCTCTGGAAATTCTGACAGGAAGATTTAGGAAGGCTTTATCCAAAAATAGCCTAGTGGTTAGGTACTGGTATGAGCAATTGGTGATGTGGTTTAAAATTCCCTCAGGCTGGTTATTGGAACCAGGTCTCACAACCTGGGAAAGTGGTCTAGTAACTGCCCTATTGAACAAAAGGAAATAAAGCCACACCTACTCCAGTCACAATCTGAGGCAATCTACCAAATCAAAACCTACCTTGCAGGTGGGAAAAATAGAGAATTGGCTATTCTGTGAATTCTGATGTGTCTTAGGCACTGAGCAGCTCAGCAGTATTAGAACTTGGGTGGATATATACAACTAAATGCCCAGGATGCCCCAAAAGGTAAGATGGGGAATTACAACGTCATATGTAAGGTTAGGAAAAATGAATTGCTTATTCATGTTAAAAAAAATCTTTACAAATGTTTTCTAAGATTCTCTAGTGCTTTATGACAAAGAACAGGGATTATAAATTTGGTGGGGAGGCTTATTTTGTTGTCAGAGACATACCTTTCATTCCTCCTATGACAATTTGCTCAAATTTGGACAAGTTTATAAGCCACCTAAATATCCCAGTTTATACACATCCTGTAGACAATTGTTAAAATCTAGCAGCTGCTTTCTCTGAAGATTCTGTCTCCACTGAGCATGATCTACCATGACACATTCCTTGTGGGTTGACTGGTCTTCACATGCTCCATCCCCAGACTGAAAAAGCTGAGCAAGATTTTCCCTATAATTGCCACTTTCAGCTACCAGGGGCTACCTCAGTACCAGGAAGGACACACTCGTCTGTGATCTCAAGACTCTCAGGCACCCAGGAAGTGTTCTACTGCCGCCAGTTATTCTATTAGCTCAAGTGGTAGCAGCAGTGGCAGATTTATGGTTAGTAGGGCCCTGTGATCCAAGCAGGGTTCAGGACCCCACCTCCCATCCCACAGCACATCCACAGGGGAATTAGCATGGCACACTGGCCATTGAGGCAGGTGGGGGGTGGCTGGAATGTCTGGCTTGAATGCCTGAAGAAGCCCACAACCAGCTGGACAGGAGGGAGGGAGGGCTACAAACAAAATGCAGGAGGCTCTCTGGTGGTGGTGGCAGCAGCAGCAGTGGTGGCACTGCCCCCTGCCATTGGGGGCCCCATGCCAATGCATGGTTTGTTTCATGCTAAATATGCCACTGGGTAGAGGTCTTGCTTGTGGCTCTGAAGGCCCAAACTTTGATTGGGAATCATTATGGATCCATACAGTTGAAATTATGGGGAACTTGTTTTCCTACATAAGAAATGATATTTAAAAATGGCATTTAAATAACAGCATTGTGTCAAAGTCAAGGTAAGAAATAGCAGTATTAGGGTTGTCTATTCACTCCTAATCCCCTTGAACATATATATATATATATATATAACATAAGTAATTTGTAATTATATGGCCACCAGCTACTTGCAGGACCACTACCTCAATAAATGCAGCACCGACCCTTCGAATAACTGAGGATTTTGTAATGAAAGTGTTGACTGTTGGCCCCTGGCTTTATTTGCTGTAGCCAAGTAGAACTGGATTCTATCTCTTCTTTTGCCATAGGGTTCCTGTGTGATGCTGGGCAAATGTCTTCTACTTGCCCACTAAAGTGTCTTCCTCAGTTTCTGGGTACAGCTATATCAAAGGTGTACAGACGTGCTAGGTGTTGGCCACCGGGGATTCAAGGCAACTTAGGGGACAGTGATCACCAAATGACTAAATTCACTATCCAGAAAAGGGTGCCCCAGCAGGGCACAAGTGCTAAACTTTAAAAACCTGACTTTAATAGACTAAGAGGATTGGTTAGCATGGTGCTAGGAGCTAAGAACTTAGATACATTGAGGGTCCAGGATGGGTGAACATTCCTCAAGGAAACCATTCTTTGGACTCAGAGTGAGTCAATCCCATGGCAGAGGAAAGGGGGCAAGGGGGCCAGAAAGCCCCTTTGGCTAACCAGGGGCATCCAGGATACCTTAAGGGCAAAAAAAAGAGGTGCACAGGAAGTGGAAGCAGGGGGTAGCTAGCAAAGAGGAGTATACTTCTTTGGCCCACACTGCAGGGAGTCGGTCAGGAAGGCCAAGGCCACTCTAGAACTCCGACTAATGTCAGGGATTAAGGACAATAAAAAGTCCTTCTTTAGGTATACATTGGGAGCAAAAAGGGGGTGCAGGGTAGCACAGAACCCATACAGGGCAGGCAGGGGGACTTAGTGACGGATAGCAAGGACAAGGCAGAGCTCTTCAATGAGTTTTTTCCCTCTGTCTTCTTAAATGGGACTCTAGACAAACCCTCAACATATATCATGGACACCAACAAAGGGAACATCAGCTGACCAACTGTCAGTGCTGACACGGTAAAAAGACACCTGGAGGGACTGGATGTATTCAGATCACCGGGATCAGAGGGACTCCACCCACGGGTAATGAAGGAATTAGTGGGCATCATAGCTGATCCACTGGCAAGGATATATGAGCACTCTTGGTGTTCGGGTCATGTTCCAGAGGATTGGAAGAGGGCTAATGTCATCCCAATCTTGAAGAAGGGGAGGAAGAAGGACCCAGGGATCTATAGACCAGTCAGCCTTACCTCTATCCCTAGAAAAATCCTAGAAAAAATTATCAAGGAACACATCTGTGGAAGCCCGCTGGCTAATGTGATGTGGAGGGGTAACCAACATGGGTTTATAGCAGGCAGGTCCTGCCTGGCTAACCTAGTTTCCTTGTATGACAAGGCCATGAATTGTTTATATGGAGGAGTTAAGGTGGATGTTATCTACCTGGACTTCAAGAAGGCCTTTGACAAGGTATCCCATATCATCCTTATAACTAAACTGAGGGGATTTGCCTTGGATGATCACACAGTAGACTGGGTAGTAAATTGGCTCAAGAGTCACACTGAGAGGGTGGTAGTGGATGGGTCAGTGTCAACCTGGAAAGAGTGTGCAGTGGAGTCCTCAGGGCTCAGTTCTGGGGTCGGTGCTGTTCAACATCTTCATCAGTGTTCTGGATGAGGGGGTGGAAAGCACCCTGTACAAATTTGAGGACAACACAAAATTATGGGGTGCAGCTAACACCCTGGAGAGGAGGAACCAGATCCAGGATGATGTAGACCGGCTAGGGAAGTGGGCAGAGAGCAACAGGATGCAATTCAATAAGGATAAGTGCCAGGTGTTGCATCTAGGGAGGAAGAACTGCCATCATACCTACAGACTGGGGGCAACCTTCTCAGCTCCACTGAAGCAGAAAAAAGATCTTGGAGTCACTGTTGACTCCAGGATGAACATGAGTTGACAATGTGATAAAGCAGCTGGCAGAGCCAATCGCACCTTGTCATGCATCCATAGGTGCTTCACAAACAGGTCCAGGGAAGTGATTCTCCCCGTCTAGGCAGCACTGGTCAGACCACAGCTGAAGTACTGTGCCGCAGTTCAAGTGGGATACAGACAACCTGGAGAGGGTCCAAAGAACAGCCGTTTGCCTGATTAGAGGCCTGCAGGGAAGGCCCTACAAGGAAAGGCTAAGGGGCCTTTACCTCTTCAGCCTCTCCAAGAGAAGGCTGAGAGGGGACCTTGTGGCAGTGTACAAATTCATAATGGGAGAGCAACATGAAGTAGGTGATGATCTATTCACCAGGGCGCCCCCTGGAACGACAAGGAACAATGGCCATGAGCTACTAGAGAGAAGGTTCTGGCTGGACATTAGGAAAAGTTCTTCACTGTCAGGGTTGCCAGAATCTGGAATGGGCTCCCAAGAGAGGTGGTGCTCCCCCATCCTTGGGGCCCTTCAGGAACAGGCTGGACAGGCACCTGGCTAGGATCACATGACCCCAGGGTTGGTGTTTCTTTTCTTGCCTGCAGTGCAGGGGCAGGGGGTTGGACTAGACGGCCCACTGAGGTCCCTTCTGACTCTATGAATCTATATTCATGACTAAAGCTGAACTCAATGGGAGCTCTGCTTGAACATTTAACATGCTATAATACAATAGCTACTGAGAAAAATCAGGTGCCAGGCATCTTAAATTGGACACACAAGATTTGTGGACATGTAAAAATGTTTACTATAATCTCTTCGCTGCAGTTTCTTCATCTAAAATGGGGATACCACAACCCAGAAAGAGAACCCCAGAAATTTGGAAGGAAATAAACCATGTTTTGCTCATTCAGAATTGTAATGCTGTGTAGCGATATGGCCTTGGACTACTTGTTGAAGAAAGGAAAAAGAAAAAGAAATATCAAATTCCCAGAATAAAGAGTGGGAGGGGGAAGGAAAGGTAGTTTTGTGTGTTATTCCCTCTTACCTCAGTTATCTTAGCTCATTAAGGAGTTTAACTGCTTCTTACATTTATCTTCATTGGAGGAGGGTCTTTCACACTCATTGGCTTTGACCAAGTTTCATTCAACTTCCAGCGTAACAGTATGCTCATCTAATTTACCACCTGGTAATCATCTGCATCTAAAATGGAACACCCCAGACACTAATATTTGAATATATGTTAATGGTTTCCAACAGCCACTCAATGTTCTTGTAAGTTTTAAAGGATTCTGAGTTGCAGTATTGGGCCAGTATAATTTATTGGGCTAATTATACTTTTGTCACACAATATACTATCATTATGTAATATATTATTTGAAATTTTGCCAAAATGTACTTGAGAAATAAGCTATCATACAAATGATTTCTGAAGAATTTCTTTTGTGTTGTAATTAAAAGCCCACTTTACAGACAGTAAACATCTTATTTCCTTAATTATTTTCAAACAGTTACTGAAAGGTTTATGCATTTATCCCCATACACACAGTCTGTTATTCCCTCCTGGAATGAACATATGTTGAAAATGATTTGAATATCTCATTGACAAATATTAATTTCCAATATCTATATACTGACCAACAAAGTGTCATCTATGATAAAATTAACAGTGTGTCACTGTTGGGGAAGTCAGCAGGTATAGGGAGAAGACATCAATTATACAAAATAACATACTGCACCCCCCAAAGATGAAGACTCTTATATTCTCTGAACCAGTCATACAGATTGGCCAAACTATTCTAGCCATGTTATGTGCATTTTGTCATGATTTTGGTACAAAACCCCTGAAGTATCTATTGATCTATATTTATACTCTATTTCCACTTGAGACATAAGCATCCGGAACTCCCAGCTGAAAAGGCATCATCTGTAACATGAATCTCCAATATGGGCAGGCTATGGGGATTCCCTTCTCTCTAGCTGAATCTCAAACCACAAAGGAGCTTTGGATAGAGCTCATCTCACCCTGTCCTTAATTACTGTCACTTGTTTCAGTCTCTAAGATTGTCTCTGTACACATTTCCAACCTGCTATAGGTAGTTGTGTCTAGGCAAACCTATACTTCTGGTTCCAATGCCTACTGCTTCTATTTCTTTGTTTAATATTATCTGTCCAGGGAATTTTGCTATTAAAACTTCCCTCTCAGATGCTGATGGACCAGGAGCATCAAATCTCTTCACACTTGGTCAGCTGATTTTGTATTTACCATTCATGTTAAGATGGATTCTTTTTGTACCAATCAAAATTACCCTGGTATTTACTTCAGTTCATTTGGTGGAAATTATTCCACACATTCCTTTTCATCCTCAGGCTATCTGAAAGACCGTTTCATTGCAGGCAGAATTAATATTAATACACAGACTTAAATTTACAAAATATTGGGATTATTGTTGTAAGAATGAGTGCCAACAGATTAAAAATAATTAATGATGTACCATCCCTGAATAACATAATTATACAAAAATGGAAGAGTAGAGATGAAGCAATGGTTTGAGCCTTCAGTTTAAATCAATTGGCTTTTATGAGTTTATGCTGTGCATGACACAGCCTTAATGAAACTGAAAAATAGCTGTTCACTATCTAATATCTTTTCTTTTTAGCAATTAAATCAAATATTTTATGGTAAATTATAGTGTATCAGCAAATCTAAAGGACTTTTTTGAGTACCACAGGTACTGTGGAAAAGCAGGATTTTTAACTTATAAATAGAAAAGAGATGTGAAGCTGAGAGGAAATAACCAGGCCACATAGGTCTTATCCCCCCACAGGTTCCCAGTGTATTTCTATTACAAGATCAAGTATTAATTCATTGCCATTCAAACAAATCAACAGCTCAGGGTCCAACTACTTCAATGACCAACCATGACCTACCAACACAGTGGTACTCCTCTGGGGCAATGAAGCCCATAAACCCATGACAAATGCATATAGGACCTGAAGATAACATGTTTTCAGTCAAAAGGAAGAGGCTGTGGAGCAAACTTCTAAACGATATTAGAGTAATCTTGAGTCCAACTTCTCTGGGTTATAGTGCGAGCCTCTGATTCCAAAAAGATTTCTATTCTAGCCAATTCTATGTCTTTAAGAGGGACTGGGGCAAATTTCCCTCTGATTACTAAGTAAGCAAAAAAGGAGAACAGTGGGTCTTTTATATAGGAAGCATTTTAAACTAGTGATAGACCATGGTGCAAGCTTTGGAGCAGTCTCAGGCTCTGAAAAATTATTGTATTAAACTCTTTTTCATCCATTATCAGGATACAGGCCTTCTAAAAATACATGTCTAATTCTAGCAGTGGCAATTTAGAAGAGCAAATAGATTTGTGCCAAGTGAAAAAAAAAAGTGCCAGATTTAGGAAAAACAACCCCAACCCCTCCCCCAAAACTACCATATTTTCTCAGATATAATACATACTCCAAAAACAGCTGCTGGAAATTTTAGTGCACATTATATGTGGGAATTATGATAAAACAGTTTCTACCTGTAACAGGCTGCCAATGTGGGCTCACCAAATTGGCTTGAGATACTTACCCTGGGCTAGAAACAGTGCCGGTGAACTCTGAGCGACCCCAAGGGTAGAGCAGGGGAGCCCTTCCCTGCGGAAAAGGAGAAGCCAATTGAAAGAAGGGGTTTTCAATACCCTGTATCTTGCTAATGGATAAAAAGAGTTTAAGGGGGATGGCTGGATTGGGGGGCCAGCCACCCTGAGCCCTGGTTGGCCAGTTTGCAAGCCAGGGAGGGACTGCCGGAGGGGATAAAAGCAGCAGCCAAACTGGCATGGGGGCTGCTGACAGTGACTCCGGGGAATGATGCAGGAGGCCTAGGAAGAGCTGGGGTGAGCTGACCCAGCAGAGGGAGCAGAGAGACCCCTCTGAAGAGCCTCGAAGGCCCTGGGAGAAGAAGGCAGAGGCAGTTGGCCGTGCCTCCAGCCCTGTAGCAGAGAGGGAGCAGCAGCCAGGGCTTGGGGCAGAGAGCTGGTGCCCAAGGCCCCATCGCAGTGTGCTGGACATGCTGGGCGTCCTGGAGGCTAGGGGTGGCAGTCAGCCCCTCACTCCACTGTAGAGAAGAAGCAGTGACCAGGAGTGCAGGTGGCATCCTTATCCGGAGCAGGGAGCTGGGAAGTGGGACAGCAGCAGGCAAGGCATTGGGACCCTGAGGAGCAGCAGAGTGCCAGGACGAGGGTCCCTGGGAGCTCGGGCGCAGACTGGTGCTCGGAGCAGGACTGGCAAGCCGTGAGGTGTATAGGGTGTCCGGCCAGTCATCTGGAGCAGGAGTTTAGAGCAATGACCCCTGGGAGCTGACTGTGCTGCTGGCCCTCTGCCACTCACTGTCTCTGAGGGGACTCAGTACTGTCCCTTATTCTGCAGCTGATTGTCACTGGATGGCATCCCCAAGCTTTGTGCTTGGGTCATGCTGATTGCTGCAGGATCCTACTCTGTTGCTTGTTGCTTACCTTTTTGGTTGCCACGAAGGGTCACTCTTCAGCCTCTTTGGGGGGTTGGGGCTAGATACAATTTGATAGTTGCAGACCAGAAGAGCTTAGCCTGTCTGTTGCTTATTGGGAAGCCTGTTGGAGCTGCTGGGAGTGAGCACCTTGCTTCTTTGTGGTAGCATCTCAGCAGTGGCTGAAAGCTGCCAGTTTCCCTGTCTGTGGTTCTTGAGTCAAGGGCTGACTAATGCATTTTGGTTTGGTTTGTGATTCTGGTTATGCCAGTTAAGTTCACTTGTAAATAACCTTTCCTATTATTCTTGTTTTGTAAATAAAGTGTAAATAGTTAAACCACTTAAGTGTTAGATCTTCTTGGGGCCAAGGGCTGCTGTGTGGGGATCAGGGGCCGGCTGGAAAGTAAATTGGTATTGGCCGGAAGCCCTGCCCCACTTTCACCACACCATCCTTGATATTGGGCAGGGGTGGCAACTATTCGGCCATCACCCAGGATACATACCATTCACTGGGCAAAAGAAAAAGTAAAACTGGAAAAAGTAAAAAGAAAAAGTATGTGACTCTCAGGGAGCAAAACAATGAGCAGGCTCAGCTTCCCACTTACTTGCTGCTGCTCTGTTACTTTCTGCAGGGAAAGATGTTTTACTTCACAGTTCGGGCAGCCAGGCTCTGGAATGGGTTCCCAAGGGAGGTGGTACTCTCTCCTACCTTGGGGGTCTTCAGGAGAAGGCTGGACAAATATTTGGCTGGGGTGATATGACCGCAGCACCCATTCCTGCCCAGGGCAGGGGTTCAGACCTGATGATCTGTTTTAGGTCCCTTCTAACCCAAAGCACTATGAAACTATGTTTTTCTTCATTTTGCCTTTCAAAAATAAGGTGTATATTTTACTGAGGCATGTTGTATGCAAGAAAATACGTTATCTTTGTGTTGCTCCAGTTGACTTTTGTATGTGCAACTCTTAATGAAGCAAACTCACAAGCACATAAAACATTATTAGAAGTTTTGGCTACTTTTTAAGCGACTTTCAAGAAAGCTTATTTCTTATATTTTGATATCCCAGTCATATAATGCTCTAATGCTTTCAGATAAAAAGGGAAGGGCAAATACAGGGAAGCAACAAAAGAAAAAGACCTACATCAGGGGCATTTACCACTGTCTTCCCCCAAAATAAGTACCTTGGGACAAATTAATCCTACCTCCTGTCTCTTCATAGCTGACAAATTAAGCAAAACTGTTGCAAAGTGCCAGGAGGAAAACAATGTACACATTAATGTTGCTGTTTTGTCTGTCTGGAAAGTAAATAACATGGAAACACCTAATTAAAAAGAATTCAAATGTGTGTGAAGTGGTTGCTTTACCTGCTTCATAACAGAATGACTATTGGTGTGGACACGGTAAGACATGCAACCAACAGAATGGGTTTAAAAAAACCCCAATCAGATACAACAACTACATTAATGTTATGGATTAGTTTGAAGTAATAGTCCCCAAACTAGACAGAATGGGAAACAACACAGAATAGATTTCAAATTGGCTAAACTCCCAGTGATAAATCAGAAACCAGAGGGGTATCTCTTACTGCCAGCTGAAGGACTTGGCCTAGATAAGCAGGATACTTCTTTCCTTCCTTGTGAATTAAATTGGATATCGGACCCACAAGCTTAACCAGACATTTGGGCTAGGCCCCTTTCTCTGCCAAATCAAAGCCGAGGACCAAGCTCCCCAAATGGAACTGAATGCCCATGGCTGTCACTCATTTGCCTCCATTATGCCACAGGTTGCTCTTCCATCAGCAGCATCAACCCCTACAAGTGCTGGACACCAAAGGGAAATGAAAAGTATTAAGATGTTTGATATTAAATCTCAAAGACATAACTGGAAGAACAACTAGCAAGAAGGAAGATCCAGTGCACCCGTAAAATAGGGGGGCAGGAGGGCAACAAAATGGGTGCCAAATGCTGGTTAGCCACTTTTCAGGACCCCTGCTCCATGGCAGGAATTTATAGGAGAAGTCATTCATACACTACCACATCACAAACAACAAGCAAAAGCACTGCAGTTTGGGCAAAGTCGAAGGCATCCTTCAAGTCTAGTGTGTCCATCACACTCCTCCTCAGTGTTTGAAATGGACCCAACTGCCAGACCCTAGCAATAGAGTACAACCTCATTAAATCCCTGTCTCAACTAGCTGGATATTTTCAGCCTAAGGACTTGCTATTCTTCCAAGAAAGATATTTTCTGTCTTTCACTGATGTCATTCACAAGACTAGCATGAGTCTGAAACACACTCATCTGAGCTGAACATTTTAAAAACTAAGGGCATCTATACATGTGCTCTTAATTTGGGGGGAGGGCATTTTAATCAGAGTGCTTTGAGAGCTGCTCTAATTAAAGCATCCATAGCATCACATATTTTCAGAGTCCTGCACTTCAAAATAGCAGCAGGGAGCTTTAACTAAAGCTGATTCAATGAGTTTTAGTTAAAGTGCCCCTGTCACCATTTTGAAATGCAGAGACAGTGAATACGTGTGATGCAGAGGCTGCTGGAGCGCGCTAATTAGCAGAGGTCCATTCCATGTATAGGTGCCCTACGGGACAGAGCTTTAGTGGGTCTACACTGTTAGAGCTCCATTACCTTCAACAAAGTTATCACAAATTATACCAGGAGAAAACCTTCCCTAGGATCTGTGAATGGCTGTATAATATGACAGAAATTCATTTAGCAGGTTTCTGGCACCTGGTTCTTTGAAACACACCAATTATAAGCTTTTCTACATTTATGAACATAAAGACACAGGCATAGCAGGTTTATTTTTTGTTCAGGAGAGCAGTTGACTTAGAATTAGGCGCATCAAGAAAACTCTCTCAATCAGGGATGACAAATGTGGAAACAGGGACAGGAGCATGGGACAAAGCTTAATTATGAGTGTCCCAAGGGGGACACTGAGCAGAGACCACAGGCCCTCAAGCTAGTCCAAGGAATAAGTAGATGCCACACATGAAACTGTGCCTGGAGATGTGTACAGACAAGGGATGGGAAGACAGCCCCAGTCAGCTGGGGTAAAAACAAGGGCTGCATGAAGCACCCAGGATTCCCAGATGGTTTCCCATTAAAGCACTAACCCAGGCTTGTTTAGCTTCAGAGATTAGTCAGGATCAAATGCATAAGCAAGGCAAGATACAAGAGTGGATCCAGCTACTGGTGCCAGGTCCCCTAATGTTTTCTTTTTTAAAAATGTCTTGAGAAAGTAATTTTTTCACCTCTTATCTTTCCTCTTTCCCCTGGTCCCTTATCCACTGTTTCTGTTCTTGCTCCCTCATTCTTTCTGTAATATTGAAGCAACTTTTCTACTTGTTGGTCATTATTCTCTCTCCCTGGTTGTATTATCTCTAATGGCTTATCTTTTCTATGTGATCTTAGGTACTCCTGTACTACTCCAGCCCACCCTTATGAGTCTGTGGTAAAATTCACCTACATTCTTTAAAATAGGTCCAGAAAAAGCTGAAAAAAGAAAAAATTCTTGGGTTCAAGACATGGAGGGAAATTTTTCTCATTAGATTTCTCGGTCACTTGGATCCTACGCTCTAAGACTCCTGCACACATATTACTTGTGCACTCTAGCCATAGCCATTCATATGGCTAGGAATCAGGGTACGATGCTCCTGAAAGGCAACAAACCGTATTTGTCTTACTGAATTAATGTCAAAACAAATGGTTCTGTGCTCCAGTTGGAAAAAAATAAGCCTATCATTCAGTATTAGTCCATTTTGCAAAAGTTGAGTTAATTCCCACTAAAACATATTATGACTAAGGAATTTAAAAGTGTCCACAGAGCTCAGCCTATGACCCTAGCAAGAGGTGTTTATTTCTGTCACACTATTAAGCAGGCAGCAAGATGCAAATCTCACTATCCATTAGTATAGACATATCATGCTATATTCTTCATAAACAAACAATATATTTCCTTGAATTGAAAATAAGGCAGTAACTCAATAGAGCAATTTATAGACAACATACAATCCTTAAATTGAATTCATTTTAAATACTGCACTTACAGTACCCTTGGGTGAAAGCTTTTTTTAAAGCACTGGGAGAAATCAAACAAACTAAGTCTATATTTTTGCATAGAGTGTTTTATGTTCAATACTTCAATATTTATGCATGGCATTATTTACCCTATGTGAAAATATAGGCTTTGTGTCTTTCATTCATTCTGCATTTCAGAAGTGCCAATGGGTGTATTACACCTACAGGTTTTATGCTATGACAATACTTATATAATGAAAATGAATTTTTACATTTGAAATTAAAGCTAACTTTAATTTGCAATTGTAATATACTGTAAGAGATTATTATACAGTGTGTGTGCCAAAGGAGATTTATTATGCCAGTGGATAGATTGCAAGAAGGTTTGCTATGAATGAATGTGACACAGGAGAAGGGAAAAAAATCAAATGAATCAAGTTACTAATATATAATCATGTTATGCAGCTAAAATCCTTCCAACTGTAGGCTCAGCAATCTGTCTGTTAGAATCTGAATTGCAGTCACCTACCACAGAGCTCTCCTTCACGAGCACTCTGCTCAATGGCAAAGTAAACAGTTCTCCAGCACTTATTCCAAAAAAGGATTTCTCCAAGAACATTTTTTCTCATTCTTTTTTATCTGCCTTGCCATTAATTGTTCTCTCATAAGGCATATTAATCAGAGGGCTTCCTGAATTAATGCACTCCAGGGTATATACATATATCTGCAGAAGTATCTTCACTTTATTTGTCATATATAAGTAAAAATCCTAGTTTCATTATTGCACCTGGACCCACTGCAGTTTAACCTCTACTACCTCCATGCAAACACCACTGTCAGCCAAGCTCTAATGACACCTTTCTGGCTAAGAGCTGAAGGTCTATCCTCTTCTTTAACACCACTGAACATTCATTCTTCCTTGACATCTCTATTCCACTTGCTTTGTCACATAGGCTAAGTACAGACAGTCACAAACTGCAAGGCTGAATCGATTCAGTCTCTGCAGCTTAGTCTAAGCTGTGTACGTTGAATCAATAAGCAAATGAACAGCCATTCACTTTTGATTCTGGAAATGCAGCCACATGCCTACAGTGGCCCAGGCCAGAGCTAGGGGGTGCTAGAACATGTCTTCCTGCTTGGCTGGAGCAAACAGTTTGGGTCAATGCTAGCTACAATTGCCATCATTGCACATGACAGGAAAAAGGTCATAGAGATAGGTTTACTGAAGCTCTTTGCACTTTATGCACCTACATAAGATCCTATCACAATTTGGCCCTAAACAGAAAGAGTGTATTAAAGGTGTAGCATTTAAAGTTGGAACTTGCCATGTCAAAATCTCTTCTGACTTACTCTGTTTCTCTTAATCAGTGATTATAGGTGTTTGTGTTTACTGATTAAAACTAAAATGGGTTTGTTCTATTTTCCCCTCCCCTTTTTAATTTTCACTACAAACACTGTTTATTTACACTCTGTCACTTTTAAAAATCGAGTGTCAAGAGAGTGCTAACCTGCTGCTATTTACTGATGTCTCAATTAACACTTTATTAGCTTCCAGCAGCTGAAGGTGACTGGACCCTTGCCTTTACTTCTTTCCTTAAAGTAACAGCTACCTAAGGCATCAGTAGATATGCACCCATGTAAATATAACTTTAAAAATAAACTTATGTGCACTACATAGTTACAGTTTCAGCCAGATCTATTAACAAAGGCACATCTAGATAGTTTTAAGCACAACCATAACCTGTGAAGTTTTGACTTCAGAGTCATTTAACTATATTAAAACTGGCCTGAGCACACTTTCTCCCCTATGTTTCAGACACAAGCATATGGAGGTTATGTAGGAAGCAGGAACTTTTTGAGTATAAATTCATACCATGCCTACTATAGGAGAAATTAGGGCTGTGTGGATCTTCAGTCCCTGATTTGATCTGGTGGAGATTCGGCCCGATTCAGTGACTGAATCTCCAAATCTGAATCAAATCAGGAGACTCTTTAATCTCTCCAAATCAAATAAGAACCCTCCCAATCAATTCGGAGAGATTCAGAAATATGCAGTGATTCGGACATAGACACAGGTTTAAATGTTTTTTCTACATACCTCATACCAGGCAGCTCATGAATGCAGCAATGCTGAGGCACATGGAGTGTCCCACAGGAGAATGGGGGTGCTCCCCAGCATGCTCAGCAGCAGACGCAGAGGTGGACCAGAAGCATTTCCAGTCTATTTCTGGGTCCGCCGGGGAGCGCACTGGGCCACCCCTCCATGTCTCCCCAGCTTGGCGACTGGTGTCTCCTGGATCTGGGGGGGGGGCACCTGAGGTCCCCCCCATGGCCTATTGTTGAACCAGGGGTACATGGGGGGGACCCCCAGTGCACTCCCTGGCAGGCCCAGAAGTGGACCAGAAGTACTTCCAGTCCACTTTTGGGTTGGCTGCCGGGCACATGAGGGGCCTCCCCGCGCTCCTGTGGGACACTTAATCTGCCCCAGCATTGCAGCATTCACCAGCCATGCCTGGTACCTTGGGGTATGTAGAAAAAATATTTAAAGCTGTGTCTGGCCAAATCGCTGATTCTCCAAATCAGCATCAAATCTTCAGATTCAGATTCAGTTGAATTGAATCGGGGACAGTGATCTGAGTCAATGAATTGAATCACTGTCCTGGATTTGGGCTGAATCTGAATTGAATAGGGCCCGTTTCACACACACTTAGTAGAAAGCTTTCTTTTTCACTGAGCCAGGTGCTCAGTTCTATGAAGTCAGCCTACCTTCTTTGACTTCACCAGGCCTAGGATGATTTACCCTTGCTTTATAGCTTTCTGTACCTGCCTATATGTCCCTATCTTTCTAGGCATGATGTAGAAAAACAAGAAAGAAGCAAGTTCACAAATTGGACAGTTTCCTACCACCAGAGCAGGGAAACTTGAAATAGAGGCTTTTTTTCTTTCTTCTGATTTCCTTCCCATACACTGCTTTCTAATTTGAGACATGAAAAGAAGGACAAAGGGGATATGGCCCATATTAGCATTTCCCGTCTCTCTCTCCTTTCTTTTTGCTTTCTTCAAAACAAAAACTTTGTTTCTGGGTTTGTTTTCTTTTCTTCTGTTTCTGCCTGGAAAAGAGGTCCAAGCTGGAAGAGAGGCAATTTATAGCATTAAAGGAGCAATGCTCCTATTGAAGGCGTATTGGGTTAGGGCAGTGATTCTCAACCTTTTCAGACTTCAGGTATCTACTCATTTTTTGACTACAGAAAAATAATGGAACAAATATTCTATTGCAAAAAACTCCGAAAGACCACAACAGGTCAGAATGTTTTTAATGCTATGGATTGCTATGCAAAAACTCTGGGTTCATCTTATGAATCATGTTTGCACGCCTAACAGTGCTACCATTATGTGGCACCCTTGAAAGGATCTTAAGGCACTCCAGGATGCTGTGTCACCCTGGTGGAGAATCACTAGACTAGAGCTTCATATGTAGAGTTTTGGCTCAGAAAGCAGTTTGTGTGGGTTAGTTTTGGGGAAAGATGGAGAACCTGTGAACCTGTGGTTGTTTCCCTGATGAAGTCATTTTTCTCCTCATCTTTCTATTTCTAGATAGAGAGAGAGGAAAGAAAGAGAGAGGGAATCTAGTTCATTATCCCATTTGTTATTTCAGTCTTACTTGTTTTCTATAGCCACTTTAGAAATAAAAATCACACATACATGTACTGTGTATTGTACCCAAAGCTCAGTTACAGGAATGTTGGTTACCACTCTTCATCACCCAAGACAGTCTGACAGGTTTTAAGTACGAAGAAAAAGTGATGCACTTCAAGTCCTTCTACTGAACTTGTAGTCTCTGGCCCTTTATTGCTATCACTACTCTGGCGTCAGGACTATTTCCTTGAGGATTGATTGATCGCTTTGATGATATATACAAAAATAATGTTTTTCATACACTGTTTATGAAGAAACAACAGAAGTGTGTTTTCCCACATGTTTGCTGAAAAAGGCAGTGAACCACAAATAAACTAAGACAGATACAGTACAGTTAAAGAAGCGTAGGAGGAGAAAGAGTCACCAGTGAGACAAATATGATTAAAGTAGTTTTTGAGGAGAAACAACATCAACAACAGGAGTGTTCACAGGCATTGAGAAAAATCTGTGTATTGTCTTTACAAAGTAAGACCCCTTAATTATCTTTCTCATAAAAATATTTTCTTTCAAATGGGAGTTTTAACGCTGTTGAATCAGAACAGATTTATACAAATAAATGCTTAGGCTCTGCCTCTGAAATGCTCTTGCAATTCACTTGTTTCTGTATTAAAGATTGAGTTGATTTTAATTTGTTGCCATATTTTTACTGAATTCATGTGCACCCTTTTTGGTGGTGTTGGTGGTGGCAATGTAAAAGCTCTAAATTACTTCAAAGATTTAAGTCTGTGTAGTGGCATGTTTACCTTGATCTAAGGTGGAGGTGTAAATTCTGTCCTCAGGTATAGGTCTGCAACCATGCTGGTTCAAATCAGGAACAGCTTCATTGATCTCAGTCAAGTTACTTCAAATTTACATAACTGTAAATGAGATCAGAAGTTGACACCTTCTTCTATGTGGTGGCGAGGGGTGTAGAATGGAAAGTGTAATGTTCAGATACCCTTCCACCACCCACAATACTCAAAAAGAAACATTTAACCTGAATTTTAACCCCATATCAGCAGGGATCCCTTGTAAATTGTGCTCCTTTTGAAGTTTTAAATAGATGAGCAAGCCAAATTAGTGACACAACAAGATACAAGCAGCTCAGGGGAGTTAGGTGCACTACTTGTACCTAATACTTCAGTGGCACTGAACTGACAACCTTTCCTAACATGCTCTCAGGACAGGAACTATCAGGATTCAGGTAAGCTGTGTTTATATATGGCCTAAGGACAACTGTAAGAGAAGTTGTGCAATATGAATGATTGAGAGAGAGAGAGAAATTATTGGCAGTGAAAAACAGGAGGCCTAAAACTGGGGGAGATTATCGTTTCCCTGGAGGCTTATATTTGACTTGATCTCTTACACAGGACTGTGTACAAGCACAGGCAGACAGATATTTAGGTTAGGTTTCTATAGAATTACAGGCTAAAAAAGAGAAGCCATTATGAACGTGGTTCCAAAATTTGCTTATTAGATCAGGTTTCCCGAGCATTGTTCTGAGGCCGTGGAGCAGTCAGAAGTTCTGAAGTCATGATAGGAAGACACAGAAACCAACTTTACAGGTGGGTAAAAACTGTCAGTTTTTTATTTGCTATTTAACTTGCTTGTTTCTGTGGTCAGGTGTTTCCCATTACCATGTCAGACCCATGTTTTTGTAGTCCTTTTTTCCTTTGGGGTTAAATTCTCATTCTGAAAGCATCAGTCAGTTTTTGAGCAATAGTAAAATATATCCCTAGCTCTTTGAACAGAGAAGAATCCTTTTCCTTTTAAGCAATGGCAACGCCTTACTGCTTATGTTCATTTACATTGCTTGTTTCACACACTGTCACTAAATTACATAAACAGCTTTTAATAGCTGTTGCCAATTAAAAAATTGCAACACACAAGCATACACAAAGCTTCCCATAATGTTCAGTTTGTTTCTCTTTGAAGTTGTGGGCAAATGGATACAGTTTCCTTGTTTCTTTCCTCCTTACTTGATGTCAGAAAGCATATGCAATTGTGTCATGCAGTTCAGCATTTGCATTAAAAGGCATCTGTACTGGTCACGACATAGTAACTCTTAATCCCTCCAGCCTCTGTATTTGTTCCCCTTATGCTAGGGGGAAAATATAAGGGCAGTTGCTCTTGATAAACATGCACAATCATGGGAGATCCCCTTAGGAGTAGTTCTGTCACCAAGGACTTTTACCTCATTGACAGCACTGTGCAGCCTGTCTGCTCAACGGCTGCTGTCTGGAAGAGAAATGGCAGCATTTCAGGCTGTTAAAGGTGTGATTGATGGGTGTTGTTGGTCCCTACCTGTCAGCTCATTGCACTGACAGCAATGAGCTCCCCTCTTGGGAGACAGACTTATACAACACAGCCCACCCATCCTTTTCAATGAGAGCATGATATCCCACTGCAGTTCTCCCAGCAAGTAGTAATCTACTTCGGAGGCTGGGGGTAAACTATTGAAGAGCTGGAATTTCTGTTTTTCCTGGCAAGACCAATAACAACTCTTTCAAAAAGTACCATGACACAGTATAGTGGAAACTAATATAGCAAGATGGACCTGCTTATGTAAAGGGCTGGTTCAGCCCAGAGTTAAGATGGATTCTGCTGTCAGAACCCCAGCTGCCGAGTTTTTAGTGGTGGAAAAATCAAGTTGTGAGATGCTGGCATGGCTCCACACTTTACATGTTAAGCATGTCCATAAGCATTTGCAGGATTTGCTCCCATTTGCAGGGGATGATAGACAATTGCTGTCTCTCTCTTGGTCCAGTCCCACCACCAGATGGCCATGGTGATGCATGTAAATCTCAGATCCTGCCCCAACAAAACATCTATAATTTGGTTGGCTGGTTTTCTATCTCCTGTTTGTACATAAGAGCAAAATAAAGTATTCAGGCAGAATAACAAAGCATGCTAGAAAGTAGGGTTTTATCTAATTTCTCATGCTTGTTAGTGGGGGATTTAATCACACACTCCAAAAATGTAATTTAAAGATTTTTAAACCACAGCAGCACCTAAATCAAACCTCTGATCATTCATCCAGCTGGTACAGCAAGACTGAGCATCAGGCAGTAAGTAGTGTGATTAACATGGACTGGGGCAGCATCCCAGGTATGGACTTGGGGTCACGCAAAGGGAACCAAAGGAGCAGGAAAATACCAGGCATCATTCCTGCTGTCCAGCTGTACCATCACCAGGAGCCACCAGTGCACCAGGTGGCATTTTGCCCTGTCATACATCTGGAAGTAGAAATAAGAGCTACATGCCTTTATTTCGGTGCCTTCCCCTTCTCCTTGCGTGCACTCTCTTTCTCTTTCTGCTTTTTTTCTCTTCTTCTGGGTGGGCAGTAATTAACCTTTGTGCTGCGCAACCTCTTTCTTCTTGCATCTGGCTGACCACAGACCTGGAGCTGTCAGGCAGAGATCAGACATCCCAATGGGCTCATCCAAAGCCCACTGATGTAAGTGGGGAGACTCCCACTGATTTCAGCAGTCTCTGAATCAGGTCTAACTTGAACCAGGGCCATGGCCACTCCAAAACTCTTGCTTGCCAGACATATTTCATAGATAAGCCTGAAGCCTTTCATTAGGATATTAGAGACTGATACACTATACATACAAAGGGACCCTCGAATATTATTCCCACACAGCATACAAGACCTGACTATACCACTGAGATGATGGCAGCTTTGAGCTTATATGAAGTGCCAAAGATGACATTATGGGGCTGACAGTGAAGGGATTCTTCCTCTGTCCCTCCAAATCAGAAGCAATGACTGCAGCTACATAACCCAGGGGCTGCATAGTTTCTGTGGGACAACAGGCACCAGCTGTGGAGCCTGCTGTGTATTCTTGCTAGATGGAGAGCATTGAATTCCAAAGGAAGATGTGTACAAATATGTCTCGTATTGAAACTGCTCCATATCTTCCTAAGTTAATTAAATGCTAATTTTCTAATGAGGTGACAACAATGGCAGAGACCTGTTATCAGTATGTTAGCTAGTGCCAGCAACCAGTGAGTGAACATGGAACCCTTGTGCTATTATTAAACTCCATTCCTATATTAATTAATCACTTTCACAGCTGCATTATTCTGAAGCTGGACAACAATGTGGATTGTAATTAAAGGAAAAACCCATTTATGTTATTTGGAGATTGCCAAGCTGCTTTATGATATTTATTATTTTGTAGTGTTGTTATAGAAACCTCTTGTGTGCTTCCATTTGTTCATAGCTGTTTTAGCAAGAAGTGGAAAGGTAAAACTAAAAAATACAGCCCATCTCCTCCTGCTAGCATAAAGTCTACCATCTTGTTTAAATGGTGCACTTGGAGCAAATGTAAATTAAGGGTGAAGTATTTCCCTGGAAAAAAGCAGAGAAAAGCACAGGGCAAGATGTGGATGTAAACTGAAACTTAGGGCAAATGAGTCCAAAACTGCCATCTTGAGAATCCGTGCTCAGCTACTGCCAGATCCTAAAGACACCTAAGCTCTCTTGGTGCCTCAGTTTTCAACATTAACAATTCCCAGGCACTTAGACTACTTCTTCCAAGCACACACAGAAGTATCCAGTTCTTAAAAATGCTGAACAGGTCAGTTCCTAGGTCATGCCTAAGCTCAAAAAGGATCCATAAACTAGGTGCTCGTCTGCCCACTGGGCTCAACTCTGTAGGCATGCTCTGAAAATGCCTACTACACATTCTAGATTAAGCTGCACAAGGAACACAATGGGACCACTGTTTAAAAAAATGTTGCTGTAGGAGGACTATTTTCAACCCCCACTGTGGTGGTTGCAGTGCTCACCAGGATTTGGAAGACAGTTTCCATTGCTCCCTCTGCATGACAGCACTCAAACCACACCTCCCATCCTCAGGAGCTTGCCCTAAGCACCTGCCTGTAGATTATTCTAGAACAGAGAGTTGAAGGTATTCTTATCCATGTTTCACTCTGCATAAGGGAATTTAGGATTCAGTGAGCCACAGAAAGAGATGGACTATAGCCTGGCAATTATGGCATTCACAAGGCAAGGGGAAGACCTGTGTTCCCATCAGCGCATCAAGTACACGGTATGTATTTTATCTAATGAATGTTCCATATATTATACAAAAATGGTATTTAGAAATGGGACAAGAACTGGGGACTCCCCTCTTCTCAGTGTATGCTTAAGAGACCTGTTCCCAAAGAATCTTGAATTCTTGTAAGCAAAGTGATACTGCTTCAACAGGAAAGACTAAACATGCCCACCCCACTTCCAAAACAGCCTCTAGCTTGGTGCTTAGGGAACTCTTTTCAGAGATGAGAACTGACCCTCTTGCATCTTGTATGAGTGCCCTAACTACTGACTTAATGTCTGAAGACAATTGCTCAATCTCAAAAAGAAGAGCATAGAAGCATAGACATCTACTTGCAAGGTACAATTCAGAATCATGATTCTTGAGTGGAAGGAGACGTATCATGATATTTCTGAGTAAGAGGCACAAGCCCAGAGAAGGGAAGGATTTAAAATATTCCCTATTCTCAGCCATTTCTCTATTGGCTAATTAGGTAGCTCACTTTCTGGCTTTTGTGGACCCCTGTCTGAGGCCTCTAGCCTTTCAGTAGGTGGGCCTGATGGGGATCAGTTAGGTGGTGCAATGCTCAACACTGTGGCCCTCCATGGAGCTGGGCTCTAATGTTATAGATACTAAGTTATGGACATGGCATAAAAAAAATTAAGCAATGGTTCAAGGAGAATCCCAGTGGCATCAAAAAAGTTAAACAATCGTTCAAGGAGAATCTGCAAGTTTGAGAGTGGCCAGGCAAGTCTATAGAGCAAATCTGACACTCCACTCCATGGCAGTAAGAACAGCTGTGTAGCAGGCAAACTAGTTATGCTCAGGCTCTTAGCATAACTTTAGGCCTTCCCAGAACTAAGCAATTAAATTGCACAGAGTAAACTGGGAGAAGTGAGTGCTGTGATTGGTACGTTGGGATAACCAGGTTCAGTAGTTTCCCTAGAAGGAAAGGAAACCAAAAATGGAATAGGATTGGAGTACCTTATCTACAAAGATAAGATAAGAAACTTGAGGATTGGACAGTCTGAGATGAGAAAGTTACAACAGTAGTGGACAAAGAGACAGTGTGTTTGTATTGGCACCCTGGGGAGACAGGAGCACCCTTGGAATTCTTGTTTGAACAGCAGGGAATCCAGAAACTAACATCCCACACACCCAGTGGAGGATCTAAGGCTGGTACCACCGAAGGTTGCTGTTGTAATGTCTGACAGAACAGCTTGCCAAGCCGTATTATGAGGAGGAAACTCGTAATAAGGATTAGGGGTTACTATTAAAGGTCGCTTGATACCAAATTGGATGAGGGGCCGTCTCAATTCTTGGGGGTCTCTGGTCAAAGAAATCCTGAGGCAACAGGCTGCTGTGCAACACAACCATCTTGCCCTATGGAAAGGAAATGGCTCAGGAATTCCCTACTTGACTTCATTCTCCTCAGCCAATGTGAGGCACAAGGGTAGCAATTTTCACTATTAATGGAACTCATATTTATTAATGAAGAAATGTCCTGGCTTCACTGGGAATCTGTTATTCCCTGTCTCATTTAGTTAAACACTAGTTTAACTAGTTTAGTTCCAGAGCATTTTACACTTATTATCTTAATTATAGGAGTGTAGTCATAATAAGCAACAGGTGAGACACACCTGTAAACCAGTCCTCTGAGTGTTTCACACAGGCAGCATAAATAATATCCTAAAAATGCAGGGTAATGCCTGCCAGGATAATAAGGCTTTAATGTGAAATCCACAATCAAAACTGTTTAAAACTACTTGTTTATTGAATTTACATAACTATTTTTGGAGCATATTTATTATTTTTGTACAATTGAAGGCAAAGGAAAAAAATACCGTAGTGGCAAGCAAGTGAAAGTCCATTTACAATAAGCAGCAGGTGGACAAATACCCCTCCAATATACCATTGCATGCCTATTTGTATTGCCACAGTAGGACAGAAAATTCTTATCCCTACTCTTAGATAATAATAATAATGAAGTAATTTACATTTAAATAGCACTTTTCCTCTGAAAGCATTTTACAAACTTAGCAAAATGATATTGAGGGATCACTTTACCTAGCTGCTGAAATGCAGCCACCTCTGGTTTGAAACACAACAGCTTCTTAATAGCATGTTTTAACAACACTGCATGATAGAATAGGATCAGAGCAGGGAAGAAGTATTGTAACCTAATGATGTTGAAGAGGAATTGCTTGAGTTGCAGGTTAATAAAATATTGTCACTAAAAAACAGTAACCTTTAGAAAATGTGTCATAGGTGTGGAGGTTCAAGATGCAGTGTGCACTTGGGTGAGCTGAAAACATACAATGATTTTTTGAAAAAGGGGTTTTTATTTAACTATGGAATGACCCCTAAGATAGAAAGATACATTAAAATACAACAAACAATGGTGGCTACAACAAATACAATTGTGCAAAGGTTGAACTTATAAGTCATTGCTATCACTTTAAATAATACTCACGGTTAGGCAAAAAAATCATAGGCGATAACAGATGTAACATTACATCATGCACACAAACGTCATCGGGTTAGGGAAGTGGGCAAACGTGAAGGCCTCACAAAACGCCTCTTTTCAAAGAGGGGAGAGTCGGCTTGGGGTGATCAGTCCCTTGCCCGTTCAGCCTCAGAGTCGTGGTCTCTCAGTTCCGTCTGCAGGCGCTCTCCTCGATCGTGGGGAGAAGCGCAGTTTTAAACACGCTGCTTGACGATCATCCAATCGTCTTGCGTGTTGCCATTTGAACCCCCTTATATGGTATGTTTCCTGTTTGAGCCTGTAAGAGTTTTCGCACCAACTGATTGATGGTGTATGTGCTGCGGCAGCATCCCGCCACAGGACGTCAACCCAGAAGCCTCTGCAGGCTTAGCTTTTGGTGCCAAGGGGGCCTGGCCATTCATCCGGGCACAACTGCAAACACCTTTCACAGTGCAATTGCAAAGCACCTTTTCACAATAGGATGCTTAAATATCATCATTCAGTTACACCTTATCCTGAAAACAGAACCCTCAGCTACACAATACTCCTAACACTCTGCACCACTTTCTTGTGAGTCTACAAGAGCAGTGATGTTTGGGCTTATCAACACACTGAAGTTAATGAGAATTAAGAGTTCTGAGTACTTGTAGCATTGGGCTCAATTCACCATAAGGATGTTCTTTGCAAACCTAGTATCTGAGGGCTGATCCAGTTCCAACCTTGCTTAGCTTTTGTAATTTGATGGCTGGTGACCCAGAAAGAAAACCCTTTTCACATAATTACCAGATCATAGAAGGGGGGGCAGACAAAGATCTGCCATGGCCTGGATCTGGCCCATGGGCCATATTTTGCCCACCCCTATTCTATCCTTTTCTCTGAGTGATTTCATAGTATTTATTGCTTCATTTCTTGATTCATTTTTCTTAAGTCCTGATTCATTCATTCAACGTTCATTCCATGCTATGCTACAGTTTCTTGCAAGTTTTGCTGTACCAAAGCTGGTAGATCTACCATTCTTCATGGAATAGTGGTTGCTTTAGGATCTGGAGGTCCCTGCTGGCTGGGAAGGCATTTTGCTGCAGTAAGCTTTACCTGATAGCACTGTATTAAGCAGAGCTTTCAAAGGTTGAGCTAAAACCTGTAGCTGAGCCCTGAATTCCCTCTAAGTTCCTTGATACTTTTGTCACCCCCAGCCTTTTATTTTCCCAGTCATTAGAGAATTGTCCCTAATGATTCTTATTTAATCAATAGGTCTCTGGAGACCTTCCCAGCTTTCACCAGCTGCTTATGAGACATTGTTACCATAGAAATGGAAACCAAACCCAGAAAACTTTAATCCAAGATTCACTCATCATGCCTACATATACAATTAATGTGCATGAATTTACCGCACATCAAATTGTTATGCAGTAAACTACTCCCAGGCACAGCATGTACATGTGCACCCTAGTCAGGAGAAAACCCAGCCAAAGTAGAGCACTTTAGGCCAGGGAGGCTCCTGCTCTGCCCTGCTCTCCTCTTTCTGCAGCAGCCAGGGGGAGTTCTTGGGGCCCATACCTACATAAAATCAACACCAGTGGGCTGATGCTCAGGCTTTGTTTACATCATACACTCTGCTACATTAGTCAGGCATGTGTTAGGTGAGGTCATGACCAATGTTGGCCAAAAGTTACTCAAGTAAATGCTGTTATACCAGCTGTATCACTTTGTACAAGTGTTGCTTATTATACCTGGTAGCACTAATTTTGCTCCACTGACACAAAGCAGCATGTAGTTGAACTAGCTGCATCTGTGCAAGGAGGGTCAAGTGCTTTTAGTCTAGCTATGCAGCTAGCAATGTATGAGGCTGATCCAGGCTACAAGCTGGTGTGTCTTCAGGCACTCCTTTAGCAGGGGAGCAAGGCTGCAGTGTATAAGGGCAACAGAGCTCTAAACTTCCCAGGGACAGGAAGAGCAGCATGAAAATTGATATGTTTCAAGGGAGTCTGGTTTAGACAACCAAGTGCCAAGCCCAATCCATAAAAGGATGTCCCATGCCTTGGTCCCTTGCCAGCCACACACCTCTATGGGCCTGAGTAATTTGCAGCCTGCTATCACAGCTCTCCAGGATGCTGTTCTGGGAGCCTGTAGCTAGCGCACCATCGATGCTCCTTGCCCTCCCCAGAGCAGCAGTAGCCAGGGCACTGTTTCTGTGAGGTCCTCATGGACCACCTCCTCCTCCCTGCTGCCCCCCCCCAACAGTAAGGCACATGGTTGGCCACCCACGAATCCTGGCCCACAGTGCATCCCCAAAAACACACACAATATGGACAGTTTGCAACAAATTCCAACCTTTATTTCCC
Source organism: Crocodylus porosus (assembly GCF_001723895.1). Taxonomy (NCBI): domain Eukaryota; kingdom Metazoa; phylum Chordata; order Crocodylia; family Crocodylidae; genus Crocodylus; species Crocodylus porosus. The sequence continues at coordinate 228,966,694 of NW_017728886.1, forward strand.
TCCAGAACACAATAATAGACTCCCTCCCTCCCTTCCTCCCAACAGACCGTCCCAACTCCAATGCATACCACCAATAAAGCACTCTCTGCTCCATTAAACTGTTTATAAGCACCTTTTCGAAAGTTTCAGGTGGAGGACAGTGGGGAGGAGACACCTACAGCACGAAGCCCAGAGGGAGGCGCCTGGCACCCCAGTCCCTGTCCCCACCATCTTGGGTCCTGATGCTATGGCAAGCTTGGTGGCTGGCCCAGGTGCAAGGGTGGGTGCTGTCAAGCCCACTTAGGCTGGTCCCCCTCATCCTTCATGGGGCCGGGGCCAACAGGGCCCACATGGGGACCTGGCTCTACCATGGTGAGTGGTGGGCAGCAGATGAGGCAGGGGGCCCCACTAAACATGGGCTGCACCCCAAGCAAGCCCCTAGTCAGAGTCACCTGGGCATGCTGCAAAGAGCTGTTTGAGTGGTCTGAGGGTGCCCGGCTCATTATGCCCTGCCACTGCTGATTGTGATGGTTCCCATGGTGCATCTGAGAATCTGGTGCGGGGCCCTGAGGTTCAAAGGCATCTCAGGCAAGCCCATGCTTCCCTGCAACATGTGCTGCTGCCTGTTGGGGTATTTCTGACTATGCTATTAGTGCCCGACCCCAGTGGCTAAGAAGGAGACCGCCACTGCCATTGATAAGTTTCTCCACATGTGACAGGCCCCTGGCTGCCTAGCTGGGAGCCTGCTGGGCGCTCAATAAAGTCCTGAACTGCCTCCCACCTCCCTGTGTGATGCTGGGAGACTCTAATGAATGGGGAGGAGCTTGGCCAGGCAGGGAACTGAAGGGAGGGGAGGGGAGGAGATAAGCCTCCCCACCTCCCTGTGCAGGGCTCCTGGCTGCAGGCATGCAGCCCGGGGGTGTGCAGGTGAGCTGGCATGGGCATGGGTTGACGCAGTACTCCCTTCTCCCCAACACTCCTCCCTGTGTGGGGCTTACTGGGCAGATATGGCAGGTTCTCCCAGTGGTCTGAGACTGTTCCTGACTACAGAGATGAGGTCTGGGTCCCAGGGTAGTGAGGTGCAGTGCCTGGTCACCCAGGCAGTGGCCACCTCCAGTGAAGCTGGAATGTGCAAGGCCGTCCCTGCCCTGTCTTAATCATTGGAGGGCTGCTGTTGGAGCAGCTTGGGCAGGTGGTGGCCCAGGCTGCCTGAGCTGCTGCATTAGGCTGAGGGTGGGGACCATGCAGGGACCTGGCATAGGAGTCTCAAGGGGCCCATCCCGAGAGTCCTCCTGGCCTGTGGCCCCTTGATCAGGCTCTGGTAGCCCAACTGTGTTGCAGAACACATGCTAGGCCTTGCCAGGGTCCACAGAGACCAGGATATGGTCCAACTCCCACATGAAGGGCATGGACCTTGTTGGAGCAAAATTTTAAGTATAGGTGCTGCCAATGCATGAACTCAGTTTGATTGAGAGTGGAAAATTCCATACAGGGCCTGAGTTACCCCTTCTATGACCTCAGGAGCTGTCAATCAGCCCTGACCCACTTTCAGCTCTGAGC
>NW_017728886.1:228968767-228979705 GCF_001723895.1 Crocodylus porosus
GCCTGTTACCGTGTCTAATTGCCACCCCGGCCCACCGTGACTCTGGGGTTTGGTTCCCCACCCCGGGACAGACCTGCAGGCAGACATGGACCCACTGCACCCTTGGGGCATTGTCCATGACCCAGCACTGCTGGCCAGACTGCTTGTATCCATGCTTCCGCATCCACTGGGCCATTGCTGCATAAATGTGCGTGTTGGCGCTTGTCACCCCACTAAATTGCTGCTGGACCTCAACATCCTCCCATATGGTAATGAGGCCTGCCATCTCTTCATGGATTTAGTTGGGCCCCTGGGCCCTGAGTATCAGCAGGTGGGGAGCCTGACGTGGTGGCAACTGGCAGGGGCCTCAGGGAGTCAGGCCTGGGTTCCAGGTGGCAGTGTGGATCGCAGGTACCTGAGGTAGTGGGGCAACATGTTCGGGGTCAGGCTTGGGCTGGCAGGGTCTTCACTGGGCCAGTCACAGGGTCCAGGTGGCAGGATGGGTTTCAGATGCCTACTGCAGTGGGGCATGGTGCCAAGGGGGCAGGGGCCCTGGGAGGTCAGGCCTGGAGTCTGGGTGGCACATGCTTACTGTGGTGGAGCACAGTGCCCAGAGGGCAGGCTGTGGTTGACAGGGCCCTATGTGGTCAGGACCAGGGTCTGGGTGGCAGTGACAGGTAACTGAGGAGCTGCCTGTACCACACAACTCCAGAAACTGTCAAGCCACATGGCAATTTGCACCCACGTTACCATCTACACATGTGTTTAAATGCAGTAATGTAATGCACCACTGGATAGTATTTGTATCTGACAGGACTATCCAACAGCTCATTACATTAGTCTACTCAACCCAAATTGCTGTGGATGCTGAATAGGTTCAGGCCCTTTAGCTTCTCTTCGTAGGGCCTGCCCCACTGCCTCTTGACCATGTGAGTAGCCCTCCTTTGGACCCTCTCAATGCTAGCCACATCCCTCTTGAAGTGCAGTGCTCAGAACTGGATGCAGTACTCCAACTGTGGCCTGACCAATGCCGCATCGAGGAGAAGAATCACCTCCCTGGACCTGCTTGTGATGCATCTGTAGATGCATGACAAGGTGCAGTTAGCCTTACTGACTGCTTCCTTGCACTGGCGGCTCATGACTCCAAGATTCCTTTCTGCCACTGTGTTGACAAGAAGGGTGTTCCCCCGCCTATAGGTGTGTTGCTGGTTCCTTCTCCCTAGATGCAGCACCTTGCACTTGTCTGCGTTGAATTCCATCCTATTCTCATCCGCTCACCTCTGTAACTTGTCTAGATCTAGCTGGATTCTGTGCCTCCCCTCCAGCGTGCCCACCTCGCCCCACATCTTGGCGTCATCAGCAAATCTGGACAGCGTGCATTCCACACCCACATCCATATCACTGATAAAGATATTGAACAGTACGGGCCCCAGGACCGAGCCCTGGGGGATGACACTGCCTACATCCCTCCAGGTTGAAAATGACCCATCCACCATCACACTCTGGGTGCAACCACCTAGCCAATTTGCCACCCATCTGACTGTGTAGGCATCAATGCCACAGTCACCAAGTTTTTTAAAGAGAATGTGGTGGGAAACTGTGTCAAAGGCCTTCTTAAAGTCCAGGAAGATGACATCCAACCCGATATCCTCGTCCAGAGACTTTGTGACCTGATCATAAAAAGAAACCAGGTTAGTCAGGCAGGACCTTCCCTCAGTGAACCCATGTTGGTTGCCCCTGAGCATTACCTCCCCTGCTGGGCCCTTGCAGATGTGCTCCTTGATAATTTTCTCAAAGGTGTTCCCAAGGACCGAGGTAAGACTGGCCTATAATTGCTGGGACCCTCCTTTCTCCCCATTGTGTGTATCGAGCATCCCTACACTGCAGAATGGTAGTAGGGGCACTTTAACTAAAGTTCATTAAATGAGCTTTAGTTAAAATGCCCCCGCTGCCATTTTGAAATGCAGGACACTGAATACACAAGATGCTCCAGGCGCTTTAATTAGAGTGGCTCTTGAGAGCCCAGACAAGGGTCACTCTGGAGAAATATTGGGACAGATCCTGAGCATGGAAGGGATCATACAAAAATTCTCTCATAGCTAATATACTGTTTTCTACTTTTGTCAAACACAAAGGGAAGTTCAAGTTGTTTCAGAACTAACTTAAATCTTTTACAGTTTACCTTGAGTCAGTCTGAGCTCTATACTCTTGTAGCTGTTTATAAGCTGGGCAGCTAGCTCCTACACAGTAGTCCATCATCTGACTCCAGCTGAGACATTTCCTTTACTTCTAGCCTGAATCAGATATAAACTCAGTCCTTTTAATCACCTAATGCATTAGTTCAGTGAATCACCTGGGACTCCTCCTCCTCTTCCCAATTCAGGCTGGTCTTATTTCTGCCTCCAGAGTATTGGTTATTGACAGCTAACTCTCAGATAGATCCTGTGAGCTCTAAAGGCACCAGAAGAAGACCATACTACATACACTTGGCACCCCTGAGAGTGAGTCAATGATGATGGAAACAATGCCTATCTTTTTCCTTGCTGCCATTCAGATGTAATTGAGTACAGTTTGTACTAACCTGGTGCCAGCAGGAATGACCCAAGCCCACCATCTGTCTTTCTATACTGCAGCTCTAATTCATCTCCAAATGAGTTATTACAATGCTACAGCATTAGTCAGATCTTTTTTGTTCTCAAAGGGATGGGTGCCTGTGGCATTATTCACAGATGTCATGCGATGACACTGAAAGGCATCATCTTCCAAGTTCTTTCTTCTTCACTTGCAAGCAAGTTTTTGTGCTCAGAGAGAGGTACTGGGTCATTATTTGGTTTGGGTTATGCAAACCTTTCTGAAGATGTGCATTCAGTGGAAAGGGACTGAAGTGGGCAGTCCAAAGGCGCCCTCTGCCTTGGGCTCTGCTTAGAGTCAGTTCTTGAGGCAAGTTGCTCCTTGGGAAAAAGCACTGCTGTTTAGTTGATATTCCTGAAAGAAGGAATTGCCTGCCATTCTATTTGATCATTTTGTTTCAGGACTGTGTAAATGAAGCAAATTCATATCCAGCCACTTATAAGTGATTTTTCCTTCACTATAAAGCTGACAGGCCCACAGACAAGTAACCCAAATGTCAGAACAGGCCACTCCTGTTAGAAGAAGGTACACAAATATCTTTTTCAGACTGCCTACAGAATAAGTCATGATGCTTTACCCCATTCTCCATGCTTAAGGAAAGATGTGGTATCTGCCACAGAGTAAGGAAGATGGAAATAGGAGTGAAAGCACCAGTTTCGAAACCAAGCCACTACACAAATGGAAGTAGCGTTGTCTGATGCCATGAGACAGTAGACTAAAAAGTAGCAAACATGCAATGAATGTGTAAATTTTGATAATTCAGTTGGGTAGGTGGCTGTTCGGGGTCATCTCCCTGTGCCTGCCTTTGGTTTAATTTGAACTTGATTGTTGTCAACTCCTGCCTGCTTTAACTATTGTGATTATCCTGCCAGTTTCAGCATCAATCTATCATAAAGTGAAGTTTAATTTTGTGAGAGAAGAGCTATCAAACAAGAGTGCCACTCACATGATTTCTCTTGTATTCCTTGAGACATCAGATACGCAGATCTTGGTGGCATTTAAAAACGCTGCTTAAGAATCTAGTTTTAATATTTGGCTCATCGGAAAGAACAAAGAGCCTCATTTCTGAAGCCCTTTAAACAGGAGCAAGCTTAGAGTTGTGTAATACTGTGTGGAAAGATGAATGTTGCCCTCTCCCTGACAGACAACGAAATGGAGGCAGACATCATTAGTGCATATCACACCCCTCCTTCAGAGTTGGAGTCTCCACTCGTTCTTTGAGAAAAGAAGTAAAATGTTTCCTGTAAAAAAGCTGCTTTGCCCCAGATCTATAGGTATAGCTTACTGTGGTTAACCTATTACAAGTTTTAAGCCTTTTTGTGAAATACCTGATATATGGCCAAGATGTGGCTACATTCATAAATGCATACTCAGCATTGTATTATGGAGGGCATGTCAGCATATGCAGTTCCCATTAGAACAGAATGGTGGCTTTTTCATGCAGAAAAACTTCTGAGGTTCAGCAGTGAAATGGAAACTTCCCATGGACCCCCTCAGGGCTAGATCCTGAGAGGGTACAGTGGTTAGATGCATCCTCCTTTCAGTCTATGACACTGTAGAAAAACAGCCAGGGACTTCAAAATAGTCCTCAAATCAGGTAAAAAATTCTTCTCCTTCCCTTTGCCTCCATTCTCAGTGCCACCTGCTCACCCCTCCCCTTCCCTCCACCCCCTCTCCCTTGCTCACCACTGCTGCTGTCCTTAGCTGCGCCGGGGGCAGGGTAGGGGAGGTTCTAAAGCCACTCCTGTCCACTCTAGCAGGGCTCTGTAGGGAGCTGGGCTCAGCAGCAGCTACAGGCAGGTTGCTTCTCCCTGTCTGATCCCCCTTGGTGTTCCCTGCTAGCTTGGGAATAGGCACAGGAAGGGAACCCATCTGCTGCCGCTACTGCCGCCACCACTGCCTCTAGCCAAGCCTGGCTCTATGTGCAGCACTGGCAGGCAGGGGAGAGGGGAATGGGAGGAGAGGGGAGGGACATGTTGCTGAGTACAGACAGGGAGTGGGGAGAGAAGATTCTTAAATGATTGAGGAGCTTAAAAAAAAGACCACAGTTGCTGTCCCCATGGTATGGTCTTCCCATACTGATGTAAGGGGGAGGCTGGGAGCAGAGGGGCAGCTGCCTCTGTAGCAGTGGATGCTGCTCCTGCACTCCACCCTTTATAAAATCCTTGGTTTATAGCCCATGGAACCTCTCACCATTTTCTTGAGGTCATATCACTGCAGGAGGAGCGCATAGGAAGTACTGTTTGGTGGTACACCTGTGCCTAATCTTTTAGTCTTACTTCTCTTTTCTCATGAGCTTGATCTTATTGTTGGCGAATGCTGAAGGCCTCTTATTTCTGCCTGTATCTATCTTGATTCAGTTGGAGCTGTGTTGTCCAGGAATCTGAGAAGTGCTTTTGTCTCTTGCTCTGATATAGCCCAAGTATAGGCATTGTACTTTAGAAGTTAATTCCATTTGGGACACTTTTCTAAGCCTCACCACTATTTTGTATTTAAGTAGGTTGGGTCTCTCCATCTGGTAGCAGGAGTTAAATACGGAAGATACTTCCACTTTGTAGGAAAACCGTAGGGCCCAGCAGGATGGTGAACAACCAACCCAGGCACATGTTAAGACATTTTTAATCATTTGTGCACCCCATAGACTGATATACAGCTGACCTTGGGGTGTTAAGTTATATATACATGGTAGATGAATTAGCTATATTTGTTTTTGGGGCTTTTAAAGGGGGAGAGAGAGAGAGACATAAAGGGGCTTTACAGCTGTAGCCTAAAGTTCAGCTGAGTATTAATGGCTTCATTGCATGATCAGCTGATCAGTAGAAGGGCAATACTATATTTTATGCATAAACCATTAGAAGTTTTATTTTTAATTTTTTTCAAGTATTGTACTCTTTATCAATATGTATGTAATCATCAGCCCTGAGTGAAGGGTTAGTGAAGGGTATAGCCCCCTCAGAGCAGACCAGGGTGGTTAGTTTGAGGGTGGGTCTGTACTGCCTCTTATGGACAGGCCAAATCTGCCACCAACCAACAAGCCTTGCCCACTTCCTCCTGTTCCTCACACGCCACTTACTAAACAGTGTTGCACGGTTGCTTTGTGGAGCACCCAGGGGATACTCTCAGATCACAGTTTCAGGTGTGTTCCTGACAGCAGCACTGGGTGTGAACAGCCCCATTTTACAGGCAGCCACACTGACTTTGTTTTCTGGCATGCGGCATGTACAGAGCAGGAACAAGTAGGCAAGGCTTATTTTTCAGCAGTGACCTTGGACTTGCTTCAGAAGTAGTACAGACAGACCCTCAGAGTCCCAATTAATATATTGGTTCCTCTGCTTACCCCAGCAGTGAGTAATTGACTTATCTCTATGAGCAGCAAGTTAATTCACTTCCATACTAGTTCAGCTGCACTGGTCCATTCACAAGGTTCCTGCCTACTTTCTTCATGCCTCTGGCTGCACATGCCTTGATGACCTATGTGGCAGAGGAAACCATAGCTTTGTGAAAGCTCCTCTTCCTTTTAGCACTGTAGGCAACAGGATGCATATACTCCATCTACATCTTCTTGCATCCCTTTGAGGACATGCAGCAAAGTGGAAAACTTAAGTATTTAGATTGTTTCCTAAATGTTGCATGTTACATACTTGTTCAAACTTCATGCATGCACTCCTTTGGGGGTTAGGGTCTTTTATGCAACCCCCCCTTGCTCAAGATAGCATCATTTTATATATTTTTGTTTTTCACTTTAAGGTATACAAAAGTGAAGTTATCTTGTGCTCTAGATTGATGTTTATTTATCTAAAGTGATAGATGTGTCTTGTATGTACAGAAATATAAATACAAATACAAATGGCATGGTGTAGCATAAAGGGTTTATCAGCAGGTGTCTGAGATAGCCACAGCTATGAATAACACCAGTTTTCTCAAATGTGCTGATATGGCCTATCACACAGCACCACATATTCCAAATTGCCACATATGGGGTAGATTAGATCTATAATTGACGTACAGATTCTCTCTTAACATTTAAATTATTCTAGTGAATTGTTTTCATCTCTCTGGCTGAAAAACTCTGAAGGCATAAAGTAAATCTTGTTCATCAAGAATCTGGACATTTTAACTTCTCTCTTTGCTTTGTGCCATATCTCTAAAGTTTCTTGTAAGAGCAACAACAAATTTGAGCATATGGTTCCCTTGGACAAAGAGCCTATATAGCATTTTCAGTTGCAAAGGATTTTTTTTTTTAATGTGAGGTGGAAGAAAGGTATGCTTATCTACAGAGTGAAGATACTCTCTCATTTTAACACTACAAACTCTGGTATATTTGACCAAATTTTGTACATCAGCTGAGAACAAAGTAACTTTTCAGTGAATTAAGGCAGTATAGCAGCTTGCTGCTTCCGAGCCTCTTCAACCAGGTTTTTACCGCTCTTGAGCGTCTCTCAGCAAGCATAAAAAATATGCAGTCTTTTAAACTTGCTGGCTTTTGCTCCCTGGAGCATATCCCAGCACGCCCTAATATAATACATTCTTTTAACATATAAAGCAAATAAACAACAACAAAAAACTTATTGGCCTGGATACTGGAAAGGGTCCACTTTCTGCCCTTCTCATAGCCCAGAAGTCTCCCACCTCTGGGGCTTCTCCTCTGTACCTCCCTCTGGTTCTGCTTTCTGGGATTTTTGATTCCCAGGGCACCCCACACTAACCTTCACAGCTGTACCCCCTCACCAAGTTGCCTGCCTCCTTTTAGTGGGGGCAGGCCACCTTGTTCCAGGCAGGTTCATGGTTATTTTGTAAGGAGAAATCTTTGAAGTATTTTCATAAATAATACAACTAATTTTTAAGTCAGTGTGATATCTCATATATTAAAGCTTAGCATGTATTTCAGTGTTGTATGAAGGCCTTTATGGAAAAAGCAAAGACATTCAGATAGCTATTAACAAGCATAGATCAATTTGTAAGCTGCTATGTTGTAAAGTAAAACATAGAAGTAAAGCAGTTATAAAACACTAGGATATCTGTCCCAAGAATGTTGCACACATTTAAATTAATTCTTAGCTTCAGCTTCAGTAAAGATTGGGAGCAGCCCTCCTGCCTTCTTTGTTTATCACTGTCTGCTAGCATTTGAAGGACAGATACAGTGGCACAAAGGTAAAGAACTGCTTGAGAAGAGCAGCTTGAAAATGGCTGTGATTAATGAACAGATAAAGACACATATGATTGCCTGCCTTTTTAGAATGAATGCTACCAGCTCATTAAGCTGGTGAGAACTCTTGAGACAATTGTTATAAACAGCCTTGTCTTGAGTCGAAAATGGTAGCATCTTATTTCAAATTAGATGACAACCTGAGGGAGATCTTTAGAAACTGCATCCTTCACAGTGTGGACCAGTTGAAGGCTCACCAGCAAGGAAAGGAAAAATATTTTCAGTTATTTGATTTCTTTGCCTCCCTTAGTACAGCACTTGCTTGGTTTCCCAAACCAAGATGAATCAGTGTTTGGGTAAAAACTTTCTAGGTCCACCTGGGAAGGGAGGGGGTCAAAGCACACCTATTGGGATAGCCATCATTGCTTCACAGTAGCCCTTCCTTCTATAACCATGGCTACATAGGCATGAACCTAGTGACCCTTACAAGCCAGAGTACCTCTACACCATGTCATACACAGGGACTAAATAGGTAAAACAAAGCAGAAACAAGCCATGATGATGGTTACTAGAGTTCAATAAGACTGAACTTTCTAGCACTCTCCTCCTCAATACACACCCATTTATCTACCAGTGCCTATCTGTTTTAAATAACAAATCATAAACCAACTGTGGTAGAAGAAGCTATGTGAACCACATTCAATCATTCTTTAATAGCAGGGTGCCAGTGTCAATCCTTCATTCTTGTTTCAGTCACCATGGACCATAAATGAAAGCCACCTCAAGGCTGTTCAAACTCAGCAGCAGGGTTCTTCTGCATAAAGACAATGTGGTGGACCAGGAGGAGGTGCTCCTGAGCTGAGATACCCGCCTCATTGCGCTCACCAAAAACCAAGCTTCGGATGCTTCCCCAGGGGCACCAACTTCTAGTCAACCCTCTTCCTGGAGCACATCCGCAAGCCTGGGGTAACTGTTGCCACCACCCAGGGTCTGGTCTTTGTCTGGGCTCTGTGTACTCCAGAGTACACAAGCCTTGTAGACCTTGAGAGATGCTTAACTCACTGTGGTACTTTGAGGTGCTTCTCTTAACCTGATTTTGGATTTTAAACTTCATTGCAGAACAACAAGGAAGTTTTTTTTACCTCCCTGCCTGCCTTCTGACACCTCCAGGGGAGGAATTCTACCCGATCAATACATCAAAGAGCTACTCAACACAGCTCACAAAGACATTCTCAAAGACCTAAAGGGACAGCCTTCCATCTTCAGCTCCCTCTGTGCAAAAATAAAGTTTATTTCCTACTTATGGGGACTTTTTACCATCTTGTATCATCTACACTTTTCCCAGAGCCTGATGAAAGGACTTTGATCCCAAAAGCTTGCAGAAAAGGACAATTTTCTTGCCATTTTCCAGTTGGTTTAATAAAAGGTATCATTTTGGAACCAAGAGTTCTAGTTTTTTGTATGTCTCGTAACCTGAGGCATTCACAAATAGTCTTCCTTAGCCAGCCAAGCAAAGGGACCAAAAAGGCCTGCCCAATCCCTCTCAAGTATGTACAACAAGGCTTACTATAACGGATAGCTTTATTGGGTAGGGAGGGCAGGCATGGGGAGGACTACATATCAGAACAGTATCAAGAGAATAACCCTGAGCAAACAGAATTGGCTTGGTAGCCTTTGGATATGCTTCTAGAACACTGTTGCTGGCTAACTTTCAGGTAAGTTACTCATATGTTCACCTGGTGCACGTCCACACATGCAAGTATGTGCGCTTGCAACAGCTCAAATAGAAGCGGTGCAAACTTGAGCCGAAGCTTTTTGTTTCAGCACATGTGCTCGGACATACACTTTGTTGTGGAGCAAATTGTGCCACTTGGGGCAAAATAACCCTGCCTGACTCCTCCCAGATCTTCAGCCAGAGGGGAGGTAGAGCCCAGGGCCAGCACCTGTGCTGTCTGCAGCAGTATAAAAAGCTGCCTTGTCCTGGCCTCAGCAGTATAAAAAGCCACCCTGGCAAGTAGCTCAGGGCTACTAGCTCTCTGGAGCCTCTGGGGCCCAGCCAGTTGGTACCTGGGGACACTACCCCTTGTGCCATCTGGACTGCTGAAGCAGCCCTGAGAGTTCCCTGCACCATCTACCAACTGCAGCAGTCTGGCAGTGGAGGCTGCTGCCTGGCTGTGACCTGCTGTGCACCTGCCAGACTCAGATGGGGACTGAAGAGCCAGTAGACACATCTGCCTCTCTGGGCTAGCTGCCAGTGGACTGCGGTTGCAGGGTTGGCTTTTGTGTGGCACTACTGCCATTTGTGCCCCCTGCCCAGCCATCTGGGCAGCTATCACCCAGAAGATGTTACAGGTGTGGTGGCCTGCTTTGAACTGTCAAAGCACATCCTCCTGGCCCCATTTGGCAAGGAAGTCAGCCACAGCCAGATGGGTCTAAGGTGTCAGCTCTGAGCAGGTCGGGTCCTGCCACTGGTCTCCCATTCTGTTGCTCCCTATTGGAAAACTGAAAAATCCCTGATAAAAAAAATCCCCAAATCACTCTCTAAAATCCACATTCCTCCACAAGTAAAACAAAAGACCACTATAAAAAGAGAGAGAGAGAGAAAGACAGCGATCAGTTGGACAATGTTTTATTAATATATCTACAGTGTTAAAGCAAGTCTCTTATCATAATAATAAAGTGAACTCTAAATACAGGTTTCATAAATACATATTTTGCTGCCCTCCCACAGGGCGATGGCTTCCATACAAGGGGGTTCATCCCCCACACAAGGCCCCCCAAAAGGGGGTTTGTCCCCCACACAAAGTGTTCGTCCCCCCAAAAAGGATGTTTAGCCCTCACACAAGGGCTTCAGTCCCCACACAAGGGGTTCAGATCCCCAACAGGGGCTTTGTCCCACACACAAAGGGTCTGGCTCCCCAAAAAGGGGTTTGGCCACCACAAAAAGTGGTTTGTCCCCCACACAAGGGGTTTGGCCCCCCAATAGGGGATTTGTCCCCCCACACAAGGGGTAGAGCCCCCCAGCGGGGTCCCCCCCTGCAAGGCCCACATGCCCCACCCCAGACCGACTGCTGCGCCACCTGGCCCCATCCCCCATCAGCTGCTGCAGCCCCCCAATGGCTGCCCCACCCAGCTCCACCCTCTGCTCCCCCATACCCACTATGGGTGCCCTGCCCAGCCCC
>NW_017728886.1:228980284-229008212 GCF_001723895.1 Crocodylus porosus
AGAGGCACGTGTGCACTCAGGTGGATGCACCCCTGGAGTCTAGAAGAGCTCCAGAGGCCATGTGCGTGCTTCATGTTCCCAAACATGTCTGCTGCCACTTCCTCATGGAGGGGTTAATTTATACACCTGTTGTGACCTCATCATTACATTCCCACCAGAAGCAGACCAATGCTTCCAAATGACATCAGACTCACCAGGTAAGAGGACTAGTCACATGACCTGCAAGGGTGGGAACCTGAGAAAAAAGGAGCAGGTTCCCTCTCTCTTCAGAATTTGTACCTGCAGGCACCACGGTAACACAGGATGGGGGTTTGGCTGCTGCCTTACAGCAGTGAGGAAGACTGGGGGGAGGGGAGTGTGATTTCCCCACAGGCAGCACCAGAATGAGGAGAGGGTGAAAGCAGAGATTATGGCTATCCTTACCTACATGTACCCTAATTTATGGTGTGTGTAAATCACGTAAATCCACAATCTAAATGTGTATTATGCAGTACCTAGGCAAATTCATCTAACAAGTTGCTACATTCTCTTCTTTTCCTCCAGTTTGCTTTGGCCTATAAAAAGCTCATTGGTGAGTTAGGGCGTTGTGGTATGGTATCAGAAATAACTCCTCTCTTTCAACAGAATATTGAACAGTAGGATTATGACATTGTCCCTAAATGATTTTGGAAACTAGAAGTAAAGTGATTATTATCACTATTTGAATTACAGAATCATAGAAAATTAGGGTTGGAAGGGACCTCATTGATGAGCAAGGACCTCAAAGCAGGACTATTCCCACGTAGAACATGTACCTGGGTCTTAAAAATCTCTGATGATGGAGATTCCACAACCTCTTTAGGTAACCTGTTCCAGTGTTTTACTACCTTCCTCATGGGAAAGTTTTTCCTAATATGTAACTTAAACTTCCCTTGCTGCAACTTGAGACCATTGCTCCTTTTTCTGTCATCTGCCATCACTGAGAAAAGTTTAGCTCTGTCCTCTTTTGAACCCCCCTTCAGGTAGTTGAAGGATGCTGTTAAATCCCCTCTCAGTCTTCTCTTTTCCAGACTAAATAAGCCCAGTTCCCTCAGCTTCCCCTCACATATGTTCCCCAGCCCCCTATTTTCATTCCCCTCTGCTGCCCTCTCCTACCCTATTTTGTTTGTCCTCTTCAATTTGTCTATATCCTTTGTGTAGTTGGGGGCCCAAAACTGTGCACAGTACACCAAATGTGGCCTCAACAGTGCTGAATACAGGGGCATAATCTTTCCCCTCAATCCGCTGGCAATGCTCCTACTAATGCAGGCCAGTAAGCTGTCTGCCTTCTTCACAACAAGGGCACACTGTAGGCTCATATTCAGCATACTGTCCACTGTAACTCCCAGATCCTTTTCTGCAGAGCTGCTGCTTAGCCGGTCAGTTCCCAGCCTGTACTGGTACTGTTCCATTCTAAGTGCAGGACTTTGCACTTTTCCTTACTGTACCTCATGAGATTTCTTTTGGTCCAATCCTCCAATCTGTCAAGGTCTCTCTGAATCCTAGCTCTACCCTCCAGCATATCTACTATTCCCCCCAGCTGGCTGTCATCTGCACACTTGCTGGGGGTGCACTCTATGCCATCTTCCTGGTCACTGATGAAGATATTGAACAAAACTGGTCCCATACCGGCTTGTGGAGCACTCCAGTTGATAACAGCTGCCAAACATCCATTGATTACTACCCTTCCAGCCTGACCAGTCAGCCAGCTTTCTATTCACCTTACAGTCCATTCATCCAACCCATAACCTCTTAGCTTGCTTGCAAGCTCTTGTTTCTCTTTCACAGAGGGATTGTGACAGCAGCAAGTTCTCACAAATACTGGGTCATTTATGACTGAGCAAGGGACAGCATGTCTGCTCTATTTCCCTCAGAGTAGACTAGGGCATAAATTGTAGCTCAGAGTCACCACGCATTTCCTAGTGACCCTTACTCTAGAGGGAAATAATCTTCTACTGATTTACATCAGTAGTAAGTTAGTTTCCCATCAATAATCACTCAGGTGGGTCAATCATTCACACTATCCCATTCCTAAAGTCATTCCTAAGGGGCCATGCCTAATCCTGCCACCCCAACAGAACTAAAAACATTGGTTGAACACTTTTCAATGACCCATGCAAGATTTTTATGTCAGTCGTTGTTCTTTTCACTAGCCTCCCTCCACCTAACTCCATTTATGCTCTTAAATTCTCACATTGTCTCCAAATTTAGCTAAAGCTCTAGTTCTTGACTTTGCACCTCACTTTCTCCAATCTCCACAAGATCCAGACTCCACATTTGGCCCACCTCTATAATGGCTCTCAACACACAATCTTTTAGAAGAGTTTGGAGTATGATTTGAACTTTGTTGCTTGGGCTTTACTCCACATTTTGAAGGATTTAGGAAGAAAAAGACATGGCGCCAAGTAACTGTTTGAATGTTTTTTATTGTTTATTTTAAGCTTTACATGCAAAACCAGTGTAACAATTATATTTCCAGAAATTATAAAATATATCACTGAATCACTATCCATGCAAAGGGAACCTTTGACATGAACTAGCTTTCACAATTATCAGTTATTTGATTGGTCCCAATATTTATAGTTCACCATTACAACTGCCAAAACTGGCAACCACCAAGATTGTTGTCTCAATTAGGGACAGTAAACAGATTGTCCCATTTTTAATGAAAAACTCTAAAATGTAATACTTCACAGTTTAACATGTTTATTCATCTAAACGAGTTAAAAAATAATGGTGTGACATCTGTTTGAGAGACACTGGTACCTAGCATTTTGGCTGTCTCCCCACCAATTTGGTTGCCATTAGGAATAAAAAAGAGAGTAGAGGATGCTGTCAATTAAATCCATTGACAAACTATCAAAATTCATTTTGTGTTCTTGAAAATGTGTGCCCCATATATAGCACAGTAATTTAAAGCAAACTATATAGTAGGATGAAGGGGAAAAACATTGTACTGCAAAAAAAAAGATCTAGTCTGTTGTTTCTCTCTCTCTTCCCCTTATTGAGGGTGTCAACACACTGAATGTTGTTATGAGCATAAGAATACCCATGATCTTTGCCAGTTTATTCATCTCAGATTCATTTCTCAAAGTACAAGCAAAATCTTTTAGAAAGCTGTTTCAGTGTACATTTCTGCTATCATACTGATGTGCCATATTGTTATTTCCTTGACCACAATCATCATAATAATTGTACTAGCTTAAGTAAAATTATAAATGCCATCTGAATCCACAATATTCTGCTTGTTCGCATTCCAAATTGGGTTATCTTGATTTCAAGCACATTCTCTTTCTGAGGACTTGCATCAGTGCACTTGACCTTGCCCATTAAGAGTTCACTTGCATCTAAGAGACACAGTTCTACTACACTGGAGCAGTACAGAGTACTGGCACACTGCTTACTTGCAAAAGGACATTCTCAATCTGCTAGCCTTAAATAAGATGAGCCCTGTGCTTAGTGCTAAATTTCACTGATAGGCTGTGGGTCTTTTAATTGGGTTTTCCCCTGCACATTTTAAATAGGACAGTTTAAATACTGTTTATTGTCAAATCTAGCCTGTGGCTACATTGACTAGTTAGGTCAATATTACTCTGAATACTCAAGCAAGTACAGAATCGCTCATATATTCTCATGTAGCTGTAACGTTTCAATATTCCAACAAATATGTTGTTGCTGGGATGTATTGGTGTAGCTATGATATATACTAGATTACATGGGTGTCTATATGGCATGCCTCAATAATCTTTAAACAAAACATCCTTCAACAAAACTTTAAATAAATCTCTTAAAAATATGTAATGCATATCTTCTCATTATAATAAAATATACTCATGGACTTCTGTGAACATATTAAAAATGTTTGCTTTGGAAAGTCTATCATATTCACTGTTCATACCATCATAACAACCACAGTGGGGTTTTGCACTTCTATAATACTCATGAAACTGTTCCCTGGTCTGCTGCTGTTTCTATTATTAGAAAAAAGGTACTTACAAAGTTTTATTGACCAAGATAATTGTTAGCATTATACCCCTCTAGAGAGAAGAATCTTCCTGGCTAGGGATGAAAAATCTTTGCCAGTCTCACTCCTATGGAGAACCTGGAGCCATCTGCTATTTTTTCCACAATGGGTCTGGTTAGTCAAGCAAGTTTCCCAAGCAGCTTCTATTAAGCTAGAACCCCAGTTGCAGTTTATATAATTACTGTTTAAGGAGAAGGCAGGACCAATAATAAAGCTTGTTCAGTGTTGGGAGATGAATACTCTGGGGTGTCACTTCCTCATGGAGTTTGGTTAATGAAGTGACCAGCACCCTTTCCATAAAACAAGCCATATGAAATGATGCTCAGAATATATTCAATCAGTGTGATTTTGGTGACAAACAAAATGGAGAAATTTTCGTTGTAAAAATAAATGACCCCTATTAAGACTGGCTAGGAGACATATGAATCCCTTTTTGTTACATTTTCAATATTTAAGGCCTAAAGTTCATTTTAATACAAGCTTAGTGCCTAGAATCACATGAACTGTTCCATATTTCACAAATATTAGTGACCTTTAATTGGTAGCACAGATCAAATGTGAATACCATGCTGTGTGGGCCAATGGTATATCCTTCCAAATGTATCTACCACTGCACTGCAGATCCCACTAATAAAAGCTCCTAAGAACTTCCAGTAAAAGGTACTCATACATACTCATTTTATGATCATTAAAATAGCCAATGAGCTACTGTTACAGAGAAAAATGGCTTAAAAAGCTGAGACTGATCCTCAGCTTAGATATATTCACCTAAGGTACTGAAAGTGATCTCCATTTAAAGGTATCAGAAGTGGAT
The DNA here is from genome assembly GCF_001723895.1 of Crocodylus porosus. NCBI lineage: Eukaryota > Metazoa > Chordata > Crocodylia > Crocodylidae > Crocodylus > Crocodylus porosus. Next base: position 228,985,141 of record NW_017728886.1, read on the forward strand.
GCTGTAAATGCTCCAGAAAGGATATTGGCTGAGATAACTAGAGGTCAGATTTTGACCTCCCATTAATACAAATCAATACTGAAATCAATGGAGCCAGCATAAGAGAGGCAACACCAGAATCAGGTCCTATTCAATACACTTGGGCTTATGCAGTAAAAAAACAAGTGTCTGGTTTGACTGAAGATGGGAGCTTTTAGCTCTACATACTTGTTACAAAATTAGCATTCTCCTGTCTTTAATGAGTGTACTAACAGCATGAGTAATATTTCACACTGTATTTGCTGTGATATTTTCTTTGCATCTCCATGTACATTGGTTTGGGCCTCTGCAGGTATTCTAGCAATAGGGGACTCTCTGGTTACATGTGACTTAGTTGTTTATTTCACCTAAAAGACTCAAATACAAACAGCAGACCATGAGGGCATTGTGGACTTCAGCTCCATAAACCAATGAGTTGATTTCACTAATGAAATCGTTGATATATATAATTTGATTTCTCTAGTAACTCTCATAATACAGGGAATGTTCTAATAATTTCAAGTTACTCTTTATGTTTGAAACACCCTATTTAAAAGTTTACTGTTTCAGAACACAGTATACAAGGGAACATGTATGAATGGAATGATAATACTGCACACTTACAGTACATGTAACACAAAGTGCAGTGCAGCTATTAACTAAAGAATCCCTACAGAATCCCTAGGATTTTGTAGAAAGTGGATGTTGCTCATGCAAAACAGAAGAGAGGACAACAGTTCTATGTCATACTCCAAAGGCCAGCTTGTGATATGCCTTTCCTGACACTGAAAGAAATGCCATACATCATCAAAAGCAAGTCACTAAAAATGCAGTGTTGCAATATATTTGGCAATGTATATAAGTATTACTGGACTATACATAATGTGAATATATGAGTCGTAGGATTTTCTGACTGCAATTGGTCATAATTACGGAATGAAAAATGCTGTATTTTCTCACATACAATGCACCCTATGCACCCCAGAATAAGATAAGCACCTTGTTTTTGAAAGGCAAATGAAGAAAAAAAATCTTACCTTGTAGTAAGTAACTGAGTTGTGACAGAGGAAGCCAAGCTTATTCATTGTTTTGCTCCCTGTGGATTGTGTGCAGATGTTATCATCACTTTCTACTGGTAAGAAGCAAAAACCACTCTTACCATATTTCTCACATATAGAGTAAGCATACTCCAATTTCCAGCAGCTGGGTTTTTGGAACAAGATACATATTGTATGTAAGAAAATATGGTACATGTATGCTATTTCATTTCCATACATGTATTAGAGGTGCTGTTATATTCTACGTTTTTTAGATGGGCTGTCTGGTGTTACACAAACTCAATATGTGGAACATGACTGATAAAAAGTCTGTCCTTACCCAATCAATGTATCTTGGCACAGATACACTTTAAAATAAGTCATATTGATTTAAGTTACAAACTGGGCTTTAACTAGTGAAAATGGGACTATTAATATATTATATACTAGAATATTAATTTTAATCATTTTGCTTCCTTTTGTCTCTAAAATGACAATATCAGTCTAACTACCTTGAGCATTTCCACAATGGGTCAGTAAACATCTTACTGGGAAATAAGTTTAACCTTTAGCTCAAGACTCTTATATAAGATAAAACAGGGCTAATTTGATGACAGATTCAGGATTTCTTTAACCCCTCTAAAAGAAAATCTACCAACTCTCCTTGACCTACACCACTGAAGGTTGTAGGGGTGGTTTTTTTTTGTTTCTCTGCGTTGATTACAAGAAAATAAAAATCAGAACAAGTGAAATGCTGACCATGTTTTTCAAGAACACAGATATGACAGCCTTTTGCATCACAGGACCTATAAACAAAGACACACCACAAACCAAACAGCACAGTATAAATCCTAAATTGAACAGCCCTCTACAGGTACTTTGATCTAGCTCCTTTTTCAAGTTGTTTGCATTTATTTAGTAGAGTGATCAGAAATAAACTCTATGCTACACATTCAGAATAGTACTTTGCAAGAATGAAAGGATACTATTCCTTAGGAATATCCAAGAAAACATTTGTTAGCAGATACCACCCTTTGCACTGGTTTGATGAAAATGATTGTATAATTGGAAAACAATTTTTACCACATCCTCTTAAGAAGAGGGGCAGGCTGATATTGCGGGAGGCAGAATGGCATAATTAAAATATAATTTCTGCTTTATTTTAATAATAGAGCAATACACTAATTAAAATCAACATTGTCTGAACTTTCTATTTACACCAGCTTAGACAGCACAGGAGGCAAGGAACTCTGTTTCAGAGGCATATGTGACTGTTCAAGCTTCTGTCATCCAGGTGTCCTTTTCTTACACAGCACATGTGCACTGAACAGTTGGCAAAAGGATGAAAAAGATTATTGTAGATATACGAGTATACAGAATTTAGGATGACATAAAATAGACTCATACAGGAAATGAGAGATCACTCCTGAAAAGACTTTGACCTATGACTTTTCTGTGTTTATGACAGAAAGAGCTGGGGAGAGAGAGAATGAGAAATTGAAGATGTGCTCTCAGTATAAATCAATGAAACATGTTTTATTTGGGATCTGTGTTTTCTTTTAGATGTAATAAAAATTTAGTTCAGCTATTGGGAAATTTGGATTCATGGAATGGGTGCATGACTCTTCAGAGGTTAGCATCTACCCTTTTAGATACCAGTAATTATAACACAAAAAATGTTTTTTGACATGAAAGTTTTCATTCAGAAAAAGTAAATAATATAAATCGGTCACTTTATTCAAGTATACCATTCAGTAATCATACTGTAGGGCTTTTGTGCTTCCTGATAACCAAAAAAGCTTGGTTTCACCAGTTTTTTTCCTATTTTGCAGGTTCAGAACATCACAGGGGCTGAGATATTGCAAAGTAGCATTGTGTAGTAAGCCATACCATTTCCTACAGCTGTGTTGTCTCACTGTGTGGTTCCGCGTAGTATTGTTCAAGGTAGATGTTTTTTCCCCAAAGAGAACACTGCATCTGCTAGTTTTCATCTGGATCCAAATCAAGGTCAACTTCATTGGAAAGGTTAAGATAAAAGAAAGCGTAGAAAGCCAACAGAAATACCAATACAGCTACAAGGACAAGGGCAACTTCCTGTACAAATGAGAAAATGTAAAAATGATATAATATTAGAGACGTCATCATTTCAGATATATCAGGAATAAATGTTATTTTCCTTTTAAATAAATCTCAAAGAAGTCTCATCAGATGATATTGTTTGCACAGCCAGATGGCATTTTAAAGAACCCTCTTTTACTGCCACCAGTCTGACATGTCATCAAGTATTAGTAACTTCCATGGAATGGTCAGATTTTGGTGGGTGAGATGCATCCTTTAGGCAATAAATGCAAAATTCAGGAAAATAGGTCTTAATGAAAATTTGAACCATGAATTTAGATGGTGCTTGGCTATTTGCACCTTTTATTTCAATGAGATTGCTTTTTAGCAATATACTTTTAAATTATTAATAAGACACATACTGTACAGAAAAAAATCTGTGAGAAATGATATTCCCAATTCTTAATCCGTCATAGGTCTGATCTGCAAGATCCCTCAATACAACATAAAATTTTTCCACATTCCTTACGTAATCCTGGCAGAAAGCAGGAGTTTGCACTAGACACTTCAGAAGATCCCAACCTTCTGCAGCTTCCTTGTTTAACATAAACAAGTCTTTTGGAGGCTTAAAATTTAACAAATGCTTTGGTAGCAAATGCTTTCCCCAATATACAATTGCCTCTTAGGCTCTAAATACACATTATATTTGATGTAGTCTTGACTGTCCCAGGTTTTGACCCAGCTCAAAACAAGAGGGGTACAGTTACATGCACAAGTAACCTTTCAAAGTTGCATTGCTGCTGCTCTGCCAGTAGGTGGCCAGTGACAGCACACAGTCTGATCAGCTTGTTAGGAAATGACCTTGCAGAAGCACACCACAATGTTTGGGGGGAACAAAGCACTAGCAGATCTTACCCCACATACTTCAGGAGACCTGAAACAGGATAGGGGTCTTGTATGTTTGTAAGATCCTGGGTCAAATGCAACCTCTATTTACAGCCACCTATTCTGTTTTAGGGCCAGAATCTCTTTCTTGGCTTGGACTTTGAATCTCAAATGTGTTAAATCAAAGCACAGCCATCTACTTTATAATACTACCTGTTTAAATATAAAATGCTTGGCTTCCAAAGAAAATATTATGTAATAAAGAGTTGGATTTTTTCAGTTTCCTGGAAAATAGAACTAAGGCCCCCACTACAAGTTACATCTATTACACAATTACCTGGTTAACTGTACAATTAATTTAGACTGGCTATATGTGCAAATTAACTATGGCACCTTAAAAAGTCCAACTAGCTTTAAAGTTACTGCTAGAAAATACATAACAACTTTACAGATGGTTTCTATCCAGCTTTAATTTGTACACACGGCCTGTGCCTCTGTGGCTGGGAGACCACAGTTGTTGCCATTTCCCAGGTGTGGGGATGGCCTGTGGCTGCTGGGGCTAGGAGTTCCCTCAGCTGCCGGACTCTCAGGTGCAGGAGATGTCTATTTACATAGTGATCCCAGGCTCCCTCTGTACTGGCAATAAGGCATGATAGGATTTGATGCTGGATCTCACAGTCATGCCTCCTACTATACACATGTGGCATGGCAGGGGGTCTGATTGTGTGGATCATGCATTAGATCCCATCACACCTTTACCTGCACATGTAGAGAGGCCCATAATCTCCTACATTATGCACTGTTGACTATAATTTTCTCAGGCAGTGAAATATGGAGTACTGTTTTAAATACTGTGCTGCATGTGCCCAACATAAAAGGAAATTGTTACTACTACTGTTGATAATACATATTACTTCATTACCTATTATTATAATTTATTATTAAAATCATATATTGGGGCTCCTAAAAATTGACCAACCCAACTCCATCTCTCTAAATTTAAAAAACAACTTTTCCCACAGGCCCATCTGCAATCTGCACAAACACCTAAAAGGGCAGAAGGACAAACTGAAGAATGAAGCAGGTATATACTGAAGCTAATCTGTACAAGAAAAACTAACAGGGTGTTAGATAAATACTGTCAGTGAAAGAGATACACTAGGCAGGAGCACAATGGGTAGGCCACTGGACTAGACTCAGATCATGGTGCTGACCCTATCCTTGTGAATCACTAACTGAGCTTACAAACCCGAAAGAGTTAAAACTCTTGTGCTAGCTCCATTTTAAAGTCTGGCCCATAACCTGGCATACTTCTATAGAACAGCTGCATTCTGGCATTGTTCTATAGAGCAGCACTTCATTTGCATTTACATGAATGCATTTTATATTTTATCAGAATGTTGGATCAATAATTCAACATATGCCATCTAATAAACTTTGAAATATTACTGCTTATTGGCGTATGCTCTATATGAATTGCTGTTCTATAGGAACCTTGGCTTTTTGGATGACTTAAATTTCGAAGTATTTTTATATTTTTTAACAAATGTTCACATTGCTTCTATTAATTCACTTGTGCTTTTTGCTATAGACTGACTATAATTTTTTCATTAAATTATACCATTACTTGAACCTTATCATCTTGATTTTAAATTATTTGATAAAAAAGAGAATTACATCTAATTCATTAATATATAAGATGAAAGAGATTTTTGCTTTGTTGAAGTTGCAACACGTCAGTATCTCAAAAGGGCATGGCAGCATCAGACAGGTTTCATTTATTTCCTTGTATCCACAGCTGTGCTCCCAGACCCATCTGGCCACACAGCTACTAATCTTAAGAGGATGTAATAAACAAGTGACACACAACTGCAAGCTCCATCTGCTCGGGAAAGTGGACAACAAAACCATACAATACAGTCAACCGTTCACTGTGACACAGAAAGAAAATGCACTCTAGTATTAAAGTTTTTGTCTTGTTTGGATGCAATACTTTCCACACTGTTACAGTTGACCCTTCTTCTCCATTTTCCCCCAACCTCCCTTAAAAACTTCTTTGAGTTTCATAAACCAACTTTTTGAAAATGTTTATGCTGAAACTGTATTGCCTGGGAACTTTGTATCAGAAGATCTAGATTATACCTCTAGGTCTCCAATGACTTGCACAACTTTAGGTTAATGTACCTACCTTACCTGTGCCTTATTTTTATCTTATATGAAGGAACAATATTATTTCTTTTCTAACAGGGTATTAAAACATGGGTGGAAGGCTAATGTTTCTTAAGCATTAAGAGTGCTTACAGTTCAAGTCTCTCATAGGAAGGAATTGACTTGAAGCTTGAGAATGTTACAAGTTTAATTTTTAGTTACTGAAAATTATAGCTTCCTTTGTTAAGCAATGAATTGAGGACACATGGTTTGCAATTAGGCATATGTAATCTCCTATTGTCTCAGAACTGTACCAGGTTTATGAACTTTACAGCTTATGAACTTCACAAATAAAACTGCTTTACCATGAAATATAGGACTCAAAAACCTATGAAGCTGCTATACTTTTTTGCAACAAAAATAAACTATGTTTGTATATTTGTTATCTATCTAAGCAGATAGCTCCCTCTCTCTCTTTTGCTCTCTCTATATATTTGCCTTTGCCATTTGTCTTCTAGACCAAGCATAAAAGTAAAATGTAAAAATACACTATTTGGCAAATCTAGTTCCTGCTCCTATGATCCATCCCTCTCCAAATTTGTTTTATTCAGAGGATTTCACTATGAATAATTAACTCTCATAGAAAAAAGAGTCCTATAGAAATAAACTGAAAATGATCATCAGGTTTTGAATAATTTTCTGAATTTCTATGTTTTTAGAACAATTTTCATAGAACACTACTGAATTCACCTCTATTAAGTTCCTTAGATCTTTTTTGTAGTGATAACAAACTTAATTGATTATTGTATACACAAGACTTTATACTTCTCTCATTTTTGCCAATTTTACAGGTAAAAGATAAAATAATAATAAAAACAAAGAATAAATGATAACACAAAGCTCTCCATTACCCTATATTGGACTTATTACTGTTATCAATTATCAAAATTACTGGTTGCCTAGATACTAGTGATGATGATCTGGTTACGTCTACCTTAAGCATACAAAATATGGCACTGACAATTAATACGTATACTTGGAATTTAAAAGGCTTAAGGAAACTGTTGGCAAAACTGACTAGGAACATAAATGTATTGCAGGGAGTATTAACAAAAGCTGGAATTGTTCAAAGATATCCTACTAGATGCTCAAAAATCCACAATTTTATAGACGTGGAAAAAAAAGTTCCAGTGGGCAAGAAGCCATCCTGATTAAGAGAAGATGTGCAAGATCTGATAACACAGAGGAAAATGATAGATCAAGGAAGAAAATGTCAAGTAAACAATGAACAAAAACTGCAAGTTAAGAGAGGTAGACATTGTTAAAGGAAACCAAAGTAACCAATGGATGATCAATGGACAAGACATTTAAAAAAAATTAAAAACTACTAGGAACAAGAAAACCATAGGTTGCGTATAGATTAGATGTAAAACTGTAAAGAGTGATCTACAAAAGGCAGAAAGGTTCAACAGCTATTTTTGTTCCGTATTTAGAATGAAGCAAGAAATTTCCATTTCCTATGATGTTGTTGCTAGAATAGAAAGTTTACCATTGGTAACAAAGAAAGATGTAAGTCAGCAACCACTAAAATTAAACACTTTTATTCAAAAAGCCTAGCTAACTTACACCTGAATAAAAAACTAACAAGTTCTCTGAATCTTGAATAGAAATATTAAAAACTAGAACTGGAAGAGACCTGATGCACAATTAAATCCAGTCTGCTACTATTACAGACAATCACATCATAAAATCTCATTCATTAATTCATCATGCTCTATCTTACAACTAGATAGAGGTTTTGTTCCCACTGAACTTGCTGGAATGCTGTGCAAGAACCCCACTAATTAGTTAAGCCTTCTAATTTCTAGCCCAAATTTGAACAGTTTATCCACATTTGTTTTTGTGCCAAGATGGTCCTTTGGCTTAAATAACTCTTCTCCCTCTCTATTTACCACTTACCGTAGTTATAGGAAGCAGTCATCTTTCCTCTCAGCCTTTATTATGCTAAATAAGCAAATCTCTTTTAATCCCTCATAAAACAGGCTGTTTACTGTCCAGATCATCCTACTAGCCCTTCTCTTCATTGCTCCTGTTTGAACTCATCTTCCTTGAATATTTGTCACCAGAATTGCCCAGAACATCCCAAATAAGGGTTGATGAGTATACTTTGCAGAATGGCATTAATACTTCCCTACCTTTACTCAAAATTATTCACTTTTCCTTTTTCACAGTAGTAGCTCACAGTCATTTTAGGGTCAATTAATATCCCCAGATCTTTCCCTTCCTTTGTTGTTGCCAAACGATAAGCCCCCAGCTTATGTTAGAAATTCTTGTTCTTAGTTCCCAATTGCATGAACTTGTACTTCATACCATTACATTTCAACCCCCTTCCATTATGCCAGTCTTAATGTCTTCCTGTCTGGTATTTTGAACCTTCACTGTAATAAAAATGTCTGCCCACTCTGCATCACGAACAAATGTCACTACTATTAACTAATGTTAATATTGAAGAACTGCAGATGTTTTTCTAATATGTAAAAAATATGAAAGGGATGTCCCAGGAAACAAGAGACCAGCTAGATTGATGCTGATCCAGGTAAACAGTTAATTTAATTTAGGACTCTATCAACAAAGAATAAAAGGCTAAAAATAATAGAAAAAACATTTAAAGCTGTGTCTATGTCCAAATCTCCGAATCTTTTCAAATCTCTCCAAATCGATTTGGAGGGTTCCAATTTGATTCGCAGAGATTAATGGGTCTCCTGATTCAATTCAAATTAGGAGATTTGGCCCCTGAATAGGGCCGAATCTCCACCGAATCAAAACAGAGACCGAAGCTTCACACAGCTATCATGGTTTCCAGTTATCATGGTTTCTCAGAAGGTAGGTCTCATCAAACAAATCTGTTATCATTGCTGACAGGATTACTGATCTGGTTGATAAAGGCAACTGTGCTGATATTGAACACTTCAAGGCATTTGACTTAGTAGCACATGACATTTTAATTAAAAAGTTTGCATTATTCAAAATTAACAGGGCCTATGTCAGATGGGTTAAAAACAGACTCACTGACAGTTCTCAAAATGTAGTAGTTAACAGGGAAATATCAAACAGAGATGCAGTTTCTAGTGGAGATGATAGGGGCTGATTCTTAGGCCAATAGTATTTAATATTTTTTACCGGTGATCAAGATGATATAATATTTTTACTGGTAAAGTTTGCAGACTTAAAGATCAGAAGAATAGCAAAAGGTGAGGTAAGGTTTCAAAGGCATCTGTATAGCTTTATTAAAAGGCCATCATTCAATAGGATGAACTTTATTGTATCTAAATGCTAGATAATACTTTTAGGAAAAATAAATGTAGATAATACTTACAGAATGGGAAACCTGAAAAGCAGAGACGCAGAAAAGGAACTTACCTCCATGCGTTCCAGGGAAGTATAAAAAGACATGAGTCAAGTCAGGAAGCAGTCTTGCTTCTCTACACAGCATTGCTTAGAACATGACTAGAATACTTTGCTCAGCTCTCGTGTCCATACTTCATGAATGAATTCAAAAGAAAAGCCTAAAAAATGCCACCAGAATTGGAAAACAATCCTTGATCATTGCATATATGTCCCAAGTACACTATGAAGAGATTTTGTAGTGGGAGAAAGGTAAGGACTTTTCAGCCTTGCTGTCAAGGGTATAACAATTTCCAATGGATGGAAGGTGAACTTACTCTTGAAACAAGATGCAAGTTCCTAGCTCCAAGGGTGATTAAACACTGCAGGTTGGGTTTGCAGATAGACTTGTCATCTATGGAAGCTTTAAGGCAATGTATTTCTAACTGATGTGCTTTGATCTGGTTTTTGGGAGAATACTTTGCCTTTGGCTGGTATACATGTACATGTGGTTTGGAGGAGCTGTAACTATGTGTAGTGGTAGTTCTTTTGGGTCTTCATATCTTTGGATGAGAGTTCTCCTTCCCTCCCCCTTTTTCATGGACCCTGTGCATTTCACACAGTATACTCATAATGCTTTCGCTCAGAATATGACAATGATTGTATTTAGACAACATGTTTCAGAAAACTGTAATGGTCAGAAAAAAATCCCTTCGCTAGCATATGACATGGTTTCTGGATTTTATTGTGTTGGTTCATTTGTTTCTTTTTTATCTTCCTTTGAAGCACTGCAGATTGGCCAAAGCTGGACATGGGAGACTGACCAAGTTGGAGTAGCACTAGGACCACTGAGTCATCCTTGCAGTCTTGTTTAAAAATACTCCATCTAGCACCACTCTCAGGCCTTGCAAATGATTCAGGCATAAAAGCCAGGCATTTTGGTCCATGACTTTCTATCTGAGATTTCCTGCTTGTCCCCCTCTCAGTAAGGGATTTGGGGGAGTCCAACCCCATACTCAGGATCAAGGTCTAAATTCAGCACCTGGGACAAGAAACAAGGGTCAAGAGTGAAGAAAGGAATCAAGACACAGGCTGAGATATAGGCATCAAGGGCAAAAGTCATAACCCAAGCTAAAGGGCAGGAACAAGGAACTAAGGGTGGAAACAGATGTTGTCTGACATCTCATTTGTGCTGCCATGAATTGTTTTATTACAGTGGTAATGCTCAGCAAATAGATGGTGGTACCCTTTGTTGCACCACATGAGAGGGAAATCAGTGGTACAACAAAGGGTGGTAATAGGTTGCCGCTTTATTGTGGCAGACATCTATTGCCACTGTGGTAGAAAAGTGCACTGTCCCGCCACCTCTAGCAGGGGCTCTGGTGGCTTGAGGAGTCTGCGCTCTGCATCTGGCTGGGCAGAGAAAAACCCTGCTTTCCCTGCTTAGTCAGACCTGTCCCTGGTAATCACCAGGGATCCGGGTTTTCTGTTTCCCATGGAAAAACGGAGAAAACCATGGTTTTCCTGGTTTTATCAAAGAAAACACAGATTTTCTCTTTTAGCAGAGAAACCCATAGATTTCTCCCTTTTGTAAAGAGCTCTGCAGGCTGGTAAAGTTCCAGCCTGCAAGAGCTGTTTGCAAAAAGGGTAGGAAAGCCCCAGCCCTGCCTGGAGGGGCAGGGGAAGGCGGAGGAAGAGGGAGAAGAGCAGAGCCTGTGGCTTTTAGTCGGTCGCAAGGCTTAGGTTAGGCCCACTTTCCTTCTGCAGCCTGTGAACTGGTAAGTGGAGCTTGCAGGGGGCTGGAGGGTTGTGGGGTAGTCTGAGGTGGAAGCTGGCTGGGGGCCGAGGAAGTGGGGTAGCGTTGTGGAAAGACATAAAGTGCCTGCCTGGTGCCTCCATGTACGGCTGCCCTTAAGGGCTCCTAGGGCTGCTTTCGTTTCATGTGCCCCTGGCTGGGCACTCCGGCTGCAAGCGGGGAGGTGTTGGGGAAATACCCAGCTGGGAAGTGCCCAGCTGGCTCCACGTCTCCCTGCTCACAGCCAGTGCGCCCAGTATGGGGCATGTGAAACCGAAGTGGCTTGGGCAGCCCTTAAGGGAAGCCGCACATGGAGGTGCTGGCTGGGAGGGGAGAGATGTGGAGCTGTCTGGGCACTCCATATTGTTCACTCTCGGGGGCAGGGGGGACTCACACCCCCAGATCTCTGTGAGGGGCAGGTTACGGGCTCAAGCTGCCACCCTGCTTCCCTCCCATGGGTCCACTGTAGCCCTGCAGACATGACCCAGCTCAGCTGGAAACAGTGGGGCTGCACCAGGATCCCCTTGCACCCCTGCTGTCCTGGCATCACGCCTCCTGCACCTGCCACAAAGTGGCAGAGCCCTGTGCTGCTTTCCTCAGTGCAGCCCCATGTGCAGGAGGCGCATCACCAAGGCCGAGGTGAGCAGCCGCTATGAGATCCCTGCGCGGTTCCTCTGTCCCCAGCCACGCTGAGTCGCAAGGAGGGAAGCAGGACAGCAGATTGCCATTAAAGGCTCCCCACAGCTTTGCCAGCAGCAGATTGCCACCCTGCTCCCTTCCCCATGAACCGGCACGGCTGGAGACAGGAGTCACATGGGGATCTCATAGCGTTTGCTCACTGCGCTGCCCCGGTGATGTGCCTCCTGCACATGGGGCTGCACTGAGAGAAGTGGCGCAGGGCTCCACCACTCAAATCAGTGGCAGGTGCAGGAGGCACACTGCCAGGACAGCAGCAGGGGCCAGGAGAGCCCTATGTGGCCCCGCTCCATGCCAGGTCGTGTCTGTGGGGCTACAGTGGTCCTGTGGGACAGAAGCAGGGTGGGAGCTCGAGCCCACAGTCTGCTCCCCACACACATCGGGGGGCATGGGTCCCCCTTGCCCCCAGGAATGTGCATGGCTGCCGGGAGCCAGCCTCGCCTGTGCCCAAGCCGGCAGCTGGCAACAGTGGAGGAGCTAGGTCTGTGTTCCTGCAGCAGCTACCTTTTGTTGGGGGCAGGGAGCTATTGACCTGGATCCCTGGCCCCATAGTCCTGGCAACTGGGGGTCCCCTCCAGCAGGGCAAGGGCACAGGGGCTGTGGGTGGGAGCAAAGGGGCACAAGCAGGGCTGGGGAGGCTGTGGGGGAAAGTGAGGGGCACCAGCAGAGGTGTGGGGGGCCTTTAATTTTAATCATGGATTTTGGGGGTTTTATCAGAGAATTCACAATTTTTTAGCATGGAAAACCAAGCTCCCTGGTGATCGCTGAGGACAGGTCTGGCTGAGTAGGGAAAGCAGGGAGATCACATCGTCCCATGTTTCATGCCATCAAGCATGGGACAAGAGGCAACACATGTTGCACCCAATGAAGTGGAACAGCTGTGCTGCAACATGTCATGGCACAGATGATCCCATTCATTTGGTATTTTTAGCCTACAGTCTCAAGACCTTAGACTAACAACCTTGTTACACCTTATGCTATGAGCTGGACAAATGTTAATTGGCTTAGTGGAGCAATCACACTTTAAGGTAAAAAACCACCTCTGGTTACCTTTCACCTGTACAACTGTGACTTGTTACTAGAGGCTTGGTGAGCAGGGGCAGGATTAGGAGCTAGAGGGAGGACCAGTTTGCTGCTCTTGTAGGGCAAAGTGAGCACTGCAGTCCTGGAGCACTCAGTGACCATGGTGCCTCCCACCGCTGCCTGGACCTCTGCTTGAGCTCTGAGGGCCCCAATCCTTTTTTTCCCCTGAGTTCACCCACTGAGCCACCTGTGCCCAGGCTGCCAGTTTGCTGGGTGCCACCTGAGCTCTGAAAAGGTTCAGACCCCTTGGAGCTCCCAGGACTTAGACACATGCTTCAGTGGGGCCATGCTGACTCAGGGCAGAGCTCAGTGGCTGCAATGTGGCAGACTGAGGCTGGCTCCCACCGACCCTGCACTCTGCTGGGCTTTGCAGGGACCAGTTTCCAGCTCCCCCCACCTGGCTCATCCAGCACAGCTGAGGTTGGTAGGCACCAGAAGTCCTGGGCAGGGGTAGCAGGTGGGTGACTCTGGGCATGGAAACTGGGGCACAGCCCAGCTTGTCTGGACTGGGGCTGCACAGAGGAGGTGGAAGGCTGCACTGCTCACAGCCACCTCCCTAGCTCAGTGGGGTGGAAAGACTCATCCCTGTACCACCCCCTCCCCCCAGCTGTTCCCAGACTGCTGGGCCTGAGCAGAGTGAGCTTGCTTCATGGCCATGGTGCTGGTTCTGCCTGGCAGGAGCAGAGCCAGTCCTGCCCCCGGCTCCTAGTCCTGGTCTGGTAACTTGCCAGATTTAGACTACATCATCTTGGGATGCTGGAGGACTTCAACTTGGGCAGAATAGCTGTGGAGTGGCCACACCTTAACAGAACAGGAGCAAAATTAGGTGGACCAGAGATAATCCTGCCCTGAAGTAGCATAAATTTAGGCCAAATAATGAGTGCTTTTACAGTTAAAAGGTGTTAATGTGCAGCTGATCCAGAAGAGCTCCAGAAACCACCTAAAATTACCATATAACAAAGCCCTAAGGTCCAAGCCTTGAAGTTGCAACTGTACACTTCAGTCCTGACCAGGCAGAGGACAACTGCAGGTTCTGTACCTGAGCTACTGCTCCCACATCCAATGATTACCACATCCCAGCAGAGACAGCTTATTTATCTGGTGAATGCTCATAGGACTCAACTGTGGAGAACTCTGGCCCAGACTAACTGCTACTATAACCCATTCATGCTGACACTCTTTGCTGCTGTCATTTGCCATTTTCCTTCCTTCACAGGTTCCATACCGTTTTTGCCACTGCCACCAGCGTTACATGAACGTGCTGGTCCAGTAGTACAGTGAGACGAAATTCCAGAAACAAAGTCAATGGCAAGTCCTTACCTAATGTCTTTCTTATTGAAACAGTTCATTAGTAGATCCCTTTCTGCTGCTAACACATAGAGATTCCTCCTCTTACCGAAGGAAGAAATACACAACCTTTAACTTCCTCTCAGAAGTATTTCATAAGGCAAAGGTCCTTCCTTTTCAGGTGGTCCTTTAGGGGCTTTCTACATGTTGCACACATTAACCTGGCTAACACAATGTGACTCTCTTACAATGTTTGATTTTAGAAGAAATTAAAAGACCAAGTATTGCACAATGAAAACAGCGTGGTCACCCTAGTTGAACTAACTTTTGATATTTATTAGTCCTTGGTTGTTTCTCTGACATTATCAACGTGGATAAAATCACTCATTGGGGAAATTAAAAGTACTAAATGGCAATGACTGAAAGAAACTTTGTTACTTTAAATCTTATATTAAAATGACAAAGCAATCAAACTTTGACAAGATAAGCTAATTAGTATGCCAACAATGAAATGTAAGGCACCTCCAGGGAATGTTCTGAAAAATTTTGTGTAATTTACAAGGGCTTTATGCTTTATTTTTACCAAGCAAATACTGAAAGCTTTCTGCATGAAATACACCTGTGGTGGAACTCCATTAACTTCATGGACAGCTTTGCTGTTACATTGTCCTCTCTACTTCCTTCTTCCCATGTTGTGCTCCATTTCTTTCTTTATTTGCTCTTTTCTCTTCTCATATGTGTAAACTGTAAAGTCCTTAGGGCAGGGACTTTTTTTGTTATATAACTGAAAAGTGTTTAGAGCAGGTCCTCTACATCTATGGCAATACAACTTACTATGCTAATTAAATGAGGGTTAAACCACAGATAGATTTGTCCCTGCAGCAGGGGCTGGTATACAGGGGCTGGTACACAAACTGGGGGCACTGGCAGGAAATGCACCCGGCAGGGTCTGGGTGAGCCATGCTTCCCCGGAGAAACAGAGAAGAGCTCTGAGGGGAAAAGTGCCTGGTGGGTTCCAAGAAAGCCACATTTCCCCAGCATGCTGGAGAAGAGCTCTGTGAGGGAAAGTGCCCAGCAGGGTCTGGGTGTGCTGAGCTTCCCCGGCATGCCAGTGAAGAGACCCTTCAGGACACTGGAGCAGCATGCTGGCTCCAGGGCTGGGGGAACATGTGCCCCCCAGGAGCTGGCGCTGACTGGCCCAGGAGAAAGCCCAGGCTTTTTAAAGGGTGACGCTGAGAGAAGCATGGCATCTGGCACCTGGCATCTTCAGGAGCAAAGGTGGTGCAGCAGGACTGGGAGGAAGACCTGAAGCATCACAGACGCAGCCAGCCAAGTCCTTATGGGATGCCAGGATCCAGCAACCATGAGTGACTGACCCACCTGATGCGTCCAGTGAGATAATTGGTGCCAGACAGCAGGGTAGTGGTGGGTGGCCCCACAAGCTGGAGTGCAGAGGATACACAGAGGGAGTTCCCCAGGAGAGGGACAACCAAGCCCAGTGGAGAAGAGGGCAAAAGCAGACCACCAGGGTTAGGTTCAAGGAACCCCTGAATTAACCCAGACAAAGGAGGGATTTGTCTGAAGGACTGAGTAAATAGTCCCCAGGTTCAAACCAGCTGAAGGGAGCTGAGCTGAACCTTCGAATCTGGAGGCTCAGGGTTTTCTTTATAGCCTTCTGGAGTACTTACCATAAGCAAGGTGGGTGAGAGCTCGTTTTTTTGTTTTTATTTAGTACTCCTGAGTGAGGGCTAGACCACAGGGGAAAGGAAGATCCCCTGTGCATTTGAGTTACAGCTTATTGGTCCTAATCTATACACCTGGACCCTATAAACCGTTTAGTTAAGAATCCTGGGGACCAGCGGATAGAGATTTCACCATGCAAGACCTATCAATCCAGGGAGAAACACCAAACGCAGACCCTCACGAGAGAAAAGTCAGAGGCTGTAACAAGGGGAGGGGAAGAAAGGGGAGAAGAAAGACAAGCACAGATTAGAACAGAATATCTGAACTTGAAGGAAGAGACCTATCTCAAGGACAGGGACAGCAAGCAATTGTGGGACAAGTAACCAAATTGAGTCAGGGAGGAATAGAGATTCAGTGATTCCACATACTGTCAACAGAACTTTACGACTCATCACCTGAGAGGCAAGGGGAAGGGTGTAGCAGTGGTGGAGCCCTGCGGAAGACCGGTTTCTTGTCAGGCGGATCAACTCACATGATACCATCTATCTTCCCAAAGATTATCATAACAAAAAGGTGCAGCAGACAAGAGGGATGGAAGATGAGGCAGAGGTACTGGTGATCATAACTGGACACAGGGATGCAAGGGGACACACCCACCCACAGTCCCTATCGTATTTCTGTTATTTTGCAGTATCAAGTAAATAAAATACAGTAAAATACATGTAAGAATGGCAATAATCCTGCATATGTCCAGGACTATCTACCATGTTGTCTGCTGACTGTCTGCTATATTGGCAATTACCTTGTAATTTAGTATATTAGTTATTTTTAATACAAACTATGGGACTGATCCCACCCTCACTGAAGTCAATGGCAAGCCAGGCCCATATTTTCAACAAATAGAACCCTATTATTAAGACAGACAAACTGTTACTGATAACAATTCGCTAATAAAAACACTTTATTAATGCAGAGGTAAGGTTGCCTGGTGATGCCTCAAGGCCTTCTAGCATGCAGGCTGCAATTTTACAGAGTTCAGTTGACAAACATCATCTGGGATGGTTTAGACATGAATAATCCTGCCTTGAGCAGGGGTTTGGAATAGATGACCTCCTGAAATCTCTTCCAAATTCTTGTTCCATGATTTCTATTCTCAGGCCTCCTGAAAATAAGATAATGAAGAGCGCAGATATCATGAATCCTAGAAGTGCACAGTTATAGTACATGCCTACCCAGAAGGTAACCTTAACTCTGGCCTCTGAAGCTGGCAATAGATAGGTTCAGTAGGGGCACTTCCACAATAAGCACCAGTGGGCATGTCCACACTAGGCATTTACTGAGGAGCTGAATAATTAGCTCTGCAGTAAAGTCTCATCATTTACAGGTGCAGCCCTATTAGGCCACAATAAACTAGTAAATGCCACCGCAGGATACTACTTGTCAACACAAGTGCTATGCTATGGTGGCATTATTTAGTGCACCAAAACACATGCAGACACTGGCAGGGCTGGCTCTGCCATGAGGGTGGTTCAATGTGAGAGCTGCCTGCAAGCTAGCCCTGCACTTGAGCACTTTCATGCTCCAGCTACCCTCTCCACATCATGTTGAGCCGGGTTGTAAAAGCCACAAACTGCTAGGCTGACCCCCAGAGCCACCCTGCCAGCTAGGGTTGCTCTGACCCAGCTCAACGTGCTGCAGTCCAGGTGCTTGTGTAAACGTAGTGCCTGGGAGCAAGAAACTCTGGAGCAGACTGTGCCGGAGTATATTCAGTTGCATTAACTGCATGTGTAGATGCACCCAGTGGGTACAGATAATTAATTTACTGTGGCGCATGTGTAGACAGTGACGCTTCACTGCAGAGCTACTTGGTCAGCTCCGCAGTCAAGTGCACATGTAGATGCACTCAAAGAGTTCAATAACCATATACATCCCAAGTTATGCAGAAAAGATGGAAGTATCTGAAAGATGTGTTAAGAATGAAGCAAGAATATCTGCCACAGCTAGTATATGTGAGCCTGACTACAGGAATACTTTTCTAAATAGTATTTAGAGATGGAAAACTTACGAGATTTAACAGCATGAAGGATGTGCACAGGGGACCCCAGGAGAGACAGGGATATAGAAGCCTTCCTTGTACCCAAGCAGTATTTGATAGCAAAGGAGGGGTTCAAATTCAGATACAAGCATATGCTGCAGCTGCATTCACTACACTAGGCATAGCTGAAATAAATGGATGAAGGATTAGCTGGAGCACCTTGGAGGAGCTGTCACTGTGAGATGAGAGGTACAATAGTACCTTAAGACCTCAGCTATGCCTCATTTCATTGCTGAGTTCTGTAAACTTGTCAGTAGCAGTGTACAGGAGTCTTATTTTATGGCAATGTCAACCATCTCATGAAAGTACTATAACATTTAGTAAGCTAGGGGCAGTTTGATCGAGTGGACTCAGTCTGAGTGCAGGCTAGACACAGGTTGTTCCCATTTGCTGTGCAGAACATAAATGCATTTGCTTTAGCAAAGAGGGAATGTTGCACTTCAGGCAAGGACAGTGTGATTCTGTTCAATCTTGACCCCTTCTCTCATCCCAGTTCAGGAGCCACAGTTAAGAAAAACTGTGGCAAATGGGACATTTGTAGGAGAATGATAAGTTAAAGAGCACAGATGGTGCCACATCCCTTCCTCCACAAGTATATCACTGAAGAGGGAAATGTCCAACTTTCCTACCCACTCAGTTCTTGTTATCAGCATTTCTGAGCAGCCAGTGAACAGGGTGAGAGGTTACAATCAGCGCATGGAGGTTCAGAGCATAGTTTAAGACCAAGGCATATACAAAAAGCCAGAACTACTAAACGATTTGGTAAAGCTTTGATTTTAGACAGGAGGGGATGGGAAGGCAGGTGGCAACAAGACATATCTTGAGAATACTGTGCTCATATTTTTGTAAATCCCAGAAGGGAGCAATGTATACTACATTATATGTTTTCCATAGGTATCAACATTTCACAACTACTGCTCTTTGGAATATCTGTATCTTTATTTTTCCTGTGTCCTTTTCAGGTAAGAATGAGGAAATAAACAGAAAAAAGAAGGTAAAAATACATTTACTTTTAAAGGAAATGTAATAAAACAAAGATAAAAATCTCCCAAATGGGATGTATAATAAAATGTCCAAATAGAGCATCACTTTTAAAAAGTCGTATCATTGAAGTAAAAAAAATTGAGTAAAATTTATCGAGAAGGAAAAACATAGAACTCAAAAGGTTAATAGCTGATCTTTTAAACAAAAAAGGCAATCTACTTTTTCTCATTAAAAACTGACACACAGCACTAACTGAGGAGATTATGTTGTGAAAACATACTGCATCGCACGGTAATGCTTGATCGAGATCAGCAATCAGGAGCAAAAAGAAAGCACTGTTTCGTGATTATAATAGCAAATTCTGGAAGACAACCAAATACATCATCTGGCAGCTCAACAGCTGTTAGAGCTTGGTAGTAATACCTTGGCATTTGCTATAAGCTATAACTTGAAAAATTGATTTCTCATCTGCCAGAAACAAGAAAATGTTCTCTTTTTAACATTTCTGAAATTTCTTTCACAAGTAGAACTAGGTTTTTGAGCCATTTTTATTGTGCATCTTTCTCAGTCTAGCTGCCAAGTTAATTTTATATTAATTTATTTTGATTCAAAAATAAATTTGGAGAAATAATACTGGACATAATTTAAATAAACAGTATATGGTTAGCCAAATTCCATCATAATAGTATGCTGGGTAGTTAATAGTATAGTACATTGTATTTGCGCTTTGCATTAATATTTACTGTCCTGACTATTCAATCAAATTAAACTTTACACATACTTCAAAGTAGGAAGTTTTCAAAATTATTTGAAGTCTAATGGCTTAATTTTCCTTGATGGTTTGTTGGTACTAGAGTCAGTCATTTCCCATGCTGAAGACACAGTAGAACAGGAAATTATTTTGGGTGGAGGGCCTCTTATCAAGTTTTGACAAGCTGTTGAGGGCCATATTGGTAGCCCCTCCCCTTATCACATACCTTGTCCCTGGTCATCATCTTGTGACCAGAAGTCCCACCTGCTAATCCCCAACCTTTGCCACTAGAAGTCCCTCCCCTTACCCCTGGAAATACTCCTTTCAGCAAGGGGTTTTGCCATCTCAGAACCAGAAAAATACCAAATTATATTCTAAAAATTGAATATCTACAACATTCATTAATTTGATTTCAAAAAATATTTTTGTCCTGATTTACATGTGTTTGTGTAGTGTACATAGAGGTGATTGCACAATAACTTAAAATGAAGTCTTACTCTTGTATATTGTGAGAGCGTGGGGGACATGGGTATAGGTTTGTGAGGAGCTGTTAATGTGTGGGTATGTGGGATGTGGGGGTGTGAGTGTAGGGTGAGGGAGCATGTGTGTGTGCATGTGGATATGTGGGGTATGGGTTTTGCAGGGGGCTGTGTGGGGGGGGAGGGTGGTTGAGGTGTGAGGGGGTGTAGGTGTGGGGGTCTGCATGTATGGCAGTGAGAGGGGGGTGTGGGTGCATGTGTATGGTGGGGTGTGTGTGTGGGACTTGCCCTATGTACACACACACACACACACACACACACACACACTGCCTCTCTCCCTCCCTCACTGCACACACACAGACACATGCACACACTCTCTCCCTCCCTCATAGCGCGTGTGCGCACACACACACACCCTCCCGCTCCTAGCTCTTGGGTACCAGCGTGGCCCCATGCTCCTGCGGTCTGGTGATGCAGCGAGGAGCAATGTGGTACTGGAGTAGCCGGCTAGTGTTCAGGGAAGCAGTGAAACGCAGACTTCTGGTTGAGGGGGCAGGAGTGGGAGGGGACTGGGGTGGCAAAGGGCTGAGCTGGCCTTGCTGGTGAGTCCTGCTGGCTTCTCCTAGGTCCTACTGCCCTGGCTCCTGTCATCTTTGACAAGCAGCCAGGAACAGATAAATATACATTTTCTAAAATTTTAGAGGCCCTGCAGGCCGGACAGAATGAAATGATGAGTCAGACCTGGCCTATGACCTATATTTTGCCCACCCCTGCAGCAGAAGGAAGTAGCATGAATAGAAGGAACTCATGCACTGAAATTTACCAAGCCTAACAATCATGACTTTAAACAACTCCTGGACCCAGTGGCAGGAGCAAAGAAGCAGCTTATGGCCTTTTTTACAGTGTAAACATCTTCAAACTGTTTCTTTTGTCTATAAAATAACTATTTTAAAAAATCCTACTTCTAAATATACAGTATTTTAATAGCACCTTTAAATGCAAGCATGATGCCTAACAAGGGCATGGACTATTTACAGTCATTTACAGTTTCAGTTATTTTAGTTATAAGAGAGTTAAGTAAAAACAATCTTCATAAATATTTCAGTTTCTGGCATTCCGCTCCGGTTTGAAGTGTCGTATACAACCTCTCTTGCAAATCAATAATCATGCAGAACATCTAAGGGGAAAAGAAATTCAACTTCTACAGAAACTTGCAGCAAGCTTTCAAAAAAGACATCTATCTACCTTTATGCCCATTGCGGTTTTCTTGGCCTCTGCTTTTAATCTTGTTGCTCGTAACATTGGTTTGGTTTTCTTATAATCTTGTTTTCCTAGGGTACAAAAAAAGATACTGTAAATTATGCACTGAAGATACAATTCTATATCTATAGTTATTTTAATTCAGTGGCAGATGTACAATTTTGAAAAAGGGCTGTCCTACAAGAATGTGGATCAATAGCAGCAATAACAGAACTTTAAAACAAACAGTAACAAACAGTTAAGGAAGCAACCTAAATCTGTTACATGAGGGAAGTACCAAAATATAAATTATAGTAGCTTTCCGATGGTATGTTATTTACCAGGCTAAGTAGCTTAGTAAATACCAGTTCAGTAAACAACAAGTAGCAAGTCTGTAGATTAAAGCTGGGTGTAAACCAGTGATTCTCAACCAGGGTGCCATAGCATACTCACTGCCTTGAGAGCCTTTCAAAGGTGCCATGAGGTGCCATGCATTGTTAATGCTGTAAAGTGTCCAAACATGATTCATAAGATAAACCCAGAGATTTCAATTAGGAATCCACAGAATTAAAAACATTCTGACCTGTTGTGGTCTGAGTTCTTTGCAACAGAAGGATTATTCTGTTATTCTTCTGTAGTCAAAAAAGAGTACAAGCTGGCATTTTTTCAGGAGTGCCTCAAGTCTAATTAAGGTGTGCCTTGAGCCAAAAGAGGGTTGCCTCAAGTTTAAAAAGGTTGCGAACCACAGGTGTAAACTGTACACTTTAAAGACTTAAATGAAGTTTGACTTAAAAAAGCAAATCAATGGACACTTTTTGCTCACCAGCTCTAATACATGTGTACTATATATAACACATAGCAGTGTAGCATGGCAGGAATGCTTTAGGATTCTGAATTCGGAACATGATTCACAAATTGCAAAACCCAGACAGTTGTGCAGGGTAGTCCAAATAAGTGCTAATAAAACCATAATACTACTTCCTACCATCTATGTCACGTGTTGCAGAAAATATGAATTTAGGTATATTTTAGAAAGATTTGAAAAAAGGTATAGTGACTACTTCTGGCAACCACCAGCCTCTAAAGCCAAGTGCCTCAGCCACTAAGTTCCCCTGAAACAGGTTCACAGGAGGGCACAAAAATCTCGAAAAATGGTTTGCACAAAGGGTTGGCAACATGTGTTAGGTTATTCTAGCCCATGGCTTATAAAAGTTGCTGGCCCAACCTCAACAGCTACTGTCTACTTAAAAATGTCATATCAAATCAAATATACTCTAGGTCAGGAGTTGCTGCATTGCTCCTTGACACAGGCTCCCCTAGCACTGAAGGCTGTGCCATGCTGAACTGCCTCACTCTCTGGGGTGGGAAAGCATAAACCAAAGAAAGAAGGAGCCCAGATACCCCAGGTGCTTCTGTAACCAGAGCAATAGGGGGAGCGATGGCCGGGGGT
>NW_017728886.1:229008312-229012931 GCF_001723895.1 Crocodylus porosus
CAGAAGCTACAATTTAACCCCTTGCAGGCTGCAAGCAGCTTTCAGGTCACCAATTGGACAGCCCTCCAAACCACCATTGAAGATGCTGAATAGTACAGGACCTGGGATAGACACCTGGGGAAATCCATTTGATACTTCCTCTCAATCTGACATTGAGCCAATGGTGACTACTTTTTGAGCATGATGCTCCAACCAATTATATATCCACCTTAGAGTATTTTCATGTATTTTGTATTCCCTTAGCTTATTAATAAGAATGTCATGAGAGATAGTCTTGCTAAAATCAAGGTATTTAAGGTATTGTCCCATTCACAGAGCCCTTGTCCTTCTCACAGAAATAAATCAGGTTAGTCGGGCATGATTTGATCTTGACGCATCTGTCAAGAGAAAATCCCACTTGGGTGCTTAGAAATAGATTTTTTTTCCATGATCTTTCTGGAAGTCAGACCGACTGGTGTGTAATTCTCTGGATTCTTCTTCTCTTTCTTAAAAATGGGTATTATATTTGCCCTTTTCCAGTTATGCAGGACCTCACCTGACTTCCACATTCTTTCAAAGGTTGTAATAACTAGCTCTTAAATTACTTCAGCCGATTTCTTGAGTACTCTACAATGTATCCCATTCAACCCTAATGATTTGAAAAGAGCTTCTACTTCTCAAATGAATGCTCTAACAAAGAATTAGTGCTCTAACCACTGGTTCATTGGATAAAAGATATATGCCAACGCTGCTGGTCAGTTAGGGATCAGGCATTGAGACGTACAAATGAAAGACTGACTAATGTTCAGCTTGAGTCAGGTACCTAAGCACTCTGATAGGTGGCAGAAGTTCAGACACATCTCTGTGCTTAGCATTTCATATTTCTCCCTGTACGTATCTCCAGCTTTGCAATTTGTCCTTTTAAGGTGCTTATCCTTCCCTGTTCTGTTTTGAGTATGGACCCAGTTAAATTGGATCATGGTGGGTGTCTATATATCTGGCTGTATGTAACAGGATGGTTGCACAGGCTCACTCACTTTGTTCTATGGGCTGCTGCCACTGCCTAGATCTCCATGAGCACAGCTGCCCAATCCAGCCCTGCCTGGTCTGCTACAGATCCTAAAGGATACAGTTAACCAGTTCTGTATTATCTCACTCAGGGCTACCACTCAGTGCCTGGCTCTAAATAAGTTGGGGATTGCCAACCAGATCCTCCCCCACAGGCTTGATCTCTGCTCCCCAATATGAAAACCCCAACAGATGTCCTTGGCCTGTCCCTCCTTCCAGGTCTTGTGTGTCCTGTTGCCCAATCCCTTGCCCTTCTGATGCCTTTCAGCACCCCCCCTGCACCATTTGGGAAGCTGAGTGTGCAGCCCAGAACCTTGTCCCTGCCAGCTAGGCAGCCCTTGGGGATATGTCTTCTGTTTGGACACTCCCAGGCTCTTGAGAGGACAGAATTTGACGGAGGGCAGAGGCTGTGGGAAGTAGGCATAGGGGCAGAGGCTGTGGGGGGGGCAGAGAGCAGGTGCAGGTGACTGAGACACAGGAGCTGCAGGGGGGTCAGTCTACAGCAGGCATGAGTGGTGGGGAGACAGGAATCAAGGGCGATGCTTGTTCCCCCACAGCTGCCTTCCCCCTCTACTGCATGGCCCCCTGCTGCTGCTTTTCCCACTGCAGTAGTAGGGGCAATTAATTTAAAATAACTCGCCAATAATTAGATTATATACATAGAAAATTATAACTCATTTATAAGTTTTCTATATACAGAATCCAATTACTGGAGGGTTATCTTAAATTCAAAAGTAATCTTGGATTTGGGTAAATACGGAATTTATACTATGTTTATATTAATTTTTTGAAATACAGTGGTACTAAATTCTAAAAGTTACAGAAAAGTGCCTTGAATCTCAAAAGGTTGAGAACCAGTAGTCTAAAACCTTTAAAGTTAGTAGACTTTCCATTGACATCATGCTCTATGCACTGACATACATATGAGAGGGGGAGAGAAAAAAGAATCTATAAGGTAAATGCCTGATCAGGGAGAAATAATGATAAACGCTCATAGTATTTTTTACATTCCATTCTAGTACACACATGCATGCTGTTAATGCTCCTGTACTACAGTTCTGAACTCCAATGTTTAAAGCGAAAAATCTGGTCCATCACTGCATATTTGAACATTTTAATCCTGTCTCAAAAATTATGCCTACTAATTGTCTGCATCTAAAATTTTCAAACATTCACATGCAGAATTTTGTTTATAGTCAACATTCAAATTTTAAGGAATTTTAGCGCCCGCTTCAAACTTTGGGCTTTAAGGTGCTTGTGACAGAATTTTACCTGAGCAGAGTAAAATAACTGTATTAAAGAATCTAAGGAACAACCCAAAATATTATGTCAGCAACGAAATGGACTTTCTCCCTTTGAAATATTATAATAATATTGTTTGCTCTGCAATCGCTATGGATTGGTCAACATTTCCATTATAAATCGCAGGAGCTAAAAACTCATAAAAATTCACTTTGGAGTGAAATCTGGCATAAAAGTATCCCAGCTTGGAACAGTTTTTTTGTTGTTTGGAGCCAATTTTCAATAAAGTGATGCAGCTGTTTTAACTTACTTCTGAAAAAAACTACAGAAATCTACTCATTTGAGATTTTTTAAGCACTAAAAATATCTATCTCTTAAAAAAATAGAAAACTGGCAAGTTTCAGCTCTGATGATTCAAATTCCTTGTCTTCAGTGGTAAACAAGACAGGACAACCAACAAAATTACCTAAATTCAAAAAGACTGCTCTTCCAGTGATGCAATAGAATTAGGTAATGAACAGTATATAGTTTTGAAAGAGCAAAATGAATCAGAATCAACTCACACCCCCTTAGCTTCTGAACCCCTCTATCCCTGGACATTCTTCTCTAAGAGTAAATTGTGAGGGTGATCAATATTGATGTAAATATTTCATATAGAAGGTAGAATCCCTAAATAAAGTTCTAAGACTGACTCTATCCTTACTAGGAATATTTTTGTTACTCTTTCCACCAAATACAAATAGGCTGGTACTATTTATTTCAATAATGAGGTTATTGCTATGGCTGTATTGTAGTTACACAGACAATGCTTCCAGATTTATTTTAAAGTTGATATGAACAACTAAAAACACATATATAACAAATAGGCTATTTTAATAAAGATTCTGTAGCTGGTAATACTCCAGAGATGTGCGCCTGTCATTAATTTACTATTCTTCTTCCTAAGTGCAATAGCCAAAAAACCCCAAACAAACCATGTTGAAGAAGTCTGTATGCACCAAGTGCAAAAGTTAAAAAAGGGAATCTGTTGAGTCCTTTGTACTGAAAACCAGATTCTGCAACTGTAGTAAAAGACTTTACATATTAGAACATTCGAAGGCCCTAGGAAAGACATCATTGCTAAACATCTAGAAAGAACTATGAAATGCAAAGTTCCTGACACACAAACGCTGAGTTACCATCTGTAGCACCAAACACAGATAACTTCTGTAAGTTCTTTTGGGCCTACACTTCCAATAGGTTGAATACATGTTTATACACTTCTAATTCCTTCCAATATCATTCTGCTCTTCCTGCAATTTCTTTCCACATATATAGCTGTCAGAGTTATCAACTGAAGCTGTTTTTAGTTCCCAGGAAGTGACCGTCAAACCCTATTAAGATAGACTGATTACACAAAGCCCCATCCATCTGTCTTATCCAATGTCTATTCAAGTCAGATACCAAATTTTCCTGAGGGAATATAAGCAGGCAGGGAAAAGCAGCAGGGAGGATGGAATTGGAAATACTTCCAGACCAAATTTGACTTTCTGCAGGCATATCTACACGTGCATTTACACCACCTTAAATTAACTGCAGTAAATTACTGAGCAGTAAGCAGGAATAGGCCGGCGTCTACACATGCAAACGTTAAAAAGCATTAATGCTGTGTGAGGTCTGACTTGGGGCGAAAGTTAGTCCAAAGTCAGTCCACACATGGTGTCACTATGCAGTAAGCAGTATGGTGTCTATACATGCATTACTGAGCAGTAACTAATCAGGTGTAAATTTGATACCTGCATCATGCAGGTATCAAATTTATGCTCAAGTAGGAATAAGTCACCATATTAGTGTGCAGTACAGGTGTCCACATGTAGACATATGCCCATACTGCACAGTAATTTTGGTTACTGTGCAGTAAAAGCACATAAGCAGACATGCCCTGTATTGCTTAAACTAAACCCTCTCCTCCTTCCACCACTTTTCTATCATTACCATACTTCATCGCTTCTCCCATGCTCAAAACACTGGCTGCCAGCAAAACATGTGCTGGTTCGCATTCTAATTTGGTCGTGTCAGAGCAGGCTGCATTCTAATTAGAATGCTCCAATGTTGTCTCACTGTCACCTGTGTAAGTTTCCACATGTTTAAAAATAGCCACAGGGGCACTTTATCTAAACCCTGTTAAACAAAGTTCAGATAAAGTGTCCTACAGCCATTTTTAAACATGTAGATTTCATAGACATCAGGGCTGGAAGGGACCTCAGGAGATCATCAAGTCCAGCCCCCTGCCCAAAGGGCAGGAAGTCAGCTGGGGTCATAGAATCCCAGCAAGATACATATCCAATTTA
>NW_017728886.1:229013596-229050079 GCF_001723895.1 Crocodylus porosus
AATGAAGATGTTGAACAGTATGGGTCCAAGGACAGAGCCTTGAGGGACCCCACTGGTCACAGGGCACCACGATGAGTGACTGCCATCAATTACCTTGCCTCTGGGTCCGACCACGGAGCCAATTTCCCAGCCAGAGGATCATGGTGGATCCAAGGCCACAACTGAGAGAGTTAATGTACATGGCAGTGAGGCATTTTAATTAGAATGGCTCTCCTGGAACCACTATACCTAAAATGTCCTTACCCTGCAAATATGTGTATAGGCAGCCACTTTTACTTCTCTTTTCCTCCTTGCTTTTGCCTTTGTTAGACGTCACAATTATTTATTTACAACCTTTCCAAAATCCATTGTTTTCTTTCCATTTTTAAGACTAAGGCATTGGTCTGGGATGTTCTTTCTTGAAACATTAGTCATTTTCTTTCTTGATTACAGCAGTCTCTTTCTGCTGACATCTCACATCTTTCCAATCCACCTAAAAGTTACTTACTAAGATTATCTACCTTTCCAAGTCCGTTCTTGCATTTCTTTTGTATTTCTAAAGCTCACCAGACCTTCACCCTAGCTTACATGTCTTTCTTCCTCTTCCCTTGCTGCCTTTGGCCTGTGCACAATCTTTTTTGTTTCAAGTCAGTGAAACAGCTACCAGCTTCTGATTTGCACTCTGTACACAAGTATAAATTTTGCTTTATGAATTTTTGTGTGTGGATCAAAAGGCTGCTTTCAGTATTTGCCAATTAGAAAATGAACATGAGAAAGGTGACATTCTTAAATTTCTGTCACAAAATATAGTTACATTGTGAAAAATCCCAAAGATTCTCCACCAAAACAAATGCTAGGCTTTCCAATAATATGTATCAAGAGATTGTCCCTTCCCTTGTTACTAATATTAAGATCCTATTGATTTTAGTGGAACTACTGAGATGTTTACTATTTATGAGAAAACATAAGGCCTCATGTGTCTTTTTATTAAATAAACTTAATAATAGATTAGACTCACTATTCTGATTATTTAATCCTAGGGTTTCATGCCATGACAATGACTGATATAAAACCTAAATATTCAGGATTAATTGAAGAAGTTCATTAAGTTTTGAAAGCCACTCTTCTTTTGCCACCCAAGATACTATCTCACTAACATGAATGGCAACATATTTTTCCAGTGATCATAAGGACTGTATTATAGCATGATCCAGAATGTACTGCACTGAGAACAATATTCTGAGAAAGTCAATTACATATAAGAGAGAGTTCAATTGTTAGAGGAAGCTACTACTTAAAATACAACTTGGCCAAACTTTATAGATGTGAAGAAAGGAAAAGGAAATCAATATTATTTACTCTTTCAAATAAGCCAATGTTTTAACTATAGTTTATTACCATGATTGAATAACAGATGAAAGAGTGCCTAGCTGCTTTTCAATTCATCAGGCTTAACCAGAAACAGGGCTGCATCTTTGCCCTTTGTTGATATTGCTGTCCAAGCTTATTATCATATGAATATCTGGTTATTGTTTTATAAATGTTCACATTTCAGAAGCTCCCTGCTTTCTTTTCTCTCGGTAGACTTTACAATATCCACCTTCATTATCATCATATGGCAGTGCTGCTCTTCGCCTGCATTTGCTACTTTAAAAATTAATGCACTGCTATTTTCTGACTACTGTACTGCGTAAGCTGCTTATGAGTGCATTATGCTATCAAGCAAGCACATGCAGAAAAGCTTCCTAAAATGTTATTCTTTCAATGAAAATACAGCTGGTTCTGCTTCAAAGGCACTTCTTTTCACCTGCAAATGGACTTGCTCCTACACTTATTCCTCAATTCATTGTCTTTTATTTGTGTCTGCAAATCTTTAATTGCCTTTAATTAGAAAAAAGTAAATTCAGTGCTTTAATCTTGCAAATACATTCAATCATAATTCTGTCTGGGATGAATACCAAGTTCTATTCACTGACTGATCTTTATAACAAAGGTATATAAATTTATTGTCCGTTTATACAGACCACCCCAATTAAGTCACGATGGAAAAGCAAATAGATAAGAGTCAAAATATTTGAAATGAGAAATGTGCAATCTAAATTTAATTACTCAGATGAATTATTTGAAGATGAGTTATTTACAGCATGCCAAAACACTGACAGATAGTAAAAGTTGCTAATCAACATTACAGATTTAAAATTCCTTTCAACACTTTTAGTCTAATTTGTAACAACCAAGAAACGGCTGTTCTGCTTTTTTTTGTGCTGGTATTACAATTATAACCAAAACAGCAATAAAATTTCTTCCACATCATAGCAATTCATTTAATACATTTTAAATTTGTTATTTAAAATATAATCAAACCTCAAATAATAATTAACTTATACCTGGTTACTTATTTAGCTTTTAAATTGTTGCAATATATGCTTAATCCTGTGCATCAGGATTAGTAAGTATTTGGTGGGCAATTAAAAACATAACTAATTTAGGGGCAGAATGTGATAACCCTTACCCTCACACAAAAACATTCCCACAAGGACTTTGCTCGACGTCAATGGCATTATTATTTATTTGTATTATTAAAGTACCTATAACCCCAGTCAGATACCAGGACTCCACTGTACAAGCAGAATAAACTTCCCTCAAAAAACTGTCACCAATTTGAGCAGAGATTCAACAATTTGTTTTCAAGTGTGTGATATTATTTCTTTTGCTCCTGCCTCTCTACCTCAGCACTAGAAGCAGGGGAAATGTTTGATCTGACAAGGTATGAGGGTCCTGAAAAAGAGGTCAAAAGGCTCAGTTCTTCCCTCCAGGATTCCCCTAACTGAGACCACACAGGAAGGTTATAGCTAGAAGAAGGGCGCAGGAAGAGAAGTGGGTTCCTTCATCAGCTCATACTGACCATTGGTCAATCTGGGGAAAGGGAGAAAAGAGGTAACCACCTGGGCACATCTCTACACACAATTAATATGCCCGAATTTCCTGTGAAGAAAATTCAGGCTCATTAAAGCGCTCCTGGGCATACATCTACACATACGCCCCTGCCAGAAGCAAATTTGTTTCTAATAGAAGCAGTCTGGTCCAGGGCTTCTCCTACCCCCCACACCCCCAGGGCTCTGCCTCCTGTAGCAGCTGGGGGAAGGGATTGGGGGGGGGAATCCAGGCTCCTCTAGGTTCTAGCCCCGGGCTGGAAGGAGGCATGGGGGCCAGGCCTGGGCTCTGGGAAGTGTGTTGGGGGGGGTGGAGCTGACTGGAAGCAGGAGACAGCTTCCAGTGGCACAGAGCTCACAACTGCAGTCCAGCCTGGAGTGATGCTTTGTGCCTGAGCATGGGGGTAAGCAGCTCTGGAAGTGAGGTGGAAACACAGAAGGGAAGCAGCACCAGGGACCAGCACTGCTTCCCCTTGCATCTCTACCCCTGGTCCCAGTGCTGCTTCCCCCTCTTGTCTCTCCCCTGGTCCCTGGTGCGGCTTACCCCCACTTCCGCCTGCCTGGCCGTCTCCACCCATCCCGGCACTGCTCCCCGCCATCCCTGGTCCTGTCGCTGTTCAGCTCCCAGCTCCCCGCAGGCATGGGTGAGGAGTGGGAACCGACTGAGGCAGTACCAGGGCTGAGGGGATAGGGCAGCTCTCTGTCACCTCATTCCTGCTGCTGCCTGCGCAGTGCGAACCCTAGTCAGCTTCCACTCCCTGCCTGTGCCTGGGGGGATCCGGGAGCTCCCCTGTCCCTCACCCCATCCCTGCCCCAGTACTGCTCAGCTTCCAGGTCCTGTGGTGACCCAGGAGCTAAGCAGTGTCAGAGCTGCAGACAACTCCCCCTCCCGCCACCTGCTGCTGCCTAGGCTGACTGGGAGCAAATCGCTTCCTGTCAGTGTCTACATGTGTGTTACTGCGTAGTAACTAATGAACCATTAATCTAGTACCTGTATTTGCTGGTACTAGCAAATGGCTCATTAGCTTAATTTACTGTTCAGTAAATCCAGTGCACATGAAGACACTGATGCTTTACTGCACATTAAACTAATCTAATGCATAGTAAAGCAGCTCATGTAGACACACCTCCTGTGTACCACTTCTACCTTCTTTAAGGTAAGGCCTACCTGCATGTGCAGCCACCCTGTTGTGGTTGCTCACCTGCCATAAAATGAAGGCAGTATTTGAATGGTATTTCTAAGATGCTGTAGATCCTGTGCAGTTGAGAGATTGAGAGGTACAGCCCTCAGAGACAAATATGAGGAAGAGACCTGGGCATGGCCAATGGACCCTATTAGCACAAAGGGAGCCTTTGCAAACTGAGGTATGTACAAATCACAGCCTTTACTGTGGCTATAACTGGCATACATATATTCAAGCTAACTTTTAACAAGCTAGCCCAGTTAATGGTAACTGTGTGGCCATGGCAGCTTGGAACTCGAACTCAGCAAACGCTGCGGATTCTCCAGAGAAGCTGAGTAAATAACACTCAGGAGGTTAGCTGCACTAGACTTTGTGTTACCATCTGTTGCGGTACCTAAGCGTAGGTATGCCTACACTACACTACACTAAAGACATACCCTAAATTACCTGAGCATATCTTCTTTCTCTCTAATAGGGTAAAAGGGAGAAATTGAGCTGAAGGGAGCTGATCTTGAATATTATTTATTTGGGACATTGCATTCAACACCTCCCCAGACAAAAGACCATGCATGATGTTTTCCAGATGGCGGGGAAGGGTTGGCTGCTTTCCTCAATTAAAGTTGATTTCATAAAGTTGCAGTACAATGCTTTGAAGTCGTGTGTGTGCGTGTGTATGTGCGTGTGCATGTCTGTCTTAAAAAGAGTGTATAGAATGCTCTTGCAAAGAATTTTTTTCCAACTTCTTAGTTGGTCGAATAAAAGATACCACATCTACCCAAAGAAGCTTGCCTGCCTATGTCCTTAGACCAACATAGTTACAACCAAAAACCCTGTACAAATTCCTCTGAAATTTAACATAATTTGAACAAATAATATCCAAATATAACTACATTGCAGCAGAACACTTTAACAAATCCTATAAATAGCAAACCAGACAACTCCAAGCCTTCAGTCAACCTCCACTCCAAGCTTCCAATCAACTTCCACATTATAATTCATTTTTGAATGCTTGGGATAGGGATTGTGAAGCATGCCCTAAAATTCCTCATGTCTGGATTATTTAACAGCAAGGAGGGGAGAGAATTCCAAATTTATGGAGCCCTCACAAAGAATAACTTGAGGCAGCCCCTTTTCATAGATAATAGTACAGCTTTTGCTGATGTCAACTGTTGATAGTTTGGTATGAGAAAAGAGATGGTTTCTCAGGCCAGTAGATACTAAGCTACTTGCCATTTTCTCCATTAGCAACAGAATTCCATTCTAACTCCAATCAACTCGCACTCCAATGTAATAAACAATGCAATTCAAATCCAGTTCGATGTGTAAACGTGCAACAATTGATAGATAAAATACCAGCGTATAATGTTTATTATTAGAAATGTACACTGACAATCTAATTAGGAAAAACAATTCATTTTGAATATCAATAACATTTGAAAAACTTAATATTCCAGGAAAAATTAACATCCCAGTCCCAAATGCAATTAAAGGCAAGGTCCTATACCATTGATGCTACTTAGGCATCTCAGATGGGAGTTAGGTACTTGAATACCTATAAAGATTTGGACTAAGACTCCTGACTTCAAATAAATAGAAGCAGAGTCTTAAAATATTCAGCAAGTCTTCTTAGTGTTTTTGTACTCTTAAGCCTTAAAGTATTCAGCAGTTCTCTTTGCATTTGTAACACCTTACTAACAACTTCGGTGTTATTTTTTTTCAGAAAAGCAGAGAGAGATTTGCTTTAATGCAATTTTAAAAAATTGCTGTGATTACAGATGTTTTTGGAGTCTAAGGCTAACAGAAACATTTTGATACGTATTATACATATTTGAGATGGTATGTATGTACTGAGAAAAAGCGTGAAAACCCCCCATAGCCTCTCTCTTTTTTATTCAGATTTAATGGAAGCTCAAATCACTGACCATTTTTCAATCTTGAGTCGGAACAGCTTGACACTAATAATACATTTGCAAAGGACACATCATCATTTAACACAACATTAAGTGCTCAGGGACAACTTTTTACAGTAGACACAACGTTCTCTGAGCTCAGGGTTGACATTTAATGCTACAAAGATAATCCAACCAGTCATTCATGAGGGGTAAATTAATTTTCAAGGAAGTATATTGCAGCTTTAAGCCAACAAGAAGGATGCATTAAAGTGAATAAGTTTCTTTTATGCTAGCTGCAAGATTTTTTTAGTCTAAATATCAGGCTTCTCTAAGTATACCAAAATCTACCCATCCAATTATTTTAATCCTTCCCCCAATTCCACCTCAGAAGTCAAATGATAGATTTACATACAGTTATGAAGCTGGAAAATTAAGCACCTCAGAACACCTTCACCTTTGTACAACTAGCAAAGAGCTTCCACTCTACAGAAAATAATATTTTAGAGACAGAGACAGAGAGAGACTTTCTATGTGAAGAAAGTGCTTTATACAATTCATACTAAAACGTTTTAATTTTTTTGTACTAATTTATTCTTGGGTCGTATTTTTAAAAGTCTATATAAGCAATTTAAAAAGGTATTTGGAATGTGTGTGCATTTGTGTGCGCGCACATATATATATATATATATATAAAAATATAACAAGGAAAACAATTATACCACTGTTTAACATTAAGTAAAAAATAATAAAATCTTATATTTCCAACACATGTATAGAACATTAACTACAAAAAGTTTAAAAAAAATGTAAAAAACAATGATCAGAAATGCTGATCTTTGCTAGACACAATGAAAAAGACCTGATATTTCATATTATTTTGTACTTCGATGTTTCTTTCTTCATTACAAGCCTGATAGCTGTGTGTATTTAAGGCAAGATGGCAATTGGGAGGAGTTTTCTGCACATGCATAACTGTAATTTCTCAATTAACCTTTCCGATGATCTCTTTAACATTTTATATTAAAACAAATAGCTATGACAATGTTCAGGCTCTTTCCTGAAAACAGATTAATTTGAACCAGATCATATGGTGAATACTTATTTTTCTATTCAAGGCCAGAACAAACACACATGAACTCAGTTTTTGTACATTTCTAATACTTTCTAATGAGAAAACAACAAGCAATTCACCCACCACAGAGAAGACAGGTTTTGAACAAAACTGATGCCAAATAGGAAGCTGTATAACACCCTAATAATTTGAATAATTTAAAAACTATAGACATACTAAATAACTAGTCTGATTATTTGGGGTACAAAAGAAATTAAAATAACTGTTTTCTTAATGTTAAATATCAAGGGCTCATGAGACGGCAGAGGCACTGCAATGCTGAATAGAAGGGACAGGCTCACTTAACAGCACACCTGGAGAGTTGTTGGTTGTAGTTGTGTTGGTCTAAGGCAAGGGTGGGCAATTATTTCGGGCAAAGGGCTGCATACTGAGTTTTGCAAAGCCATCGAGGGCCACATGGCAGGCAGTCCAGGGCAGATAAAAATTAATTTTCTGAATTTTTCAGAGGACCTGTGGGCTGGATAGAATGGTCTGGTGGGCTGCATCCGGCCCCCAGGCCACATTTTGCTCACCCCTGGTCTAAGGACACAGACAAACAAGGTTCTTTGGATAGATATGATATCTTTTATTAGACCAGCTAAGTAGATATATTATTTACAAGCTTTTAGGCACATACAGTGTTCTTCAGGGGTGCATAGAGAGACACAAAGCACCAACACACTCTCCCTATGCCTGAAGAAGGGTGTCTGTACCCAAAAGCATGAAAAGAACATTTTTTCCAACTATGTAGTTGGTCTAATAAAAGATGTCACATCTACCCAAAGAACCTTGCCAGCGTACTTGAAGGCATTCTGCCTTTGTGAGACAGAATGAGCCTGTCTCATTGTTTACACCAGTTTTATTAACTGTGGACTTTAAATAAAGATAACTAAAACCTAACTGATTTAAAGTCCATCTCAAAGCACCCTGATGGAGCACATATACCAGTTTCACTAGGTTCGAGGGATCCGGGGTGCACAAAAAAACTGTGGGAGTAACAAAAAATCAGCTGCTGAAAAAAATAGAAGAGAGAGATACACAGGGAGCAAGGAAGAGATGCCTGCAGAAGCAGGTCTTATAAAAGTCCCTGACATATGCTACATTTCTTGTACAATTAACTGGTCAACTGAACAATAAATTTAGACATGCTCCATGGGCAAAATAATTACTGTGCAATAACAGTGGCCAACCAGCCACAAATGTTGCATGAAAAATGCAGAACATGTCTGTACCTGGTTTCTATCAAGCTTTAATCTGAATATGCGGCATGTCACACATAGGCTAATAGGGTTTGGCCAGATCCTCCAGCATCCCAGGGTAGACTGCTCCCTTTCCTCCTCCCCCCACACTTCCTGCAAGGGGCCCTCTGAGACTCATGTTGAATGCTGCTTCCCCAAAGGGCCTCAGCAGTAGATGTCATGACTCACCACTCCTCCTTTTCCCCAACCAGCCTTCAAGGCTGCTACTTTAAGGAGCCATTAGCACCTCTTCCATGTGAGAAGCAGTGTAAGCAGACACTCAACAAGACATGCTTTGCTTACAAACAATAATAATCTGAGAAAAGGGGAGGGAATTTGTTTATAAAACTGTTGGTTGGGACAAGATGGGGAAAAAGAAAAAGCACACACATAAAAGCTGTTCTGGGAGAGGTAGAGTCTTGCCTCCTCTGTCCCTCTTCACCCTGGCCCTTTGTGCACGTCTAGCATTACCATATATCCAAGTTTTCCCAGACATGACCTCTTTTTTGACCCCCTGTCCCCATCTCCAGGCAGGTTTTTAAAATGCAAGCAAACGTTCAGGTTTTTGCTCTGCCTCTGGCTTTTCCCAGGCACCTTCAGCTTGGCTGCTTGGGGTTGGGGGCAGGAGGTCAATATGATTGGCTGTTGGGGGATCACATGTTCGCACAGCCCTGGCAAGTGAGAGAGAGACACACACAGAAAAACAGAGACAGAATGTGTGTGTGCAAGTGAGCTCCATGGGCAGCAGGGCTGGGGGGTGGGCAGGAGGCTGCAGGTCAGGAGTGAAGGGCACCAGCAGGGCTGGGGAGGGTAGAGGGCTGAGAGGTAGGAGTGAGGGGAACCAGCAGGGCTGCAGTTTGGAAGTGAGGGGCACCAGCAAGGCTGGGGAGCAGGATACAGTAGATCAGGAGTGAGAGGTACAGCAAGGCTGGTGGGGCTGTGGCTTAGGAGTGAGGGGAAAAGGCAGGGCACAGGAATATCACTGCCCCCCCCCACCCCCAAATCATATACCCCCTTCACCCTCTCCTCCCCCTACCACCTGACCCCCTGCCCCATCCTTGCCTCTCCCCACTGATGTGTTTTTTTTGATACTGGAAATATGGTAAACCTACACAAGTCTTCTCTGCTGTGCTCAAAGGTTAGGAAAGCATCTTCTTCACCCTGGGGAGCACAGAGCTAACTTCTCATTAACTGCACAGCTGAAGGTATGAGAGCTCACAACCCCCTCCAGCAGCTCTCCAGCTCCCCTTTTGGCAAGTGCTGGCAAAGCAAGTTCCCAGGGCATTTTTTCACCTCTGGATTGCTTACCCTGTGAATGTGAAGCAGGTCACATAGTGTGGTAGTCTGAATCAAGCAAGATTACCTGTTGTTTGATGGAAACAACATTTGGCAGGGGTCTAAAACAGATATACCTCTGGATAGCTTGGTT
This sequence comes from Crocodylus porosus, assembly GCF_001723895.1. Taxonomy (NCBI): domain Eukaryota; kingdom Metazoa; phylum Chordata; order Crocodylia; family Crocodylidae; genus Crocodylus; species Crocodylus porosus. Next base: position 229,023,363 of record NW_017728886.1, read on the forward strand.
CCACTATATTTATTCTTGTTATATGCATTTTTATTGTTGCAATTAAAACACACTCGTAGTTCCTGAACCCAGTTGGGTCTGCTCAAAAACCACAGCTGATGCACAAGAGTACACAAGAGAACCTCAGGACCTAATCTGGAAGTGGATGAATCACAAGATTCTGCCTTAGAAATGGGAAGGTACAAGTCCTGTCACCTGAGGGTGGTGCCCTTTGAGAGAGCAAAATGGGTCACAGATGCACACAACCTTGATCTACAACTCTTACAATCTAAACAGACACAAAGTTGGAGATGAAACGGTAAAGTAACTTGCTCAAGGTCACAGAGCAGGCTGCAAACAAGGCCTAAATGGGAGCTTCTAATCCAGTAAACTAGTCAGTGTATCAGGCTTTTCTCTCCATTTAAAATAAGACTCTAAGTTCTTAGATACTCTCTCACTATATAGAATGATTCCTCAGTAAGAATAGTTGAACTAGTCTGTACCAGCTGCACATTACAAGGCCAGCCCAATGTAATTTGTAATTTGTTAATTCTGTCCAAGTAAGAGGTTTCCAGTAATACTGTCAGCATATGGAATTCTCACTTCAATGAAGCATATTGCAAAGGATGCTTTGTCAGACCTATATATCACTGTCACTGCAGAAGTCAATGCACTGACACTCTTAGCAGAGGTGGATGTTAAATGATACTGTAAAAGTGATTATGCAAGATGGAACATTCACATCAATTCAAGTTCTTGGATTTGAGCCCCATTCACACCACTGTAGAAATCAGAGGCTTTTAATGGAATTAAAGGGGAAAGGGCATCTCTTGTACACATCACCATTATCCCTTGGGATCCTAAAATTATTTGTGAAGAATAATCTTCCAATTTATAATTTTAGCACCAGAAAGATCTATGGTTCTTCAGTTCACTTGTAATTTAAACTCCTTTCCTTCAACATAAACACCACCTGACAGGTCTTAACTAAAAGTGAATGACAGCAATAGCAGCTTACTTAAAAGAGTAAAGGAAATGCATATTTATGAGCACCCAGAGTATTGGCTTATGGGCCTCAGAACTGGAGGTGAAATAATGTCTTGAAGGCAAATTAGGAGAGACAATTTTGCCTTCAAAGAGCAAAACTGGGCTAAAGCCAATGATGAAATCCATGTCTGTGTTAAGATATTAAAGCCAGCTACTACATAAAGAAAGGATAAAAGACACTGGCTGACTTTTTACTTATGTTTAGTTTTTGGATATATTATTCCATCTTTTTTCCTCCTTTAGAAGCCTCGTGCCAGAAGAGCGGGGGGGGGGGGGGGGGGGGGGGTGCGCGCAAGCATATTTGCTAAAATCAATTTTGAACTACTTCTATCAAACCTGAATCTGTGCTCTGTGAGACAATGTAGTTTTATCATTCCTTTTTAAAGTATATGTTATGCAAACGTTTGGCTCCTACACATATCTCCCTTTATACATCTAACAATGATGACTCAACAGCATGTAAAATGCATTTGATTAACTTTCTATCATAAAATTATCCAACAGAACACTGGCAACAAATATATTTGAGATTTTTTTTCATAACTTCTGTTTTCACTTTAATTACTGCTAGCCCTAGATACATCACATATTTTTTGCAACCTTATTTAGAGATTCCAGAAAATAATCTTATTTTGAACATACCAGCTTTAACAATTCAATGTGTGAGACAGTATTTTTTTCTTTGTCTTCATCATCATCATCTTATTATTCCTGAAATGCCATTCTGCATTATAACCTGCTATAAATGTTGCCTTTTACTTCCTATAAGTGTAATCAGTATGTATTGTAGTTCAGGGAAGTAATTTTACTACTGGAAATTCTAATATAGATATTAGAGAATGGGCCTGGTGTCTTTTCTGAGCTCTTTCACCAAAAGGCTGCATAACCCTGCACAAATAATATAATCTCTCTTTGCCTCCATTTATTGATCTGCAAAATGGGGCAATATTACCTTCTGAGCTACTTTCCAAGATATGGGGTCACTCAGTCAAACTACTGTAAAACACTTTGAGATCCTTGTATAGTAGATTCTGTATAAGTACGTTTTATTCTTAACTGTTGTTATTTAAAAAAACAGTTCTAATAGAATATTTATTTAAAAGGTTTGTAAATGGCATTTAAAACAAGGGCATTTATAATTAAAAACAATTTAAAGCTATTTCTTTCAAACTGATCCACATTATTAGTGGATTTTTAAAAATTTTTTGTGCATTGAAACTGTATATTAAATATTTATAAATACGTCCATGACCATTTCATTTTCTGGAATTAAGCACACTTCCCAATATGGAACCCACAACAAATACCATAAAAAAAACCCAGAAGGCCAACTTTTAGCCAAGCTTGTTCCATCAGTGAGGCATTCTACAATTAGATAGGCTTGTTTTTGTCAGGTGCTAAGTGACCTCTATTGCTGTTTCCTTTCCTTACACTTTCTGATATTCATAAATTATTTAGGCTGACACTGAGTTTTTGGTTGTAGCCGTGTTGGTCGAAGGACGCAGAATTTTTTGGTTGTAGCCATGTTCGTTTAAGGACAGAATATTACCCAGTTACCTTTATATAAGCCTAGTAACTTGTGACTGAATAAAGAACATTTGCCAGGAAGGTAAAGAATCACAAGCTGAAAAAAACCAAAACAGAGAATTGTCCACTTCTCTTAGCAAATCCTCCCCTCCCCTTAGCAGTTTGTTCTGTTGGTTAATCACACTAACTGGTAAAAATGGATGCGAAACGTTCTAAATTCTCTTTCAACGTCTGCTATTCAGATTCATTCTCTCTTTTATAAATGCCAAAGAGAATAACTATTCTTTGCACTATGCCTGCCAATACCCATAGTCAAGATTGTCTAAGCATGTCTTTGTCAAATAATTTCAAAATAATTTGAAACTTTCTCAAAGTTTTACTTTTGACTGAAATTTTGGTTGAACTCTTTTTTCATGAAGGTTTCATTTAATATACAAAAGTGGATACAAAAATGGTGTATTTCTCCCTATGAAAAAAATCATTACAACCACATTTTGAACAGTTCTATAGCACTTCAGCAAAAAGAGAAGCATAAAAGAATATGGAAGGAATGTTCACAGGTCCAACTGATATTGAATCTCACTGGACTAGATTATTTGGATGTGTAAAAAGAACTCTGCATGTATTTACACAAAGTGTATGTTAAATATTTATTTAATTGAATGAAAATTTCCACTGAACAGATTTTTTTCAAGTTTCTATTGGAAGAACACATGGCTGATAAAACAGCACAATTTGAGGTTTAAGAAGTAGAAGGCCCACAGAATATAGCAAAAATGATAACTTGCTCCACCCTGTAGAAGGAGGCAAGTCTCACATGAAATCTAATACAATGAGAAATAAGGCAAGTGCTGTTTGTACACAACATGCTATACAGTAGGGCTGTGTGAAATTTTGGCAGACGTTTCATTTTGGGGGTGTTTCAGCACCCAAAACACCAAATCTGAAATGAAACGGAAGGCTTCGAAACATCTCTGAAACAAAACCATCCAAAACATTTTGGAAATGTTTTGGATATTTCGGAATGTTTCGGAGGCACCCCCAGGAAGAATCTGGCACAGCCCCACAGTCCTCCTTTTAAAGTCCCAGAAGGCTGGGGCCAGGCGGGGAATGGGGCAAGGCCAGACAGAGCAGCCATGAGGGGTTCTCCTGTGGCTCCTCCAGCTGTGCCTGCCTCTCCCCGGGTTGAGGGAGCTGTGGGAGAAGCCCCCACGGCTGCTCTGCCTGGCACCAGTTTCCTGGCACTTTAAAAAAAAAAAAAAAGCCCCACACTCACCGGCTGCAGCAGTGCTGATCAGGGTCTCTAAGGGCTCATGGCAGAGCCCCCACACACAGTGCAGGGCAGCAAGAATCGCTCTCTCCTGCTTGGCACCTGCACAGCAGCTGTTGCATTGTGTGGGTGTAGCAGGGCTCAGCAGGGCGCTGTGCACTGTCTGGCAGCTAGGGTGGATCCACCTGTCAGCTGGAGCCCAGCACCATTCAGCCCATGCTCCCATATAGCGTGCAGCACTGCACCCACGCCATGGGGCAGCTGCTGTATGGGTGCCAGGTGGCAGGGGGCCATACCCACTGCCCCTTACTGTGCAGGAGGGGCTTTTCCACAAGCCCTCAGAGGCCCTGATCACTACTGCTGCAGCTGGTGAGTGTGGGGCTTTTTTTAGGTTTGTTTTTTTTTAAGTATCAAGAGGCTGGCGCCGGGCAAGGGATGGGGCCAGGCAGGCCAGCCATGGGGGCTTCTCCCATGTCTCCCCCTGCCAGGGGAAAGGCAGACACAGCCGGAGGAGCCGCAGGAGAACCTGCAGCCACCCAGCTGCGCCTGCCTCTCCCCGCTCAATCTAAATCTCCGAATCAGCACCAAGACAGTGTCAAAACTCCGAAACAGATTCAGCTGAATCAAAAGGAACAGTGATCCAAAACCGCAGAACAAATCCCTGTCCTGCAAAACAGCCAAATCTGAAACCGAAATAAAACCTAGCCGTTTTGCATAGCCCTACTATACAGGGCATTCTACAACTGATGGCAAATACAAGCCCAGGACAGAATTTATTTGTGTCTTTTATTTTCAAATGTCATCGGAAACTACAAGTCGGTATATATTGTCCAAGGCTGTTAAAAATACAAAGACAAGTACTGAAGGGTCAAGAATAATGCTAGATCATGTACAGGGCAGGACCCCCTGCCTGATTTTATAGATCTATCTATATCTCTTAGGTACTATGGACAACATCGTTTTGTAGTAAGTCTACAACACCACTGCTTATTTCGGGGCACTAGCTGCATGGTGCATTATGAATAAGGCTGATGTAATTCACTGAAGAAATGATTTGATGTGCAGTTAATAAGGCAACAGACTAATGGAAAATGACAAAACTACTTGTGTTTAAATGTACGGGAGGTACATTTCTCTTTCAGTCACAGACTTTCTGCATAATCCTGAACACGTTGCTTAAGGCTTGCCTATACTACAGCAGCATCTCCTACCTGGGCCATTCTGGGCAGGTCCTGCGTACCCACATCCACACGTATGCCCAAACCAGTCCCCAGGGCAGACAGAAGTCTTGAAAGTGGACACAGAGGGATGGCCCCAAGCATGTTCACTCTCATATTTCCACATTTTGGGTATGCATGAAGTCACAGGTGAATAGAGTGTGCTCTAAAATGGCCTACCCAGGCCCAGCTTATATATTGATCAGCAAGTTCCTTTAAAATTTTGAGTCCTACTGAAGGTAGAATAATTAAGTCCCATGTGAACAAAGTGCAAAAATTCAGGACAGTGAAGTGTGGAGTCAAGGTGCAGAACTGCAACTCAGTGTCATACCATTCATCATTACCCCCTTCCCCAGCCTATGAGCAACTGGTAGGCCCAGGAGGGGTGTACACCTGGTTACAGTAAGACAAAAAATCTACGTCAATGTAGATAAATATAGATCCTTCCACTTCGGCCTTTTCCATACTACTGTTTACCCAGGCCAATACTCATACTTATTCCAAAGAGTACCAAGGATACAACGTAATAACCTGGGCCAATTTCATTCTAAGGATTTAAGTGAGACCCACAGCTTTGGGCTATCCTTCTGAACTGAGATGGATTTCACTCCAAAAATGTTACGTTATACCAAACATCGATATGTGTGTGCGCTTTGTTTGGTTTTGTTTTTCTAACTTTTCCACTTTGCCTAGCGATTGATATAACAGAAGTACCCCATAGAAAGGAAACTTCTGTTTCCTTTGAGAGCTTAGTTCATTGAGCATAACTGTCTCCTACTTGAAAACGTTCCAATAATTTTGCTTTCCGGGAAGTATCATGACTCTGTTGTAAAACCTTCAGCACCAACTTCAAAATGTCTTTTGCAAACTGCTTCCTATTAAGTTACTGAAATATGCATTGGTGTCCTCTTAATACAGTTACTAAGACTGTTTTCTCTCCTGGCCTCTTTGAGATGGGCCAACCACTGTAAAGGACTTGATTCACACTAAATTCCAGCCTGCTGCCACTGACTCTTTGAACTCAGAAATATTTGGGTCCCATCTTATTGCTGGCAAGAGGCAATGCTGTGATACCTGAGTCCAAAGGGTTAAATAATAAATTATAATCTAGAGATATACAACTAGGGATATCTAGAGAGAATACATACTGTACTTGTTAACCAGTTTATAAATGTTACAGTTCTATAAAAGGAGCAGCAACTGCAAAGTCACCCAACAATTAACAAAATAAATGTACTATATTTACCCAAATATAAGATGACCCCCCCAATAATTAGACTCTATATATGGAATATCTATAAATTTACTATAATATTCCAAGTATAGAATTCAATTATAGGAGGTTTGCCTTGAATATGTTCCGCTCCACCACTTAACAGGACAAAAAAAATCTGCAGTCAGGTAGCCCCCTTGACCTCTGCCCTGCTCCCCTAATTTTTTCCCCCTGCAGCCCCTCCCTGCCTCATACTGTCAGACCCTGTGCTCCCTGAACACAGGGAAGTAAGGAGCAGATTTCAACATATTGACTTTGAAATAAACCATGCCTATGGTTATCTGCATACAGGCAAATAATCACAGGTACCCAAAGATTTGATTCTCTAAACTGACTGGGGGGGACAAATCTCATCTTGTATTTGAGTATATATGGTACCAGTATGAAAAGTGATGCTTTAGAAACAAGCACATTTCTGATTCATTAAAATTTGTTACTCTGATAGTTTTACCATTTCATGCTGAGGGCACGAGGGGTGAATGACAAAGATTATTAGTTAGCACCTGAATTTGTCTTTTTTCTCCTCACTCTCTCAGCATGAATTTCCTACTCACTTCAGCAAAAAGAAATAGCCTGTTGAATATATGATTATGTTGTTCAATTCTCTTAAAATATACATGACTTTGGTAAAAATATCAAAATAATAAAACTATTAAAATTTGTCTTAAGTAAAATGACAGCTAGCGAGTTCTTTCTAAATAAATCTAAATCCCTCTAATATATTGTACAGATATTTTTATCTCAAAAAGAAGCTCTCTCTTAGGTAGAATTTTGTCATGTGGAACACAGGACTGGAAGGGACCTCACGGTTGACCAAGTATAGTCCCATGCTATCACAGGCAGCTATATCACATAAACCCATTCATGAACTGATCACACTCAATCTTAAAAGTCATTAATTGTTTTGGCCATGCTACTTCTGTTGGGCAAAAACTCATTGCTTTTACAGGTTAGAAAACATCTTCTAATTTCCAGGCTAAAATTGATGCAAAGCCAGTGTATGCCCACTTGTTCTCCTGCCAATGTTACCTCCCCAGTTTTTAACTTCTTAGGTATATACTGACAGCAGTCAGCATTGCCAATCTCAGTTTTTCTGCTAGACTAATGAAGCCAACCACTTCCAATCCCCTCGCATAGATAGTCTCCATTCATTCTAGCAGTGCTTCTCTATGCCTGTGGCAGTTTGAATTAATCTTTCTTGAACACAGAAGACTAGACAGGTACAAAATACTCCAGGTGAGGTTTCAGTGCTGGCTCATACAATAATATCACTATTTCCTTATCTCTGCTGTGAATATCTCATCTCACCTGATACACCTGAAATTCATTTTTGCCTTTTTTATGGCCACACCATACCGATGACCCACAATTATACAGTGATAGACTAATACTTTCAGAGTTTTGCTTCTTTGTTGCTTCAAAACGGTAAACTCCCAGTTTACAGCATATGAATGCCCAAAGTAGAGACACTTTCTTGTGGGCAAGGTATTGACTCCTCCACTTCTGCATACATATGTGGAGCTGTGTCAGTAATATTACATTGCTGGTACACTGCAGCTTTGCAGAGCCGTTGTGTGTGTTATTTTAGATAGAGTGAGCATATGGGAAAATGGGAAATACAAGACACTCTGCCCTCCTATACCCTGACAAGTCAGCAGCACTGCTGCAGGAACAGGCATGGGTGCAGTGGTATGGCACACCAGGCAGGCAGGCAGCAGCAGTGCCTCCCCACACACCTAACTGCCAGCCACTCCGTGACACTCCACACTGCTCTGCCTCCCCACTGGACTGTGTCCTGTGTCCTGTGCCCCTGCATTTCTAGGACACTAATTTTAATTCTTACAGCCAGCCAGAACCAGCCTCCAAAATTTGTGACTGTCCCAGCTAAACCAAAACGTATGGTCACCCTGGGCATTTTTACACATGCTCTGGGGATCGTGGGGGGGGAGGGGGGCCCTGGGGGCACTTTAATTACAGTGGCTCTAAGAACTGCTCTAATTAAAGCGCCTGCAGCATCTCATCTATCAGTGTCCCCACACTTCAAAATGACGGCGGGGATGCTTGAACTACAGCTCCTCAAACAAGCTTTAGTTAAAGCACCCCTGCAGCCATTTTGAAGTGTGGGAATGCTGATACAGGAGATATGGAGGCTGGCTGGAGCGTGCTATTTAGCACACGCCAGCAGACTCAACTGAGTCTGCTCCAGTGTGCTGTAATTACAATGTGTTGGAGCATCCTCCCCACATGTCTGGGGCCCCCCATAATTTCAGAGCCTCTGGGGCTGTAAAAGTGGCTTAAGGATTTGACCCACAATATCTAAGTCTATTTATGTCTTGCCTATTTATAGTTACTTTACACTGTTACAACTTTGTGAATACTCATGGCATTTCTGAAATTACTTCTCTGATCCAAGTACAAAAAGTCCTCAGTGAACACAGCTTTCTAATATTATCTTGGCACAGACCAATAGATGAAACCTAAAGCAACAGAATTAGGTTTTTTAATGTCTGTGTAATTCAGTGTCTTCATTCTTATACTTGGGCCTAGCTGTACCCTCAAGGGTGCATCTGGAATACGACTATTGACTTTAGTAGGGTAGAACTAGTCAGTTACAGCAGCATCAAACTTGTGGGAGAGCAGAATCAGGCCTTCTGGCTAGATTCTTTCATTAGCCATCTCCTACTTTCACACTCTAGAAGCACACGGCCTCTTACTAAGATTTACCTGGAGGTTAGCAGATATGTTAACCCTGTACTCCATGAAATGCTACTTATTTTCCTGATACTTCTTTTTTTCCTTCATGGCAGGACTAAGGTGGGAAAGATAAAGTCCTTCTTTATTATGCAAACTTTTTGTGGGGTTTCACCACAGCCAAAACTCTCCACCCCTCTGCATGAAGTGTATTAAAATAGCACCTCCCTATTTCTTCCTTTCATCAATTCCTCACAGAGACTTAATAGTTTCTCCCTACACATACAACATGTCATATTTGGTAATGCCATAAAGCTATTTGGGCAGTAACCTTTTTGAATAGTTTAAGTTATGGATTCTAAAGTTTTGCAATCTGTCTACATGATATACTAACCTCTTATGATACAGACATTGAATGATTTCCCTGCAACCCTGCCAATTATTTCCAGCTGGTACTTTTTTTAGAAATAGGTTAGTTTGCTAAGGTACCTAACACTACATAGTATGATTTTGTACTTGGACCTGCTGTTCTATTTAATTTGCTATGTATTCAACATTGCTGATTTTCTCCCCATTAAGTTCATTCTAGCCTTTATTGTTTCTAACTATTCCAGGAAGCACAAAGACGACTGCAGTTTACCTTTGCTGGAAAAAAGGATTTCTTTTCACAAAATCCTGCTGGTCAGTTCACTCTCTCTTTCAACCAGCATGAGCGGCAAGCACATACATGAACATACACCACATTGCACCATGCCTGAACATGATGAAAAATGATACTATCTAAAAGACCCTCACTCTGGTCTAGTTGTGCTTGTTGGACATATGGAAGACAAAAATACTGCCTGGAGATACCACAAATTACCTCTAAAACATGAGGATTTATGTCATCTTAATGGTTATTTATACTGCAATCCAGCAAGTGGGGCTGATGTGATCTACAGAAATTCATGGCAAAAATCCAAGTCACGTATAGCTTCCACTTTCCCCTAGTTTCTTCAATCTGAATCTCATGACAAATTAAAACTCTGCTTAGACTTTAGGCACACTTTGATTAATAAGCCTTAATTCTATGTTAGAATGCATCCATTAGGGTGTAACTCCTAAGTGGAGAAATCAAGGAAGATGTAAGTCACACTAGCCAAACTCTGCTTTTAAATTTGCGTCTTTGTTCCACTCCTTGTGGCCAGATCCTATTCCACCTATTAGGCACCTACATATCTACCTTCCCAAGTCCCTGAAAAATTGTTAATATATAAGGTGATGAGGCTTCTTCCTCTCTGCCTTTTGTGACTTAGTTTTAAGGCTAAGATGACAGAATACTTATAAAAACAGATGCAATAATTTTTAGGCACTGAAACTAGGTGGAGTGGATTACACTTGGTGTCTATTAGGCAGAATAGGATTTCAAAGAAGCATAGAATCATAGAAGTAGGGTCGGAAGGGACCTTGTAGATCTTCAAGTCTGACCCCCTACCTGGGCAGGAGAAAAAACTGGGCTCAAATGAGTCCAGCCAAGTAGGCATCAAGCCCCCTCTTAAAGACCCCCAGGGTAGGAGCCAGCACCACTTCCCTTGGAAGTTGGTTCCAGCTCCTAGCCGCCCTGACTGTGAAGTAGTTCTTACGGATGTCTAATCTAAACCTACTCTCCAACAACTTGTGGCCGTTATTCCTTGTTATGCCAGGGGGCACTAAGGGAAACAAGGTCTCTCCCAAACCCTTCTGGTTCCCCCCTAGTGAGTTTATAGACGGTCACCAGGTGCCCCTCAGCCTTTGCTTGTGAAGGCTGAACAGGTTCAGCTCCCGCAGTCTCTCACTGTAGGGTCTGCCCTGTTGTTCCCGGATCATGCGGGTGGCCCTCCTCTGGACCCTCTCAATGTTGTCCACATCCCTCCTGAAGTGGGGTGCCCAGAACTGGACGCAGTACTCCAGCTGTGGTCTGACCAGTGTCGCGTAGAGGGGGAGGATCACCTCCTTGGCCCTGCTAGAGATGCACCTGTGGATGCACGACAAGGTCCGGTTAGCCCCGCCAACCGTGACCTCACATTGTTGGCCCATATTCATCTTGGAGTCAATAATGACTCCATGATCTCTTTCTGTCTCTGTGCTCTCAAGAAGGGAGTTTCCCATCTTATAAGTTTGCTGCTGGTTACTACTGCCCAAGTGCAGCACCCTGCACTTGTCAATATTGAAACGCATCCTGTTTTTTTAGCTCACCCCTGTAACCTATCCAGGTCTCGCCGCAGACTTTCCCTCCCTACTAGCGTGCTCACCTCACCCCAAATTTTGGTATCATCGGCGAATTTAAACAGGGTGCTTTTCACCCTGTCGTCCAAATCGCTGATAAAGAGATTGAACAGTGTGGGCCCAAGGACCAAGCCCTGGGGGACTCCGCTGCCCACTTCCCCCCAGGTCGAATATGACCTGTCCACCACCACCCTCTGAGTACGACCCTTGAACCAATCTACAATCCATCTGACTGTGTAGGCATCAATGCCACAGTTGCCTAGTTTTTTAATGAGGATGGGGTTGGAGATGGTGTCAAAGGCCTTGATGAAGTCCAGAAAGACTACATCCGTGGCAACACCTGCATCCAAGGCTTTTGTGACCTGATCATCAAAGGCAATCAGGTTGGTCTGACATGATCTGCCCCTAATGAAACCGTGCTGGTTGCCCTTGATCATCATCCCTGAGGCCGGCCCATCGCAGATGTGCTCCATGATGATCTTCTCAAAGAGTTTCCCTAGGACTGAGGTAAGACTGATAGGCCTATGGTTGCCCGGGTCCTCCCTCCTCCCTTTTTTAAAGATGGGGACCTTAATATATAATTTTTTACCAATTTCCACCCTATTATAAGGAGACAGTTCATATCTGAAATTTGTTTCCTCTCAGAAATCCACTGTGAAACTGGTCCACTGTCAGACTAGACTGTCATACACCTGAACTGAAGAGATCATGCCTAATGGTGAGACATATTTTCACTCCATAAACCTGTTCATTTTCTGGCCCCTCTCTAAGTGCCAACAAATAATGATGATTTTCAATGCTTCTCCATAGGAATTGAATGTACAAACATTGCATCATAAGTGCTACTCAACAGCTGTCAGAGAGCTATCACTGTCTTTTGATTATCACCTGGACTATACTTAAACTAGTGATTTAGTGTTGAAAGATGTCATATTCCATTTACCCATCATTCTCTAAACTATCTAGTCCTCTATTCTTATCAGTAAAAACCCAAAGATTGCATGGGAAGATTAATTCTCAGGAACAAAACATGAATTACAATTTAAAACCACTGCTCCTTAATTGCTAAAAACTATAATGCGTTGTGAAATTAAAGTTTAGAATATTAGTATCAATACAAACATTACCAGAGTAATGCAGACACAGTGAATGTAACAGGCATATTATTTACAGCACATACAACTAAGCAGAAGGGGGGAGGTCTCAGTTTTCCTGTTTGACATGCAAAATACTAACACATTATTTTTAATATCACTTTGTTAGAAAACTCCTCTTATTACTTAATAATAGAAAACCCAGTAAATCAGCAACCTCATAAGCATCACACCTGCCTAAAAGAGGCAGTTTAAAAGACCGTATTTGAAGTAAAATATTTCGGAGACTTTAAACAATGGGTCATGGACATGCCCAGTGTTGTCTCTAAATCTATCCACAGCAGTTAAGGCATGTGAATAGCGTTTACAATCATAAATTTCTGATTGTACAGCCCTTTGCTCACCTTAAGCTGCTTTGCTAAACTGCTGCGGCTGCTGAACCAATCAAACATATGTTAATATGCCTTAAAATTGTTAATGCGTTCTGCAGTGCCAATTCTGAAGCATACTTCACCATAAAGTAAAAAACAGTTACCTGCACAAAATCTGCAATTTCTGCAACTCTGACAGTGAGGTACTTGTTTAATTGGTATATTTTCTTTCCAGCAGGGTGCGGTCATTAAGATGATTCTACTGACACCTTATTACTATACATTGCCTATCGCAGCACTCCTAAACTTGGTAAGCATCCCTGTGCTCAAAATAACTGCCTGCCCCTGATTTAGAAGCTGAAGATCAGGGACCTGCAAAAAACCACCACTTTCTACTGAACTATGACCAGCATATGACAGTATTTTCTCAAACTAGACAAGCTATATCTGCAGTAGAAAACTGCACTACTGCAACTTACATGAATGTCACTTAACCAGTGCAAGTTGCAAAAACAGAGAATTTTTACACGTGTTTGGGAGGGAGAGCAGGGGAAGGAACGGCACTTTAATTACAGCGGCTTTAGTTCAAGGCCTCTGCCACCATTAGAAGTGCAGGGACACCAACAGACGAGACAGACGTTAGCTGGAATGTGCTAATTACCATGCTCCAGCCAACTCAATTAATCGAGTCTGCTGCAATGTGCTGTAATTACAGTATGCCAGAACAGCCTCCACACTTGTGTACAGGCATCATCAATGTCCACACTAGGCATCCGGTTTGGGTACACACAGGGCACTGCATCTACACACACCTTCTTCACTGATGTCTTATGACTGAAGAATGGGGAGTCTCTCCTAATGTTTCACTTCTGCTTCTACTGATGTTTCTAGTCTACTACTTGTAAAATTTAAGCACATGAGCTGCATGTATGCCACCTGTTTGTTCAAACATGTTACACATACGAAAAATAAGGACAAGACCTAAAAAAACTTGAATGATTACAAACAGACTTCCAAGTTCTTATTTAGACAGGTTAAGTAGGTAACTTAATTTTCAGAAGTGCTGTGCTTCAAAAATTGCCACTAACCTCACTGGGAGCAGCTGGGTGCTTCGATTTTTTGAACAATCAGGCCTTTTGATTATAACTAAATATGGACTTAATGGTCTGGTTTTTAAAACACCATATAAGAACCCCCATAGAGTGTTAAATTGTGCCTGCTTTTGAAATTAAGATGTAAGCACTACATTTTTAAAGTGAATTACTCTATGTGTTCTAGAGTGTAGTATCTTGACCACTGAAAGCATGGAGGGTATGTCAAAGACACCACGAGATTGCGCTGAGAATACAATCTCCTAATCTGTATTAGTACTAGTGAAATGGTGCTTTTGATATGATGCTGCTGCAGTTATCTAATGCTAGATGCAATGGTAGTATGCCCTGCTCACAATAAATGTAACTGCAGTTGTGCAGATTGCAAATTCTTTGCAGATACAAAGTATGTTCAATCTGACAAGTTCTTGAAATGTTAAAATTTGCTACTTTGGTCAAGCAACAGAGACAGTGGGTCGAATTCTGTTCTGAGTTACACCTGTTCTATATTAACCTGATTGACTGTAAGTGGAGTTATTCTTAATTAGCACTAGATTAAATGATGGTGGAATCTGAGTTTATAAATGTATAAGTTTTGAAGAGTAAAATAGTGTAGTATTTCCAGGCAAATGAAAAATAAAGTCTGTGCTACCACCAGTATGTGTCCATACTGGACATCACAGAAGAACATTTTATGCTCAGTAAAGGCATAAAAAACCTTATTTTTATTGCTCTGATCTTTTAAAAGCAGTAATCACATTCTGAATACTCTTAATATCCATCATCACTATTCAGGAAACTTGTATTTTCAGACCCCAAGTCACATTTAACAAAATACTAACCACCACAAAATTTGGATCACATTACTATGGCCACTCTATCTTTCACTTCATAGTAGTGTTTTCCTCAGGAGTTCTCACTCAGGGTTCCGAGGAGAAAGAAGAAATGATATCTACTGGCACAAAGTTGAAATGAAAGTAGCAATCACAAACCACAGTGTTTAGTTTCATTTTGTAAAGAAATCACTTACTGTCCATTATTCTTCCCAAACAAAGGAACAAGGGCAAGGCAGTGGCACCCATCAGATGTAGTTCTAAAGCCTGAATCTTAGCAGAGGTGAAAGGCCTCTGCAATTTACCAACACTTACACATAACAGGAGAAGAAAAGGTGTTTTTATTGGGGGTTTTCTACGAGATTCACTCTCTTATTAGATAATTAAAGAGTGAGTTTTTCACATAAGAAAACAGTGTAACACAGTGCCTAAATTGACTCCTGACCCACAAGGCTCTACTTCTCTCAGAAGAAGCAGCCTCTCAGAGAGAGCAACCTACACAGAAGATACAAGTATTAAGCCAGTAGCTGTCATTTGTCTGAGTCTGTCTATTTTCCCCCACCTCCTTCTCCTTTTCCCACTGAATACAATGTCTGCTTCTACTGAACATGGAATAAAAAGGTCAAGATTTCAGAAAGTCAGTCAGGAGGATTTTCAATACTGTGAAGTCTACCATCTTTTACTCTGAATGCCTAAAATCTATCCTTCCTAGACGGCTAGAAATGTAGTACTCAAGAACTGGCTGAAAAGTGGAATGTTAGTTTGTAAAAAAAATTGTGTTTTTGAAATTTTGCTTCAGCCCAAATTGAGACAAATCCTGGCATTTCAATTTGCTGTCAAACTGAGATTCCAGAAAAGCTTGTGTCAGAACAGAACCATTATCTGTCATTTCAACATCTTTGACAATTTCATGAAGAAATGTATCAATCACTTATTTTTTTTACTTGACTTGGAAATACCCTATGGCCATTTTGATTTGAATTTTCATTTCAGTATTCAGGGAAGGAAGGACAGAGAAGTTAGAGAGACTTTATTCCTGGAAAAAATAAATAAATCCAACTGTGAAAGATAAAGAAGAATAAAAACAAGGTGGAGGAAAAGACAGAACCACTTGACACTCCTTAAAGTGTTGCTGGAAACCTATCATCTAAGACCATTGTGGTGGCAAGGCAACAAGATGCCACCATTGTAACAGTGGTCACATCAACAGCAGTGGTGACAGGCAGTGCCAGACAGAGACATAGTGCACTCATTCTATGTGCACTACCTCACACAGAAGAATTTTAGCAAACATCAGTAAACTCTGCCTCTCACCAGGTGCTACTATTTTCCCCCACGCAGATGCACAACTTCCTGATCTGGAGGTGGTAGGTATAGAGTATGCCTGGTGCTGTCTGGCACCACAGTTGAGGAGTGCAGACATGGTCTTTCTTTCCAGATGCCCCCATTCTATGTACTCACACAACCATGCTGTAACAAGGGGCATGACTCAGGGGCTGAAGACGAGCTACAGGGGGTTAGAAAAAGGAACCTGCCTGCCTAGGAGCCCTGGGTCAGCTAACAGGGATGACTGACTGGCCCTAGGGAAAGTTAAAAGTCTCGGGGGGGGGGAGGGTGTAGCTGGGGGAGAAAGGAGGCTGGGATGCTGAAAGAAAGCACTGAGCCTGGGTGGCTTCTCTCCTGAGGTCTGAGGAAAGATCAGAGGTTTTATTTGCGTCAGTTATTTGTCTGTGTCTGTGGCATATGTTGTTAATTACATTGTTTGTTGTGGGGACAAGTGTTCCCCCTGTAAAATAAATGGACTGGAACTAAGAGCTGACTGGACTTTATGAGGAAGCTGGCTCCTGGGTAGAGCTAAAGGAGGGACAACCCACTACAGATGCCTCTTATTTTAGAGGAGCTTTATGAGGAAGAGTGGCACCTCTGATCAGAAATGGAATAGATCAGTGGTTTTCAACCTTTTTTCATTTGCAGACCCCTGAAAATTTTTTAATGTAGATGTAGCCCCTTTGGAAATTTCAAATGGAGGGGTGGACCCATTTGAATTGTAATGGTGGGTATTCACATATTTCTGATTGATCATAGTCATCTTTTGCAGGCCCCTTAGACATATCTGCAGACCCCCAGGGGTCTGCGGACCACGGGTTGAAAACCATTGAAATAGATGACCGACCTTCTTTCCGTAGCAGCACAGATGTCAGCTGAGTGCAGGTTCAGCTGTGCTGCAGGCCACTGTAACACTGGAGTGTTTCCACATCTGGCTGGAGAAAGAAAGAAAGGAGTTCCTGTGATGGCAACTTGAGGCCACAGATATGAGCTACTACCTGGTCCCATTCACTGAGGAGGCAAAGGAAGGACAAAGGGGTCTCTCCTTAATCTTCCACTTTATTTCAGCTGTTAGCTGTTATCAGTTCAATTTGTTACTGCTCTCTATCTCTATTGGAACTTGGGAGCCAAATCTAATAACACCAGAGCAGGCCCATGCTGTCTGTGTGTTGCATGCACCTAAATATGTTACAACAGGTACCCACTATGGCAAATCTAGATTGCTTAACACTTTCTTTTGTTTTAGGAAAAATACATGGCCACCTCCCATCTTCTGAATTTCTTAGTGTGGTGGCTGGGGTCATTCTTAGGGACCAGAAGTGCCAGGAACTGGCCCTGACACTCCTAAAGGGGGACCCAAGGACCCCAGCACTACAGGGAACTTACCTGGGAGGGAGACAGAGGCAGGGACGAAGGCCACGCGAGCTGGCACTGCACCAGCTTTTCAGGCAGCTGTCAATCAGACTGGGCAGCAGCTGGCTAATGAAATCAGCTGTGACAGCTGTCATGAGAGGTTTAAAAACCCTGGTAGAAGCCATGTGCAGTGGGGGAGCTAAAAGGCAAGGCACCAAGCTTGCTGGGATGCGACTTGGCAGCGCAGATTTCTCCCCTCCCCCACGCCACAGTCCTGCCAGAAGCAAGCAGGGACATCGTAAGGGGGCTAGACAGGACTCCCCAATGCCAAGCTCCCTGGTAAGGGATTTGGGGGTTGGGCACTGCCTGCAGTGAGCACAGCAGACCTAGGTCCAGCAAAGGGCCAAAGATCTGGGGCAAGTGGCAGGCAGCCCCTGTAAGGCTGCAGCACATATGGTGACCGATGGAGCTGAGGCCCACCAGAAGGCTATAGAAAGACCGAGCCAGGAGTTGGACCAGTGACACAACTGCACTCATGGTTGGCAAGTGGACTGGAGTGCAGAAGGAGAGGAGCCCCAAGACCACCCACACTGACTACATGAGTATTACCATCTCCGGACCAGGGTAGGAACACCACTGAACCCCTCCTTTCAATTACAGATGCATCAAGTTGTACCACGCAAGTCAAGGGCCTAGCCCAGGGGGCAGGGAAATACTCACAGCACCAGCAAAGGGCATCACACTTAGAAACATAACAGATATGGTTCTGGAGTTGGTCATGACTTATTTTCAACTTCTGCATTACTTAGACCACTGTCTTCCAATATAGCAAATGAGATTTATTTTTATCCATAACTTCTATTTCTTCACTGAGGACAGTGAGAAAATCTGTGTGTTTCAAGGACCATCAGGTTTGCCAGTGTGAGTTTCAGCTTCCTCTAGGGTTATCCAAGCCAGAGAAGTCAGAAGGTGAAAGCAGACAAAAAGGGGATTTGCCCTGCAGGTTGGGGGTTGAGTCGTAACCTAATAAGCTGGTCTCAAGAAAGAATTAAATTAAAGAAACGCAGCAAACTAACCGTTTCAAAAAGTGACATGACTTTTGCTATGGGTTTGTGGGACAGTTCCAAATGGTACAAAAATCTTTGCAGTATACCTCCCTAGCATACACAGAAACAGCCCATGCATATACACTACCAACCTATACTGCAACTTCTAATACTTAAGCCAAACTAGACAAGAGAAGAAGGATAAAGAAACTTATTTATGGAATTATTTTGTGAACATGAAAAACAACGGTAAATGAATCAAATGTGGAGAAAAACCTGTTACTGTTTTCGTAACATTTGTACGTTGTGACTCAGGGATCATTAAAATTGGACGCTGCAGGTTTGCTAAGTTTACGCAATCAATTAACAGGAGGTAATAAAGGCCCTCAGTGAGTAACCCTACCACCAAAGAAAGTAGAGGGGGAAGGAGAGGAAACCCACAATGTACAACATTAAGTGTGGGAGAAGAGAGGGAAGGACTAATATTTCCTCATTTCAACTGCAGCAAAATAAGCAAAGCAGCATAGATGGCAGCAGAAATAATCAGCAAATGCTATGCAAAAGAGGCCATTACATTTGCAGGAAAAAAATAAAATTCAATAAATGTAGATAAAGATACTTCTTTACACATCTCCTTCCAACCCATTCATCCACTGCAAAGGGAACCAAATATAAGAAATTCCTGTCAGAAATGTCCTCTTTTTCCCTCCCCCACTCCAGCAATGGTTGCAGGTTTTTCCAACAGGTTTCTGTCTCACTTGAGGTGGGATTCGGGGGAAGCCAGTTATTCATTCTAAGAAGCAAATGCCTCTCCATATTCCCTGTGGAAAAGTTTGCCCGTCTGTTGTATATTACAGCGCCGGCTGCACTAAAAAAATGCTGCAAACAGACGGTTGATGGTGGGCAGCAGAGATGGGTGACAGCCAGCTGAAACAGAAAGAGAATACCTGTAATCTACCATGCTGGGGGAATCCTCTCAGAAAGCTGCTGATGCAAGAAGAAGCCGTCTGTTCTCTCCGCTTGCAGGCATAGTGTCAAGCAAATGCAAACAAAACCTCAATCACAAAGGAGGAGAGGCAACTGGCCAATCAGAAACATTCAAAGACAACTCAGGGCAACATGTGACACAACAGGATAAGAAAATGGAAAACTTGGAATAAAATAAAATAAAATAAAATGAAATCAAGTACCTAATTTTATTTCAAGTTGATATGAAAGTTTTTGTCAAAACATTGTTGAAACTGACCTGACTTAACAACATCCTCAGGCCCTACAAAATCACACTTTTCAGAAAAAAGAAAAAAGATCCACCAAAAAATTTTGACCTGGATATCTGCCAACCAGAAAGGCTCATAAGTAATGAACTGAGAATTACTATCAGTGCTACTCAATAGGCAAGACAGTAAATGGCACTTGTACAGCAAAGTATCCATCATGCTTTCATTTGAGAACCTATGCATATCAAATACTTGGAAAGGGAGAGTGGTCCAGAGTTATAACACTGAGAAGATTACTGGCTCTACTAGATATATCAATTAATCTCCCTCTGCGTGAGTATCCCATTATGAAAACAGTAATACCTACTTTGTCCCACCCTTGGTTTGTTTGTTCGCATAGGCTGCAAATGGTTGGAGACACTATAGAAACAGAGCCTCTAGCCATTGTTGCTGTACTGGTCCCATTACTTGCTTCCCAAGGACCATATACTAAGGACAAAGGAAACCCTCAGCAGCCTACTGGAAGACCCTGCCACCAAGACTGGAGCAGGAGAGGAGGAAGACACAGCTGAAAGGATTTTCATATATTTGGTCTCCTCTGCAGGTAGTATAAAGACATGTAACTTTGTTTACCTATATTTAATTGGAGGGGAGGTTCTTGAAAATAAGGATAATCAATTCATAAAATTTCCAAGCATCATAGTTCTAGAAAACATAGTACACCCGAGGACCTGAGCCCATGCCTCTCACAATGCAACACTGCTGCAAAGGTAACTTAAACACAAAATTTAATTTCTTTGCTGAATGGTCTAATTCAAAAGCTCTACAATAGAAACTTAATTTTGTACCAATTAAAGCTAAGTCATGGAGAATTAGGCAGCCAAGTCATCCATATAGCAAAATTATCTGAAAAATCTGGATTTTCTGGTGATAACTTTTATTGGACCAACTGCATGGTTGGGATAAAGGTAGACAAGATTTTAAATGCAAGCCATTCTTCACCAGGTCTAACGCTTTTTTTGAAAGCTTGTCTAACTTTATCCCAACCATACAGCTGGCCTGATAGAAGATATCACCCACAAAAATCCCTGCCATTCACATAATTCCTAGACCATAATGGCCACACCACCACTCTCAACACTACTGAAAAATCAAGAAATGTAATGGAAATATGAGTATGTAGTAGAAAGAAGAAGAAAGATTTCTGTGTTCATTCCAGCTGGTAACAACAAATTCTTTGTTACATGCAATGCCAGGTGGATACCTGATATAGTTCTAAACAAGCTAGCCTGGGTACCAGAAGCAGTACATCCACATTAGCACCACGTTCCACTTGGGTAAGTTAACATACATTTTATTGTACAGTTGGTTCCCCTGCCAACAAAGAATTATTTTCTAAAATATAGGGCACTTATAGATATGCTTCAGGAGACAGGGTGATGGGGGAGGTGCTTTAATTAGTGAGCCATGCTAATTAAAAGCACATAAGCCTCACATGTATCAGCATCCCCACACTGAAAAATGATGGCAGGGGGCTTTGAACTAAAGCTTATAAACCAAGCTTTGGTTTAAAGCACCCTGCCTGCCACCATTTTTCAGTGCAGGGACACTGTTACGCATGATACTGGAGGCTGCTGGAAGATGCCTAAACAGGTAAAATAACATGCAGAAGCCCTGTACAAATGAGGACTCTTCTTCCTGAGCAGTCCTTAAATATCTCTGAACCTACCTTTATCTGTGGAGGATCTATAAAATGCCAGATCCTTGAATTAGTCATAAAGAATGGGGAAACATGCTGGGCCCTATGACAGTTAGTCGGAGACAGAATTCTGAGGGAAGGACAAAATGCTGAGCTACAATATCTCTTCACTTAGCTGTATAGAAGGAATTTTTATCTGGAGAAGCTGAAGTCCTCTTTCCCATTTGGATAAAGGGGTTGGACTTAATTCTATCAGTTAGTGTATCTAGCTAGAATTTTATATTATCAGTGCACTGTTGTACAACCTAAGTGACAGACAAAGCCTTTCACTGAAATCTGGAGGTGCCTCATAAAGGAAAAGCAGATTTATTGGAAAAGGTGAGTCCAAACAGTTTCACTGCTTTTGTGAAATGAGGCTAGGAATCCTACCTCATTGACTTCTCAGTACTGCGTAGTACAGAGAATTCCACTATTATCTGCCCAAAAGAAATAAAAGCATTCCATCATGGTCAACTAAAGTAATTATGAATGGAGTTTGCTGTGTTTAAAAAAATAAATTCAAAATACTTAGGTTGCTAACTAAAGGATTAAAAAAATTAGGATCTGACAAAGTTAACATCTACATAACCTTTACTCTTTCCTATGAGTATGTACATTATAAAACTGTTTTTAAAGAGGTTTCTGGTGCTTAGCAACTGTAGGAAAACTAGGTGACTAAGTATGGATTAATGTATTCCATTTTAAGCACTTTTGCTTGAAAATAATAAAATAGACTTAAGCCAGAGAATTTTCAAAAACTGGTTAAAAGTTAAGCATTTAAATTTAGGCAGCAAAGGATAGTGTGGCAGCACACCCTGCCAGGGTAGGGAGGCCTGGTGGGACTGTCTGTGGAATGGCAGTCTCAACTAAATGCCAGGACCATTAACTTCCCTGGTGAAAGGTGGGTAGGGTCGCCTTAACCCCGGCCCCCACTATCTGGTGGATAATTGTGATAGTTGTGGGAGTAGCGGGGCCAGGTATGCTCATTTGCTGGAGTAGTGGGGTCAGGTATGCTCTAAGCCCAGCAGAGATATGAGCTCCCCAAGGCCCCAGAGGGGGTAGTTGATTGACATGGTGTGAGGCCCCACACAGAGTAGGACTGAACTGGGAATAGGCCTGAAGGACAGTCCCAGGAGCGCACTGAGTAGGGCTGAACTGGGAGTAAGCCTGAATACCAGCACAAGGACCTGCCCTGTGAGTAGCTAGTTGTAAGTATGATGAGGAGACCCCAGGGTGGGCCATGGTGTACAGTTGCCCTGTGTGGAGCTTGGGGCAAATGCAACCCAGTGTTGGTCTAAGGCTATGCCACGTAGAGTAGGGGAAGATTCATAGATTCATAGGTGCTTGGAAGGGATGTCAATGGATCATTGACTCTGACCCCCTGCCCATGGTAGGAAAAAGTGCTGGGGTCATGTGACCTCAGCCAGGTGCTTTTCCATTCTCTTCTTGAAGACCCCCCAAGGTAAGGGAGAGCACCATCTCTCACAGGAAGTCACGGGAACCAAAGCTGCTGCATGGTGGTACCAGGGAGAGAGTAGCTAGGCCTGAAAGCCCATGAGGAGTTGCTCAAGAGTAGCTAAGGCAGTAGAGTGTGGCCCAGGATGGGCAGTATGCAAGAGACGCCCTTGCGTAGGAGGAAAGCAAAGTGAGCGTGAGAGTGGAAAGCAAAGTGAGCGTGAGAGTGAATGGAGCCCAGTTATGGACTGAGTTTGTCCTAGCCTGAGGCTGGGGGAAGTAATCATATCCATCTGTGAGGCATGGACCACAGTATAGGGGAGGTTCAGAGCTGCAGACAGCACCCCCTGGCATCAGGGCAAGGAATGGGGAGCCTCCTACTTAATAGATCAAATTAACAACCAAGTCGTGGCAGGTGAGTCAGGGCAGAGTGCCCTAGGCAGATGGGCAGGCCGCTTTGGGATCTGGCCACGGAGTTGCCCCCTGTCACAAATAAGTATCTCTATCTGTATTATATACAGTTTTGTGTGTGCTCCATAACATTCTGTATTTCTCCACAAAAAGAGTGGTTACAGAAGAAAATGTGAGAAAAACAGATTGTTATAGTTACTGCTTTTATTAAAAAATGTTCAGTTAATAAAAGAACAAATGGGCCTGTGCAACACATCACTGTTTAAAACTGTCAGAAAAACAAATTCATATACAGATTAAAGCAAAAATAGGAAAATAATGAAAGTCTGTCCTTTAAAAAAATATCAAAGAACCATTTCTTTTTAAGACTTTACTGACACTTGTAAACATAAAATAGATCTTATTTTTAAGGTCATGCCTGCTTTTTTCTATGAAGGACAGCTTTGCTGATTGGGCTGGGACTCAAACACAGTGTGAAACCCAAAAGGTAACACTTCCAGCATTACTTACCTATTTGTTTCCGGTATTGCTCAACAGGAATTCTTGCAGCAGAGGCATCTTTTCTACCCATCTTTTTGAGTCCTAAACCACTGTGAATAGGGAAGGAAAAAATGATTAATCTTAAAAATGAATTAGCTAAACAAATCAATACATTCTATGCACATCAGAGAGACTCTTTAACAAGCAACAGTTACACAATTTCAAACAAATGGTATAAATAGTAGAATAAGATACTGAAATTAATCATCAATATTATAAATACTATTGGATGAATTCCAAAATAACCCTTTTTTTACTCTTCGGTGTACTAATATCAGAAAATGTATAGTATTCTAAATCACAAACTAAAATAAATGCAGCATAATCATTTATAACTAGCCCACTGAAATCCAGTATGACATTTCATACAGCTGAATATTCGTTTAATATATAACTTTTTCTTTAATAAGCCATTAAGAGAACTGTGCATTTGTGCATGCCTGGTATTATTGCTGGTTAGAACATTTTATACCATGCCCAAGAATATAAGCTACATGAGCTATCAGGACATTCACGCACATAAGTTAGCAACAGCACTGACAATGTAAAGGTTCACATAATGTACAGGGCTTGATTTTACCAGTGAAGCCACAATTGCAAGATGGCCCTTCCATCCACCAATGCCCCTCTACTAACACAGAAGAGGGAGTTCACTGCCTCCCCACAAGCTCTCTCTCATTTTCCTGTGTCCCTCAGAGTCCAAATTATTTTTCTAGAGAGCAAGGAGGAAGACGAGGTGGCTTCCCCCCACCTATATCTAGTAGCCCAGAGATGAATAGTCTTTGGGTGCACCTACATGTGCAATTAGCATAATTGAAAAAATCTGGCATAGTTCATGGGGGAGTTTATTGCTCCCAGGCACAGTGCATACACATGCGCCTGGAACCACAGCACGTTGAGCTAGGGCAGCACAGCTCTGGCTGCTAGGGGGCTAGGGGGACAGCCTGCCAGCCTGAGGCCGCTCCGCCTCGGTTCAGTGTGCTGCAGAAGGACTGGCTCAGGCACATGGTTTCTACAGTGCGGGGATTTGCAAGCAAACAGCCCCTGCACTGTAGCACCTTTGTGCCCCAACCAGTCCTGGTCAGTATATATATGTACACTGCAGCCCACTATATAACTCCACCATGGGATAGTACTTGTGTCATAGAATCATAGAAAATTAAGGCTGGAAAGGACCTCAGTAAGTCATTAAGTCCAACACCCTGCTCAAAGCAGGGTGTTAGTTCAGACTGTTAGTCCAGACCTAGTTAAGGATTACCTGGAGCGCTTAGATGTATCCAAGTCAGTGGGCCCGGATGACCTTCATCCGCAGGTGCTGAGGGAATTGGCTGGTGTTATTGCGAAGCATTGGCACAGCTGTTTGAGGACTCCTAGTGCTCGGGCCAAGTCCCTGAGGACTGGAAAAGGGCCGATGTGCCTGAGGACTGGAAAAGGGCCATGTGCCTATTTTCAAGAAGGGGAGGAAGGAAGAGCCTGGCAACTACAGGCCAGTCAGCCTCACTTCTATCCTGGGGAAGGTCTTTGAAAAAATGATCAAGGGCCACATTTGTGAGAACCCTGCAGGGGAAGTGATGTTGAGCGGTAACCAAAACGGGTTTGTGCAAGGCCGATCCTGCCTGACTAACCTGGTCTCCTTCTATGACCAGGTAACAAAAAGCTTAGATGGGAAGGAGGAAGTTGATGTTATCTTCTTGGACTTCCAGAAGGCCTTCGACACAGTGTCCCACTCAATTCTGGTGGGCAAGCTGAGGGACTGCAGCATTAACGAAAGCACAGTCACATGGGTGGCAAAATGGCTCCAGGGGTGCACCCAGAGGGTGGTGGTGGATGGGTCAATGTCAACCTGGGAGGGTGTGGGCAGCGGAGTCCCCGAGGGCTCGGTCCTTGGGCTGGTGCTGTTCAATATCTTCATTAGCAACCTGGACGACGGTGTGGAGAGCACCCTGTTCAAGTTTGCTGATGATACCAAGTAGTGGGGTAAAGTGAATACACCGGCAGGCAGGGACTGCATCCAGGCAGACCTGGATAGGTTAGAAAAGTGGGCGGATTTGAACAGGATGCGGTTCAACAAGGACAAGTGCAGAGTGCTGCACCTGGGGAGAGGGAACCAGCATTATGGTTATAGATTAGGGGCTGACCCTTTCAGCAGCACAGAGGCAGAGAGGGATCTTGGAGTCATGACTGACTCCAGGATGAATATGAGTCGCCAATGCGACAAAGTAATAGGCAGAGCCAACCGCACCCTGTCATGCATCAACAGGGGTGTTGCCACTGGGACGCGACTAGCTGTTCTCGGGCCAGTCTTCCCAGGGTGATTGGAGTTGTACCTTGCTGGTGTTCCCGCATTTGCCCAAGTGGATGTTCTCTGCTCGACTCCTTGACCCCGTTCCCACCTGCCACAACTTGATGGTATCGTGTGTGCCCGTGGCCCAGGGTTCTCCCACCGGTCACTCTCGGGGCTCCACTACCCCTACACCCCGGCCTCACGCCTCCTTACAGTGTTGCCAAGCTGTTTGTTGTCTCACTCTTCGGACTATTACTCGAATGGAATGCCAGCTTCCCCGCCTTTAACCGAAGCTATGCCTACTACGGGGCTAATGCCCTCCGGTCTCCCCTAAAACCCAGGGAAAAGACAAACTTAACATAAAACACCAAAAAAAAAACCTCAACACAAACTGGGGTGTACCATCCTTTTAATTGCCCCCCCCATGCCATACTGTAGCCCCAACTGCTTCGTGCTTAGGCACTCAGTCTTTGCCTATTCCCTGGCACCGCACAGTCCAGCGGTGGCGTACCCTCTGGAGGCACCTCTCTCTGGGCTTCCCTGTAGTCTCTCCTCCTCGGGCTGACTTCACCTGGGATATCCTTTGTGGTATCACAGGGGCGATCCCAGATCTTCCTGACAGACGCGCCGGCAACATTGCTCAAGCAGCATCCCTGCCTCTTCTCACACCCGTCCTGGGTGTTTCTTCCCTCGTGCCCTGATCCAAATCA
>NW_017728886.1:229050179-229078210 GCF_001723895.1 Crocodylus porosus
GGGAGGGGCAAAAGTGGATACAGTAGTCCAGATGTGACCTCACCAGTGCAGAAGAGAGGGGAATTCCTGGATTCCATGTTAACTTGCCTGGCTCTGAAAAGTTGTGGGATTTCAGGAACAGGAATTGACTGCATCTTATTGCAGCCATCCCACTGCTGCAGGACCTCAGGGCTGGTAATGAGATGAATGAACACCACATAGGTGGCCTTGCATCCTAGGAGGATTCTTAAAATCCATGTGCATGTTTGGGAATCATCAGGGTTGTGGTTCTGACTTTCTTGTCTTCCAATGTGCAGACAGCTACACAAATCCAGAGAAAACTGCTGAACCATGTGCCACTCAGCCCACTACTCTCCAGGCTGCCCCTCCCTCCTCTAGCTGAGGTAGCCCACAGCACCGGGGGCTCAAGGGAACCCAGAGAGATCATACAGCACAGAACACGGGCTGGGGCCCTGATGCCCCCAGATGCTCAGAAGTTGGGCATCTCTGTTTTAAGGCATGAAGCATGGGGTTCAAAATGAACTACAGTGTTTACAAATCAGTGACTAGGTGTTCACGATAAATTAAATGTAAAAGTATTCAGGAAAAACAGAACTGTACAAGTGAATGGTGCTGAACTCTTAGTTTAGATTAAAATAAATATCAGTGCAGCTTTTTAATCATTTTGCTTGTTTAAGTCCGTGAATGGCTACATTAGATATCCATGGCTTATACTGAACTGAATTATATTAAGGAAAAAAAGAATCTATTTGCTGTGTTTTGGTTTTTTTCCCCGTCTCACACTACTATGGTTTATAAAATCCTAGCCCAAGTAGGAGGAAAGGTAACTGATTGCCACTAATGTTCATACCATGGCAATTATACATGAAAATAATGTTACAACTTTCCAAATGGAAAATATACACTTTATGTAGCAAAACTAGTTCTTGGCCTACTTTCTTCTATTGTAAAAAGCAAGTTTTAATTTTTTTGCTATTTCAATCGTCTAATTGTGTTTTGTAGCAAAATATCAGCTGTGAAAAATGCTTGCAGTTTTAGTACTGGCAATAAAACACAACCAGAGTATGCAGACAAAATTATTTCCCTTTAGTTAAAACCACATTTTGGCCTACTTAATATGAGCTACCAAGACACTCCTGTTCATCTGCATGGCTCAAACTGTCACTGACACAGGCATCTAGAACCTCTAAAATAATGTGACTTTTCTTTGTTCTTCAAAGCTATGCAGTAATCATCATTCATTTCTACCGCTTTGATGGTTAGATAGCAAACTCCCAAGAAACCCATGGAGACATTAGCACATACAGCCGCAATGTCTAATAAGACAGCTATTTGCATAAAAGATCAGCCACAATTTAAAATGTGTTGTGATAGATGTGGAAAGGGAATAACAGATCTATATTAGCATGTACAAAACCAAGATTGTTTTCACAATTTAATTCCTAAGGGACTGTGGCTCATCACCTTCCCTTGTAAAGAATTCTTCATTCCCTGAGGAAGTAACTTGCTATGAGCCAGAGTTAAACTAAAATATGGATTAATAAGAGATAATATTTATTATTTATGAATCTTGCTGTAGGAATGGTTTCAAATGTTACCATCAGATTTCTACAAAGAAGCTTGAAGCCTTTATGACTCAAAACACTTTAAAAAGAAAATATTCTCATTTCCATTTAAAACTGAAATGGTCATCCTAAAATAATTCACATAGTTTAACCTTATTGAACAAAGTAGGAATCAGTTCCATCTCCCACTTATGTCAGCTGATATAGCATTGAAACCTTTTTCTGTGTTTCTTCATTTAACCTGAATTCTGCATAACATATTGTGTATACTCTGAAAACTTTACAGGTCCCTGGAATTTGAACGTGTAACACTACTATTGTTCTTTTATGCCCTGTTGAAAAAATGACCCTAACATTTAAGAATTATTTTCAGACCATTTGAAATCAATGGTCAACTCTCAAGTTTCTAAAAAAAATGCTTCAAAAGTAAATCATGGGAGAGAATGGTTTTTTTTGTTTGTTTGTTAGCTTACATCTGGTTTTTCAAAGGAAAAAGCTTCTTAATTGTTTTTTTCAATTTCTTTTTGTTTTTTTCTGATCTTTCTCTTACCACAGTCATGTTGTATGAGGGCTTGCACCATAAAAAGATACATTCTCTCTTTTTTGCTTCTGTTTTATCCATCAGTAATAACAACACACAAAGTAAGTTGTCATATCACTATTGTCAATAAGATATTTTTTATTTTGAAATAGAAAACACTGAACTCAAGATCTGACCATGAGAAGATTTAACTCATGACTTGCTACTCTTGAAACATACATTCTTTTTATCATTCATGGGAATTTTAAAATATTATTTTGGCCATCTAGAAGATCACACAGTTTCTTCCATGAATGCAACAAAAACATACTGCAAATGACTAAAAAAAAATTAATAAAAAAGAAGCATACGGACTATAAAGCATACAGAACTGTGCTTGTACATTTATGGTGCTATGTAAATGATTAATAACAATAATAAAGTCACTATACTGCAAGATACAAGCATACAAAATTTCATGAAAACGAGATTTGAAATTGTATGTTTTGATTCAATTATAAAAGTTGCTTAAATATTAAAACAGTATTTTTGAATTATAAAGATAACTAAATATTTAAATGCAGTCAATTCTTTCATAGAAAAGAAATTAATGATTTGTGACCAAAATAATTCCTGCAGCTAGTCAATATAACAAAGTAAATATTAAGACACTTTTATCTACCTTGTAACTTCAAAATTTAGACATGTATCTCTACATGTATACACCTATACTGGGAAACCAAATTCTTGTACCATTAGCTGTATGAAGTAATAAGAAAGAATTCAATGACAACAGCAAGGCTAATAATACTCATATCCAGCTCTTTTCAAATAATAAGTCCTTTTCACTTGAGGGCAGTGATTCTCAACCAGGAGGTTATGAGATACTTTTAAGAGTGCCACAGGATACTGCACAATATTAGCACTGCTAGGTGTGTGCAAGCACCTATATGTGATTCATAAGATAAACCCAGAGATATCAAATAGGAATTCTGACCTGCTGTGATCTTTGTGAGTTCTATGCAACAGAAGTATTTCTCTATTATTTTTTGGTAGTCAAAACGTGAGCGAAAGTTCTGAGCTCGCATTTTACAAGAGGTGCCTAAGTCTGATGAGAGGTACTGTAAGTCTCCCCCAAGACTGAGAACCACTGCTTTAGGCAAAGCAGATATTCCATTAATTGTCAGAAGTATTGTGCCAATGACACACACTACAGAAGGAAGCTCTGATTGTATTTATTAGATATGACACCCGTTACATAGTATTCCATTCAATATATTCTCTCAAGTGACTTCAAAATTCAGCACACTTCAAATATCATGAAACAATCTCAGTAACCAAGATTGCAACTCTTCAATAAGTACCATTTATTCATTTTCATAAGGTGCTAAATCTGTTTGGGCAATGATTACTTCATAGAGAAAAATGCGAAGAATTTTAACAGGATTTAAGTAAAAATGTTCAAAATGATGTAAATTTGCTGGAAAAAAAAAGACAACAATGACACATACAAAACCAAACAGGTCTTTCCCATTCCCTACAACATCAAGTGTAGCTTGTCATAAACCTGTGTGAAAGAAGAAGCAGGTTCAAAATATAATTGTACGAATTTGTATAAACTTTTCTTCAACACTGGATATTTGTGTTTGAAGAAAAGATTTCTAAAATGAAGTTATGAAAAAAAATTAAATATTGGGACCCTTAATTACTGTAGAGCCCTATGGGCCAGCTGAGTAGCACAGGACTTATCTGTAGACCAGATCTAACACGGGGTCAGTGCTCAGAGTGCAATCCAGCTCTCCAACCTGGCCTCCGAGCAACCCTACACATCAGCCCAGCCCCACATGCCAGTTCTGGTCTCCCACATGCCAGCCAAACTCTGCATGCTAGATCTGGCCACAGACCGATAACAGGCACCAGAACATATGCTGTGTCATCCAACCTATATAGTTCCCAAAAGGTCCAGAAATTTGGTGGGAGGGCAGCAGTGGCAGCGTTAATTGCCACAGCTCTGGAAGTTGCATTAATTAATGCTGCCACCAGTCCCCGGCCACCAAACTGTCGAATCCCTGGGGAGCCCTAGGGGCCAGATGATAACCCTATGGGCTAGAGGTTGGGCACCACTGCTTAATTGAAAATTGTTTTCTAATTTGGGGTCTTTATGCAACACAGAAAAATTGCTATTCATTATTATTATGATTTATTATCTATTTTAACAGCATCTACAAGCACCAACCCAGATCAAGGATTTGTGAAATTTACATATTTTTTTATATAAAGATAGGATGAATCAGATTTAGATAAAAGCATCAAAAAGGCCTGCTGAAGCGCCCAATCTATATAAATGCTGTGGAACCAGGTTGAACTAACATGCTGCTTCTTCCAGTAAAGCATGTTTTGTTTTGTTTTAATGTCTGTAAGCAGCCTACATGTCTAAACGGTATCATATAGGTGAGTTAGGCTATGTGAAAAGTTCCTCTCACATATCAATTCATGTAATAAATCTAGTATCTAAAACGTATGCTGTTTACATGGTATTTGCATATGAACAGTAATATTTTATTCCATGTATAAAGGGGAAAAGTCTGCGTAGATTTATGTATTAAAATTCCACAGAAGCCACACAACATAAGCAACCTACAAACATACTTCTTTTTCCTTTTTATTCTTTACACCTCTCTTTTTTTATACATATGGCTTAGAATTTTACCTTATTTGAATAAGGTTTTACTGCTCAGCATCATCAGGGCTTAGACAGATACTACTTTTGTTTTGCTTTATCCACTGTTTTAATGTGACGTAAAGCCTATGAACACACAGTCAGGCTTTTTGTCCTACTAAAATAATGGCCAATCTGGCCCAAAAATGGTGGACAAAATCTAGACAAAAAAGTTGCTGTTTAAAACAGCAAGGCATTTAATGTATGGGTATTCCTGACCACCAATAGCCCATGGTCCCCTGCTCCCCCTCCCCCTCCCTTCCAAGGTGGAAGGAGAGTGGAAGGAGATAGGCCTGCCTAGCAGAAAGTGGTCTGGGCTCCCAGTGTACAGCACTGTCGCAGGGGCACTGAAGTGCCTGCTCCTATAGAAGGACAGGTGTTGGTTGCTGGAGCAACCACAGGGGTCAGCTGACCAGGAGGGGGCAGGGCCTGGAGTATATAAACAGCCCAGGCTGAAGCCTACTGGGCAGTTCCCCTATGGCAGCCGAGGAAGAAGGAGCTCTGTGGGAGCGAGCAGAGTAGGGAGGCCTGATGGCATGAGCAGCTTCGGGTTAAGGATACCAGGTGGAGGAAGCCCTGTTAGGGAGTTGAATGAGAGTTAGCCAGGTTGCTTAGAGTTTATATTGTAGCCCAGGGGCTTGAGTTTTCTGTTTGTAGTTTTATACTACCGGAGGACCGGGTGAGAATATAAGGGGTTGGAGGAGGCCTCACAGGAGCGCCCCAGCAGCGTGGGGGTTCCTGGTGCCAGAGAGGGCACAGCAGTCAGGTGCCAGAGAAGGCACAACAGTTTGGATTAAGGGCCAGGTAAGGCTGAGGCCGCCTGAGCAGGATGAGGATTATAGACCTAAGAAGGGGTCTGGGGGCCAGGTACGGCCAAGGCCACCTGAGCCCCAATTGTGAGGAGCCTCGGGGGGGGCGCACAGGCAAGAAGCCCAGAGAGGGCACAACATTTAGGGGCCATTGACCCCAGCCCGGAGGCGCTGGCTGCGTGACAAGCCCGGGGGCGCCAGCGAGTGGGCGCTGGCTGCGTGACAAGCCCAGGGGGGCGCCAGTGGGGGCGTGGAAAGGAAAACCAATCAGATAACGTCCGGGACATCTGCGAGGCTTGGGGCGTGATACAGGGGAGGTTGGAGCCACGCATAGCACATAAGGCTGGGGTGCACCAAGTCAGTCCATACAGAACACAGCCCAGGATAAACAAGCACACCGTGTCCAAGGGGACAAAAGGCAGCCTCCATTATAAAATTATATAACATCAAAGACATGGCGGGCAAGACTAGGGTGCTGGATCACCTACTTGGCACGGTAGGGGGCATTAGAAAGATCACGGCCACTCTTAGGGCCCCGCGCCGTGACAAGCACCTTGTCCAGTCACACCAGTCAACCGATTGGCAGAAGCAAACAAAGGGCGGAAAGGGTGCCCTACGGCCAGACCCTTTCCAGTCTTGCCAATCAGATTAATTGGGATCAGCTATGAGAGCTGCTCACCACCCTACAGAAGCCCTAGTTTGCTTGTAGGGGGGCCAGGAAAGGGAGCAGAGACCTGGATAGGGGGAATGGGGAGACAGGGTAACCGCAGCCCCCTATGGCTTTCTTGGCAAATTTGCTGCACTCCAGCCACGGACCTCCGTGCATGTGCCTACCCATAGTGCTCTATTTTTTGTAATGATACAAACTTTGTATGATACAAAATTAACAAAAATGGACAGCTTGAAACCCTCTGGCTCAAGTTTGTGGGGGGAGGGGGGAAGGCACAGCAAGAGAGACCTAAATGTAGTTATATACTACAGACCACCACATCGGGGGAGGAACTTGATCTTGAGTTCACCTGAGAATTGACTGAAGTTGTATGTGCACATGACATGGTCATCATGGGTGATTTTAATTATCTAGACATCTCTTAGGAGGAACACTGGGCCAAGTTGGAAAGGTCATGATCCTTCCTGACCTGTGTTGAGGAGCCCTTCCTGACTCAGGAGATGCATGGGCCAAACAGAGGTGACACTCTGCTAGACTTGGTCCTGGCCAAAGGAGACGACTTAAATACAGAGGGAAGTCTGGGTGACAGCGACCATTAAACCATAATGTTCACTGTCCAACATAAGGAAGACAAATCGGATAGCCAAATTGAAGTCTTGGTCTTCAAAAATGCAAATTTCAACAAGCTTAGGTCACTAGTAGGGCAACTGCTGTGGGACCAGGAACCGAAGGCAAAAGGTATGCACAAAGAGTGGTTGTTCCCTAAGGATACAATCCTTGAAGCACAAAGGAAGTCCATTCCCATGCAGAGAAAAGGTAACAGAAGGGCTGGGAAGCCCTCTTGGCTAAACAGGGAAACCGTGGTCCTCTTAAGAAAGAAGAAAGAGGCTTATAAACAATGAAAGCTTGGAACGGGCCCCAAGGAGGACTATTCCACGACGGCGCACATTTGCAGGGAACAGATAAGCCAGGCTAAAGCAGTGACCGAACTTAGATTAGCAATGGCAATCAAGGACAACAAAAAGTCCTTCTTTTGGTACATAGGGAACAGGAGGAAAACAACTGGGAGGATAGGGCCAACTGTTCACCAGGGCACCTGAGGGGAAAACCAGGCGTAATAGCCACAAACTCCTGGAAGTTCGATTCAGGCTCAACATTAGTAAAAACTTCTTCACAGTCATGGTGTCCAGACTGTGAAATAAGCTCCCTCCAGAGGTGGTACAATCACCTACCCTGGAAACCTTCAAGAGGAGACGAGATAGTCACCTTGCTGGGGTCACTTGACCCCCAGTTCTACTTCCTGCTTGGTGCAGGGGGCTGGACCCAATGATTTTCCAAGGTCCCTTCTGGCCTTACAATCTATGAATGTCTGCTTAAACCCTTAGACATATGCCACAGATTTTCTACTAAGTCCTAGATCCAGAAAAACATTTACTTAATGTAAGTACCAGTCATTGCCCTTGTACTTAAAATTAAACACACAGGGTACATACAGATGTTCAGGGAGGTTAGAGGGAGGTTAGATCATGTTAAAAATGGCCAACCAATTTAACTTAGTTCACCCATATGCAGACCTGAGATCGACCTAATGAGGTCTATCTAAGTGAGAAATATACAGAAGTTTCAGGAAGATAAGATTGGTCAAAAAACAGCCAACCAAATCTAAATTAACTGTACCTTGAAAGTGAACTGACTTAAATAATTACAGCAGGACCAAACTAACTGAACTTCCATACATATTCCCAGCATAGCCGAAGGACTGGGAAAGCCAGCCACTGACCTCAGCCCTGGGGCTGCACTCCTCCTACACCCCACCCCCACCCAGCACCAGACTATTTTTAGCCCTCCCACCTCCTTCCCAACTCCCAGATGGAGAACCTCCACACACAGCCCAGCCAGTCTCCCCAGAGCCCACTAGACCTCTTGATCCTGCAACTTGCTCCTGGTGCCAATTTTGCCAGTGTTTACTGGTGCCAAGAGCCAATGAAATAAGGGGTGGTGGGTGAAGGGGTGGGTGGGATCAGGGCAATATATTCAACTCAGGGCAGGGGGTCCAAGAGATTGAAGAACTTCGATCCTATCAACCCCCCTGTCTGCTGCAGATCCCATTAGCATCCCCAATCCTGCCAAACCTTCCTGGACACACCCCTTGTGGACCCTGTCACAGAGAGAAACAGAAGGAAGGAACCCGGGGTCAGGAACCCTTGGAGGGAAGTGAAAGTAAAAGAAAAGAAAAAGGGAAATATTTACCTACAGCAGGACCCGCGGCAAACCCAGAGACTGAGGAGGGACCCGCGTGGCTCATCAGCTGCGCCTTTATACAGTTGCAGCTGGCCAATGACATCAGCCACAACCACCAGCTGGCAGAAATAAAACAGGCCACCGGCAAGGTAGAAGGGGGCAGATTGACACCAGCGGGAGCACTGGCAGGACAAAAAGCCCCTGCAGGGACAAAAAGCTCGAAGCTGCTTCTCCCAGCGGGGCAGGGCGTGGCAGAGCATGCTGTGGGACAGATGCGGCTGGCTGCGGCAAAAGAAGCCGAGAGCCAGAGGCGGCGCCCCAAGACCGGGAACCCGGATGAAAGCGCAGAGGGGAGCAGGAGGATCCCAACGCCAGTGGCCACAGCAAGGGAGCTGGAGAGGCCACTGCATTTCAAGACACCAGAACGGGTGGGACCGTTGAGGGCACCGGGAGAGCCGAAGAGGCATACCACATGGGAGAGGGGAGGCAAGAGCAGCGTGAGGAGCTGCGAAACACAGCCCTCGATGGCACAGATACAACCCAGCAGCTGACGTGGGGGCAATCATCTGCCAGTGGACCACAGCGGGTCCAACGAAACCAAAGCCTGGGTGACAAGTGAGAAGAAGGGGGAAGTAGCCCGCAGGCCACCACAGCCACATGTAGGGCCAAACATAGACCCCTAGTATCTGGGGTAGGTATTGGTGACAAGGCCAGGGGGGAAGCCGGGGAAAAGAGGCATCTGGGCCCCTCAGAGTGTACCAGTGATTTTTCATGTGTATTTTATGTTTCCCACAGTTGGAGGGGTTGAAGAGATAAGGCTCATGGAGCCTGACTGTTGTTGGAGCCTCAAAGTGGTTGGTGGCCTCAGGTAAAAGAAGACGGCTTTGGGGCACAGGTAGGATATTACAGGCTGTTTTCACATAGGCCAAGAACGTACTCAGAGGCTCAATAGTCGGGGATCTGGCCAGAAGGACATCTGTGACTCGTCACGGCTGGGTGTAAGGGCAAGGTAGAGGGGAGGTAGAGCCTCGCAGAAGACTGCCAGACAGATGTGCCACAGTCAAGAGACTCCCAGTGGTCAGACCCTCCACTGAAGTAAGATTCAAAGTCGTGGCAGGCAAGATTGGGGAAGACTACACCGGAGGTAAACCCCTACTCGACAGAAAGACCTCGGACGGACAGGCAAACACCACCAAACATCCAGGCCAGAGCAGCATGTGACCAGATGTTCGAGGCCAGATGGGCACACACCCCAATAACCCCCCAATCCCCTCAAGATCCTTCACAAACCCCATCCCATCCATCTCTCCCCCAGCCCCAACTTACATAGATCAGTGATAATTTTTAACCCAACCTAACCTTCCAAACTTCAAGTTGTAATATCTGTACAAAGTCATATTTAAGTACTTCACTGGATCAAGGGCTAGGTTTGGTCTGAGAGAGAAAATAACAAAAGTGTTCTCTCTCTTACTGGGTTCTCAGCTGTCTTGTCCCATATATAATGCCTGCATTTTTAGATTGCAGGATTTTTGTTCAGTGAAATAATTTACTGTAAATATTACATGCCTGCATTGAAAAAAATGAGATATCTCTATTCTCCATTGCTAGAAAAAGTGACAAAATACTGCCAAAAGTTTAGTGCCTCCCATTAATGACCAGACAGCTTGGTCAATATAAAAAGTACAAACAAAACTTTATCAACACCTGGGTTAGAGAGGCAATTAACTATCTGCATAATGATGAAAAGCATCACTCAGAGCTGAAATAAAGAACGAATGCCTACAAATGGAGGGAAACAGCCATCATGTAAGTAAGCAGCTATTTTCAAGATCTTTATTTTAAATTTTCCTTAACTTCTATAATTCTCCATTAAAATCTATGAAATATGGTTTTCTTCCTTATACAACACAAAAACCATGTGGTTGATCTTTATGTCCCCTACAGGAAAATTATGATAAATGATGCTATATGTAATATTTAACTCTAGTAATTTTCAGAAGGCAACATATTTCCTGTACTTTATTTGATGCACATGAGCAGAATTAACAGCAAATATAAAAGGTGTACCATGCCAATTTGAGACTAGATAAGAGAAAAACCACTGTCGTTCTTGCACAATGTGAAAATAAAGCATGCACTTTTCACCATGCAAGTTAAAAGCTTATTGAGTCAGGAGGAATGACTAGAATCAATTATTGTTCTGTCTCACTGACTGAAGAGATCAACAACAGTCTACAGTATAGCTGAATATAGGCACTTTCATTCCCCCTCTGATCCTTAACATGCTCAGCTTCAGCATTCATTTTCTTTGATGAATGAGAAAATAATTTAAATGTGAATAACGGTGCTATAAGTCATAGACCTCAAATTTCAAAATCGGGCAATCTATCTAAGTACTTTATCATGTTACAGTTCATGAATTAAATAGAACACCACACGTTTCAATGCTATCTCATTTTATAGCATCAACAACTTTACTTTGTTCCTAAGAAGCACAAGTTTCACTTCTGCCGTTAACCCTTCTCTCTTCATAGCTTACAAAGGTGACACATACCGATTTTCTCCTACTTTCCCCCATAATGTGACTATTATAGGCCAAAACTAGAGTTTTGTGTATGCCTTAACTATATTTTTATCATGTCCAGATTTAAGTTCTAAAAGATCACATTTCCATCCAGGATTCAGAATGAATGAGATTTTTTTCCCTGTCTCTGAAGCAACTAACTCCATAAGTAATAAACAAACTGATTTATGAATGAAAAATTGGAGTTTTATATAGCTTTATTTTACGCTATGATGAATTAGGCACTGAGAAAAGTGAATCAACTTAAAAAATATTAGTTAAAGGATAAAAGTAGCTCTCAATGAATACAGTTTTGGTAATTTTTGTTAGTCCTTCCTAATAGATGAAAAACTGCAACACATATGCATATCTCAATCTTGAGAAATAAAGTTGCAAATTTCCTGGATTAAGTTCCTAGATGAAATAACAGGGGCTAGGGCCAGAAATTACACATAAACCTATATAAGTGATTGGAAATCCGTTCAAATCTAAAACAC
Organism: Crocodylus porosus; assembly: GCF_001723895.1. NCBI lineage: Eukaryota > Metazoa > Chordata > Crocodylia > Crocodylidae > Crocodylus > Crocodylus porosus. The sequence goes on from NW_017728886.1 coordinate 229,061,764, forward strand.
AACAGAAGTTCAGGGCACATAAACCACTTTCCAAATGGCCAGAACTAGTTTAATATAAACATGGATGAATGTAGTATCAGATTTACCTAATTTAGGATAAATCAGTTTATTGAACTTCTGTTCCAGTTCTCCTCCAGATTCAAGTTAACTCACAGCCCCCATCATTCCAAGATGCTTTGCCCTTGCCCTCACCCTCTCAGGGTTGGCAGGCTAGACTTGTCCCAAGCTGTCTGTCCCAGCCAAACAGGGAAGCATAGTCTAGTACCCCCCAGCTTCTGGCCTGGGGCCATTACAGGCATGTGGCTGCATTTCCAGAATCAAAAGTGAATGTCTGTTCACCTACTCATCATTCAATCTACGCAGCTTAGACTAACCTGTAAAGATTTAATCAATTCAGCCTTGGGCTTTTTGACTGGCTGTACTTTTAAGGTTCAGCCCTGTAACAATTTTAAGAAGCTGAATGCTTATGTTTTTTAAGTAGCCCCATGGATCATAGGCTTTACTTCACTGAAGTAAAGCCTAATCTGTGGGTTCAAAGAACACACCCCTGACTAGTTAAGTTACCTTCAATAACTCTGATTCTCCAGATAAAAAATTTCAGAAACACCTTGAAACAGTCAGCTAACCAGGGGGGTGGGACGTCTTGTAGATTACATATATATTGACTTGAGTCTTACTCTTGTCGGAAATGGTCTAGAAAACCTATGAAATGAAATGGCTTTCAAAAAAGAAAAGTAGAGAACCACATGAAAGCCTCCTTGGTAGCACAGGAACAAAAAAGTGAGAATACTCTAATCAAGTGTCACAGTTCCAGAATAACTGAATTGAAACAGAATTACGCTGAACCCTTTGCATTAGGTAACGGTCCACTAAAACACAAGCTCTGCTAACCAGCAAAAAAATAATGCCAATATGTTTCTTTTATAATAATCAAAGTTCCTTGGACTCAGTTTAGTGCTGCAGTTTTACCATTGTGTGCTGTATAACAGGGCTGTACAACTGGTGGCACATGAGGGGCTACCATGCAACCCAGGCTCCCATCCAGTCACTACTTCCTTTCTCCAGCTTCTGGTTCTTGCCCCCACTCCTGGGGATAGTGGAAGGGCACTGTGCACATGGGAGAAGCAGGCTGCCCACAGAACCATAGAGGTGTCAGGTTGCCTGTGCTGCATCCATGGCCAGAAAAGAGGTGAACCTACACATTGGCTGGAGGAGATGGGAAACTTATACTGCACAAGCAGCAGATCATGGGAGGACAGTCAGGCTGTTTGCACTGCTCGCACAGCTAAAGGATGCAAGGGGAGGGCCAGGCAGTGGGGAGGACCTCATGGTCTGTGACCCATGTGGTGTGCAGCCCCCTACCATCCAGAAGTTGGATAGCCCTGCTTTACAATCTAAACTGCATTTGCTCAAACAGCAGAAAGGTGGTTTTTTGGAGGCCTTTTGCTTATATCCTGTTCCAATTCTGCGTGCACACGAGGCCATTTTCCTGGGCAGTGTAGATCTAGCAGCAGCAGGCAGCTTCCCTGCATGGCCCCCCTGTGCACTGCCGCTCCAGATCACACACACTGTGGTCCGGAGGGCCCATGAAAGGACAGCAAGGCCAGGAGTGCAGCATGTGAGACCTGGAGCAGCAGCGTACAGAGGGACCATGCAGGGAAGCTACCTGCTGCTGCAAGCTCCGCGCTGCCCAGGTCACACTTCCCTGTGCACATTGGAGCAGCATGGGCAGAACGCAGGGTTGTGCCCCTCGCTGCTGCCCCTGCCTGCAGCGGAAGTGTGGCCAGGGCAGCAGGGAGCTTGGAGCAGGCAGCTTTCTGTGCTCCCTGCTATGCCCTGCCGCACTGGGTTCCAACGCTGCTCTGCAGAAGCAGTGGCGAGGGCAGCACAGCAGGGAGCATTGCTGGTATCTGCTGCCTCCCCAGAGCCCAGAGGCAGCTGGGGCCAGGGCCAAGGCCGGGGCTGAGGCCGGGGCCAGGGCAGAGAGGCAGCACATGTTTGCAACTGGCCCAGGTTCTGCGTACCTGCTGATAGCCACTGAGCCCAAGTTGGGGGGCAGGGGTTTTGGGTGGGGGGCATGAGCATAGCTGGGGAACAGGGGCTTTGGGTGGGGGGCAAGGGGCACAAGCAGGACATCCTGCCATGTAGCCCCTGCCCTTGTTTTGTTTTCTGGCATGCCGACACTCTGGCACCTTCCAAGGTAGGCATTGTGGGTTTTTTGGGCCAAAAAATGTTGCCTACCCCGGTCTAGATATTGTTAAAACTGTAAATTCAGTTTGCATTGCTACCTTGAACTGTGGACACATTGCACCACTGATAACTCTCCTGGTTTCCAATATGTCAAAAAGCAGAGGTGGCCATGTAGTTTATGGCTCAGTAGAAGTAAGAAGTAGAAGAAAGGAACATTCCCTGCTTCAGAGAGCTTACCATTTAACTAGGAAATCAGACACAGGGTGGGGGAAAGGCAAAGAACCACAGTGAGCAATGTGAGAGATGAAAATATCATGTTTGTTCATGATTTTCTATAAAGAGCACATTAAATCAGTAGCTATAGGGATGTGAGGATCTATACAGAAGTCATAGCCTGAAATAAAATGGTGGGTGAAAATCCACTCCATTCACTCTAATTTCCTGAGTGCCTGTCTCTAAGCATTACGAGTTAGCACATGCCTTTGGCTGAAGTCAAAAGAGAACATGTGCTTCAACACTGCCATAAGGTTTTATGAGAGGGGGAAAATATACTGCCTGAAATAGAGCCTTGTAGTCTCTGCATAAAACAAAGAACACTAGGGCATTCACTAAAAGAAGTTAAGGCCAGGCTGCATAAGAGCAAATAAACAAGCATATGAAATATGGGACTGACATCAGAAATCTCTCCAGGGCTACTGTCTCTCTAGTAATATTATTCTCTTCAACCACCATTGTGCCCTATTCCTATTACCTTTAAGCAAACTTGAAAAGTATAACGAAAGCAGGATCAATTTTACATGGGAGTTTAATTACAACTGCTTTCATTTTGTGTGTGTGTAATATTCTCCCCCACTCTACACACAGACTTTTGCTTTGCTTGTACCATATTGATGGTCTTTTGTATAGGCCAAGTTAATGAAAATATGGATTAACATGCAATGATAGGCATCTCTAACACAAACTTATGTCAGCATAGGAAAACAGTAAAAGTGCTATAGCTAAAAAAGGAAAAGCCACGGACAATACTTCATCACAAATAAAACAGAAAAGGGAACATGCCAGCAACTATCTTCCCAGGAAGTATTATATTAACTTCCAGGTCTTGGTCCTGACTTCCAGCATGCTACATGGGCTGAGCCCCTTGTATTGCAAAGACTGCTTTACATTCTGCCATTTCAATAGGATGCAAAATAAGTCAGGTTAGAGTCAAACAGTGACAGTTTGCCAGGGAGAATCCTGGCATACGAGAGTAATAGAGGAGCATAGAGGAGTTCTGTTTTGCGATGTGGAGTAAAAATTCAGAAGGAAAAATCCAGGTGTCAATGAGACACTCAGAGATATAAATAGCATTGGAATAGGAAAAGTTAGGAATGAAGAAGTAGACTGGTGAATCACAACCATGTAGCAGTGGCTGCCAAATATATGCAATGGTGTAAGGGGAAGCAGAGACAAAGAACCCAGGGCAAAGCACTGTGACAAATCAACGAAGAATGGAAAAAACGAGTGGGAGGAAAAGTCACTGATGAGATACTAAGAATATGGTTGAAGTGCTAGGACAAAAGTCACCATCTGCAAGGCTCTGGAAGAATCCTGAAGTAAAGCAATGAGCTTACTGGTACAAGCAGGTCAATTCACAGAATCTTTTATAAGCTCCCTCTATTTTATTACAGTGGAAGCAAAGCGCCAGAGCTTTCAACAAGACTGGTAGGTTTGCTGAAAACTCTGGATTCAATGAACTCTTTTCTCATACTGTTCCTTATCCATGAAAATGCCTTGGGAAAATCGGGCAATTTCTATACAGTCCTTCTATGGTCAAGACAGAATTTAACACAGCCTATACAATATACATTTTCTGCGTACAGTAAATGGCAGAATGCAAGTGCTTTGCATTCTTCACTCCATTATTCTGCTCTGCATATATGGCTATGTTTTAGTATTGTACCCATATTTAGATCATAATTTACATGGGCATATATAAACACACATAAAGACAAGCAGGCTCCCTTTACATGCAGAACTGGAAAAATCTGTCCAGAAGATTTGCTTTGTAAATCATTCCAGACCTATTAAAGCCATAAGAGATATTAGCAAGTGCACTGGGCCCTTTTGTTTTAAGGTATTGCACTCCATTACTTTAACAGAGGTTACTAATATTATGTAACCCTAATGGGAAACTTTAAAAAATACTCCCAACATAAAATAAAGTTTTGTCTTTATAACAGTTCTAGGTATGCCTCTTCTTTCCTGACCAGTTGGTTTGATCTATTGTTTACTCAATCAGACAGAGCTTTTGGACACTGCCTTATCTTTCTCAGTAAAGGTGATAAAATACATTAAGTACAATAGCCTGAGAGTGTACTTTGTATTTTTTCTCTTCCAAATTACAGAAAGATTCATTTATAATGAATAATTTATAATGTTATAATGTTGCAGCTGAACAGCCTATGCAAAACAATAACCAAACTCCTTATATCACGGGTAGGCAAAATATGGCCGACCAGGCAATTTCATTTGGCCTGTGAGCACCCACCAATTAACCGTACCACACCCAGCTCACATGCTTTGCTCCCACCCTCCTGGCCAGAAGGGCCCAGCCATTATGCAGCTTCCAAGCAGGGCTGCTTCTGCTGCCACTGCTGCAGCTGCCAGGGGACCTGCTCAGCTTTTCTGGTATCTAGCAGCTCCCCCTCACCTCGCCAGGGAATTGGCCACATGCTCCTGGTGCATGGCTGTCATGGGAGACTTCAACTACCAGACATCTCGCACGAAGAGTGCTCGACCAAATCCAAGCAGTCGCAAAGCTTTCTCTCGTGCGTGGATGAGCTCTATCTGACACAAGAAGTTGAGGGGCTGACAAGAGGTAAAGCGCTGCTCGACCTGGTTCTGGCAACCGGGGATGATTTAATCAGCGACCTAATGATCAAAGGGAAGTTGGGTGACGGTGACCATGAGCTGATCACCTTCACCATCCGCTGTAAAGCTGGCAAATCAGTCAGCAATACAGAAGTCCTCGACTTCAGGAAAGCTCAGGAGGCTTGTCAGGGAGGCCCTAGAGGGCCACAACCCAAAGGGGAGGGGAGTTCAGGACAAGTGGTGCTCCTCAAGGGAGCAATCCTGGATGCGCAAGCAAAGTCTATCCCATCTTGAAGGAAAGGCAGCAAAAGGGCACAGCAGCCCCTTGGCTCTCCAGGGAACTACTGGACCTCCTGCATCTAAAAAGACAGACCTACAAAGGATGGAGGACTGGATTCACCTCCAAGGAGGAATACACTGCACTGGTCCAGACCTGTAGGGAGCGAACCAGGGAAGTCAAGGCTGTGACGGAACTCCAACTAGCTACAAGTATCAAGGACAATAAAAAGTCCTTTTTAGACATGTGGGGAGCCAGAGAAAAAGCAAAGGCAACACTGGACCCCTGCTAAACCAGATGGAACAACTGACAATGACGCCCAGGAAAAAGCCAACTTGCTAAACGGGTACTTTGTATCAGTCTTTCACCAGTCCTGTGGGATGCCCCTGCCCATTATGAGACAGGGAGGCCTGGGTGAAGGAGAGCCTTATCCTCCATCAATGCATGAAGGATCACCTTGAGAGGCTGGACACCTTCAAATCAGCCGGCCCTGACAGTTTACACCCCAGGGTGCTCAAGGGGCAAGCATCATAGCTCAGTCCCTGGCACAGATCTTTGAGAACTGGCGCTCTGGTGAAGTGTCCGATGATTGGAAGAAGGCCAATGTGGTGTATATCTTGAAGAAAGGGAGGAAGGTGGATCTGGCAAACTATAGGCCCATCAGCCTGAGCTCTATCCCAGGGAAGGTCTTAGAAAAGATTATCAAAGAGGCCATTCTTAACAGGCTGGCCAATGGCAACATCCTGAGAGATAGCCAGCACAGGTTTGTTGTGGGTAGGTCTTGCTTGACCAATCTCCTTTCCTTCTACGGCCAGGTGACCTATCACCTGGACAAGGCAGAAGAGATTGATGTTGTATACCTTGACTTTAAAAAAAGCCTTTGATCTGGTATCCCATGATCACCTCTTAGTAAAACTGGCTAACTACAGCTTCAGCCACACCACGATCCACTGGCTGGGGAATTGGCTCCGTTCTCAGACCCAGAGGGTGGTGGTTGATGGAAGTCAATCGTCATGGTGCCCTGTGACCAGTGAGGTCTCCCAAGACTCTGTCCTTGGACCTATACTATTTAACTATATCATTAATGATGCGGACATTGGTATCAGAAGTGGACTGGCCAAGTTTGCCAATATCACCAAACTCTGGGGTAAAGCGTCCACACCTACGGACAGGAGGGTGATCCAGGCTGACCTTGACAGGCTCAGGAAATGGGCGAACGAGAACCTGATGGTGTTTAACACTGAAAAATGCAAGGTTCTCCACCTTGGGAGGAAACACCTGCAGCATCCTTATAGGCTTGGCAGTGGTACGCTGGCTAGCACTACAGATGAAAGGTATTTGGGGGTCATGACTGACCACAAGATAAACATAAGCCTGCAATGTGATACTGCTGCTAGTAAAGCAAGCAAAACACTGGCTTGCATCCACAGATGCTTCTCAAGTAAATCCCAAGACATCATTTTCCCATTGTTCTCAGCCTTGGTGAGGCCGCAGCTAGAGTACTGCATCCAGTTTTGGGCTCCACAATTCAAAACGGAACTGGAGAAGTTTGAGAAGGTACAGAGTAGAGCCACACACATGATTGGCGGTCAGGAGAGCAGACCTTATGAAAAGAGGCTGAGAGCCATGGGACTCTTCAGCCTGGAAAAGCGCAGGCTCAGGGTTGCCCTGGTGGCCACCTATAAGTTTATCAGAGGTGCTTACCAGGATCTGGGAGAAAGTCTGTTCACCAGAGTGCTTCAAGGGATGACAAGGTCGAATGGTCACAAACTCCTCCATGACTGTTTCAGGCTGGACATAAGGAAGAACTTCTTTAGTGTCCGAGCCCCCAAGGTTTGGAATAGATTGCCGTCAGAGGTGGTTCAAGCACCTGCTCTGAACACCTTCAAAAGACATCTGGATGTTTATCTTGCTGGGCTCCTATGACCCCCGCTGACTTCCTATCTGTGGGGCAGGGGGCTGGACTCGATGATCTTCTGAGGTCCCTTCCAGCCCTAATGTCTATGAAATCTATGATCTCCTTGCTGCAACGCTTGCTCTGGGCAGTAGGTAGGTGAACTGGCAGGGACAGGGAGGAAGCTGCAGCTGGGCAGGACAGGAGGCATGGGGCCTGTGCCCAGGGAAGCAATAAGAACATGTTGCTCAGGTGAGCAGGGTGTGGGTGCCAGAGAAGGTAAAGGCATGTGGGGGCCCCCCACATATGCCCTGCCATGGCGCAGAGACCTGCTGCCCGGCGCAGGTGCTGCAGCAAGGAGCAAGGAGATAAGGGGAAGCCGGCTCCATTATGCAGGGAGCCAGAAGGCAGCCCCATTGTGTGGGGCTTCCTCCAGAGGCATGCAAGTGCCAGAAAAAGTGCTGCAAGGAGCCCTGTGTGATAGAGGCGGGCTAGCCTGGCTCCACTCCTTGCTGTCACGTGCATCTCTGGCCGGAACTGCACACTGCCAGGCGGTAGCATCTGTGCAGGCCACAAGCACCCCAAGGGACCACCGCCTGCTGCTGTTATTCTCTGATATTCACCCTAAATTCTGAGAGGACTTTCCCCCACTATTTGCATAAGTGCTACAGATTCTTGGTTCTCCTTTCATCCCATCCACTCCAACCCATGCAAGATTTCAGCTGACCACCTCCTAACCACTCCTTACTTTCGATGCTCTTCTGGAAAGGTCTTCTCCACCCTTTCACCTACTTCCTATCTCATTCTATTTCCCTACCCAGCAAACTCTTCCTATTCTCCACATCATTCCAAGTGCAATCCCTAGCCAAAAACACCCCCCTCTACAACGCAGATCCTTAGTAGGCATAAATCAGCATAGCTGAATACTCAGTCAATATGCACATTATTCTGTTAGCTTCAATGGATATCAGCCAGTTAATACCAGTTGATGATCTGGCCTACAGTTTCTTGTAACAAAAATGAACAAACATATTAACAAAAGTTAAAAAAAACCCAAAACCCAGTAATTTGGGTTGGGCTAAAGCATATGTCCTCCCAAAGCATCCAGTTTTGATTTAAAAGATTCACCATTTCCAACACCAGTTCGTTCCAGTGGATAGTTACCCTTGTTGCTAAGAAATTCTGTAAATTTTCAGTTTCCATTTATCTGGTTTCAGCTTTCAGCCATTGATTCTTGTTATGCCTTTCTCTGCTACACTAAAAGAGCACCTAGTATCCAGTATTTTCTTTTGTGAGATAGTACAATTCAATCTTCTTTCTCATAATCTAAATCAGTGGTTCTTAACCTCATTAAGCTCAAGACATCCCTTGGAAAATGCCAGTTCTTAACTTTGACTTTTTTTTTTAATGAAAATAATAGAACAATTCTTCTGCTGCAAAGAACTCACAAAGAACATAACAGGACAGAAAACTTTTCATACTATGAATTCCTAACAGTGCTAACATTGTATGGAACCCACAAGTCCCTTAAAAGAGTCCAGGGCACCCCAGGGCACATGACATCCTGGTTGAACAGTGGCATAACTAGGGTGGGATAATCGAGACAACTTCCGCAGTTGACTTGAGGCAAGGAGAAAAAAATAGCATATGCCAGTAGCATGGCAGCAACCAGAAGCTGTCACTGCCCCTGTGCCCCAGGTGCCTAGCTGCGTCACTATATTGTTGTAGTTAAGAATTGCTGATTTTTTACAGGTGGAGCTCTTTAATTGTCTGTTAGGCATTTTCTCCAGTCCTTGAATCATTCTTGTGGCTCTTTTCTGCACCTTCCCAATTTTTAAACTCCCTATATAAAATGTAGGCACAAGAACTGTATGCAATATTCCAATAACATTACTCTCACTAATGCTACATATAGAGGCAAAATCACATCCTGGCCTCTTTACTATTGCATTAGGGCTTTGTCACAGCATCACACTGGGAGCTCACAGTGCGTTGCTTGTGTATTACAACCAGTGATCCGCTCTGCCTCAGCAGCCTCCACCTCCCATGGGTGGCAGCCAGGGCTTGGGTACTGCCACAGGGAACAGGAGGCTGTGGACCCGGCCCCTGGCCTCATAGTCCTGGCAGCTGGAAGCCCCTTCTGGCAGAGCTGGGGGAAGCAGGGAGCTGTGGGCGGAGAGTGAGGGGCACCAGCAGGGCTGATACATACCTACCTACCTAGCTATCTATCTATACAGATAGACAGAGAGGTGTTTCATTTTAATTACAGAAAAACATGGATTTGATTGGGTTTAAAAATCAGAGAAATTGTGGTTTTTATTAGAGGGTTTGTGATTTTTAAACAAAAAAACCCAGGATCCCTGATTATGACCCATAATGTACTTTCAGTCACAGTTCTTCAGGATATAGTCCCACACTTTGTAGATGTTTCCTGCATTCCTTGTTTTAGATATATATTTTGGCATTTGGATGTATTAAAGCACATTTTTAATGAACAGGAACACTTTACCAAGCATTCCAGACTGCTCCATGTGACTCTCCTGTCTTCAGTATGATATACCATTCCACCAGTTTTTGTATCATTCACAAATTTCATGCATTTTATATTATATCTGATGAAAATAGTAAGACAAAAAAGTCATACCTTGTACCAAACCCTGCAGAACCAATCCAAGAATACTCTCATTTGTTGTGATTCACCATTGAATCAACTACTTTTTTAATCTGTCAATTCCCTTAATCCACTTCATGCATTCTCTGTTGATTTTGAATAGTGTTAATTATTTAATCAGAATGTCATGTGGCACAAAGTCAAGTGCCTAACAAAAGTTTATATATTAGAGACATGCGAATACACCAGACTCTGGGATAGTTTCCTAGTTTGTAAATATTCCATGTATTCTTTATTCTATATGTATCATTTGGCATTTGGATATATTATAGCAGATTATGACTGAATAGACAAACTTTACCAATTTGCTCTATTTTTCAGTGGCTAAGCCAAAAAAAAAAGGATCTCGTCCATCTTCTTCTTTTCAATAAAGGCATAAGCAAATGAAAACAGATATTATCCTGGGAAACGTTAACCAACTTAACTTCTGGTAGCACAACCAGCCCTTCCTGGCAGACATTACAATTAAGACATGATTACCCTGTTATTCATATCATAAAATAGTAACTGTGCCACACATTCAAGGAATTAATGGCACAACAAAATAGAAAACCAGTTACAAAAGTAACATTTTTGTAGCCCATTTCTATTACACCTTGAATTGAACGTGCAGCAGTTTAACCAGAGCTGACTCAAGACTCTGGTACAGTCCTGGAGTTGGGACCAACAATCTGATAATTCTCAGTCCCAGCACCAGGACCACATGGGAGTCTGGAACTGGCTGCGGGGTGGTCTCTGTCTCAGGATTGTGTAGGATTCTGGGATCGGCTCTGGTGCGATCCTATAGCTAGAACACACAATCACCTTACTGTTGTTATTAGCCCTGGGACCACATGGATGTCTTGAAGCATCTAGGACCAGGGCTAGGATCCCAAATTAACTGACTGTCGGTCCCAGCCTGGGACTGCAGGAATCTGGAACTGGCTCTAGTGTAGTACCAGGGTTGGGACTCACAACCAGGTGTTTGTTAGTCCCAGCCCAAGGATCACACCAGGCCTGGAACAGGCTTTGGTGTGGTCCTGGGACTGGCATTGACAACCACTGATTGTCTCAGCCCCAGGACTGGACCAGTGTCTTGAACCAGTCTGCATCCAGTTCTGTGCGCCCCACTTCAGGAGGGATGTGGACAACACTGAAAGGGTCCAGAGGAGGGCCACCCGCATGATCCGGGGACAACAGGGCAGACCCTACAATGAAAGACTGTAGGATCTAAACCTGTTCAGCTTTCACAAGAGAAGGCTGAGGGGGGACCTGGTGACTGCCTATAAACTCACTAGGGGGGACCAGAAGGGTTTGGGAGAGACACTGTTTTCCCTAGCGCCCCCTGGCATAACAAGGAATAATGGACACAAATTATTGGAGAGTAGGTTTAGATTAGACATCCGCAAGAACGACTTAACAGTTAGGGCGGCTAGGAGCTGGAACCAACTTCCAAGGGAAGTGGTGCTGGCTCCTACCCTGGGGGTCTTTAAGAAGAGGTTTGATGCCTACCTGGATGGACTCATTTGAGTCCAGTTTTTTCTCCCACCCAGGCTGGGGGTCGAACTGGAAGATCTACAAGGTCCCTTCCGACCCTACTTCTATGAACCATCATCCCCAGCACAGTCCCAGGGTTGGTGCTAGCTGTCAGTACAAACCCCAGGACCATGTTAGAGTCTGGAACCAGCTCTGGAGTGTTCCCAAAGATGGTGCCAGAACTTGAACGACCCCAGTAAAGTCCCAGCCCTGGGACTGGTTCAGGTTCAAGCAAGTTTTGAGCACCCAGCTTTCAACCTGCTGGTATAGGTGGAGCTCAGGATTCCAGGCTCCCCCTGCACTGGACAAGTAGTTATGGCTACACTGGGATCTAATCCCTGATCCCAAAATCACACATCCTGCCATACATGGGAGTGCCATGGTAGGAAGTGCAATTGTTAGGATCAGATCCCATCCTATGTCAGGTGCCATTTATAGCAAATAGCACATCCTGAGGACAAAACTCTGAAATTTTCTGCCTCCTCAAATCTGACCAGCTTTTCCATTATAACAAAACAGACTGAAATAACTCCATATTGAATTGTTCAACCTGTAAAAAAAAGTGCTTTATTCTTTTGGGAGCAAAGTGCTATATTGACTTCAATGGTCCTTTACCAGGATGAATTTGACTTATTGACCAAAAGTAAAAAAAAAAATCAGTGGCAATTTCATTTAATCTTTTTGCCTGGTATTCATTAAGTCTAAAAACAGCACCCTTTACAGGTGACAACAAACTAATCTATATGCATGACAATGGCTTTCTGATGTGCAATCATAGAGAAGCAGGGCTGGAAGAGATTTCCAGAGGTCAATTAGTCCAACCTGGGGCAGGTTCTCCCCTATCCAAACCATCCTATACAATTCATAATGTAAACTCCACCTAAGACCACCATCAACCCTAACACAACACAGACCCAACACCCTAATCTGCCACAGGTAAAGAAGGGGAACCATGGAGGCCAATGTCCTCCTTCTATGAAATGTTGTCAATATATGCTCAAGAGATCTTGGGTAGAGGGCAACACCCCCTGCTACACAACAAGGCAACCTCCCCCCTAATCTATATCAAATTGACCATGGGATAAAATTACTTCCTGACTCCAGATACACCAATTAGTCTGACCCTGAATGGCGGGGCACGACCCTTTAGCCAGGAACCTCCGGCTTTGGTCTCAGCAGGATCACTGGCACACTCCAGTCAAAGTCCCCAGCCTGGACTAAAGCCAACACCTAATGCTTCTGAGGGAGGCTTAAAAACAGCCTGTCACATAGCAGAAAGTAGGGGCAGGGGCAATCAGCAAAGCACAAAAGTTTCTACAATGGAAATACCCATGGTAGAACACAGGCATAGTTACACCTAGATCACTCCTGCTCAGTGGCCATCCAACTTCTTCTGGAATACCTCAAGCCCGTAACTTCCTTAGACAGTCTATTCCACTGCCTCAGGAGTCTAACAGTGAAGATGTTTTTCCTGACATGTAATCTAAACTTACTTTGCTTCAGATTCAAGCCACTGGTCCATGTCCTCCTCTCTGAAGCAAGGAAGTTTACCTCAAGGATCTCCCCCACCCACTACTATTCTCTATATTCATCTAGCACTAATATCTGTCTTGACCCTTTTCTTAAACTTGTCATTTTGTGCAAGTGCCTTCTCTACTGTAACTTCTGCCATCTGGAAATGTCTTTTCCTATCTATTCAATTCAGTGGTCCTTCATCTATTTTCTAATCTCATTTTATCACATCTTCTCTCTTCTGACTATGCCTTCTTATTCCTCTTTATCTCTGTTATTGGACTTATATTAATTCATTCATTAATTCATTCCATAGCTGCCTTCTGCTTTAGATTGCAAGCACACCGGAGAAGGGATCATTGTGTTGTACATTTCGAATCACGGTTTTGACACTCAAGCAAACAATAATTTATTCATGCATTTTATATTTTCATACATTGTTTTGAATGTAGCTCTGCAAAGTTCTGGGATACAATACACTATACAATATAAAGCTATAGTATTTAACCGCCTTCAGTACATGGGTAGATAAGTGAACTCAAACATAAAATAAAACTAATGCCAATTGCTAGTCCAAAGCTTAAGGAAATGCGGTAGAAATGAAAAACAAAGAAATTAACATCCTCCATTTTAAGAGTGCCCGGAGTAAATGTTTAGGCAATCCCCTGAATTCTAGTGTAGGAATACGTGCAGCTAGTGAAACAAAAGCACCTGGGATGCCATGACATTTTCTCATGACCCCAAATATAATTCAAATAAAAAGAGTAAAAACGTATTTATAATCATAGGCAGTTTGCAGATAATTTTAGGCTGCATTCATGTAAGTCCTTCCTAGGAAAACACACGCTAGGGCTTTTTCTTCTTTCAGCTTGTGCCACAGACCACCTACGTTTGTCATCACATGAAACAAAGTTCCTTTCTAAATGGCAAATTACACTTAATTTCTTTCCTGGAATGCTCCTGCCTCATTGTCAGCATTTGGGGGTGGGGAGGGGATGAAGGAAGCACTCATTCACGTGTAAAAAAATATTCCAATACCAAAATTGCTTATTAAAGAGCAATAACATGAATTGTGGTTTTTTATCTCCTCTACCAATAACACAATGATGTTTACATAGTTTGTGCATAATATTGCAATGACATACGAGATCATCAGCATGGGGACTGAAAACAGTTTCACTGTGCCTGTGATTGATAAACTATAGAAGTATTAAAACATTAAAAATGTTAATCGTTGCAATAATCTCCTGAAAAGTTTTTATATTAATTTAAACCATAAATCATTTTAATATTTAATCATTGCAGACTTAATTTGAAATGAGGATAGCCATAGCTTTGAAAAGCATATCATTTTTAATTTTAAAAAACGATCAGCTTGCATATACTCTGTAATTGCTTTCCCCCCACTTCAGTAAAGAGTGAACCTTTAGGTAAATGAAAAAGTATTTACAAAAGAATACCCAAAAATTTCAGACCATTAACATTTCAGACCATGGTTGTGCCAGAAGATAAACATTTCTAGAGTTTCACTGTAGAAACCAGGTGCAACCATAAAATAACTACATTAATATGGGGAGTTATGCCAGGGTGAGTGGGATCTACAACTTTCCTGCCAACAATTACCCTCCACTTCCTACTTCATATCCAGAAACCATTAACGTTCCCTTTTTTTATATGGCCCATAATGATAATATTTTATTTGAGGCATAATGGGATATACGTGTTGTCCACCAGTCACCATCATAATCATCCTTTTAACTTCTTTCCAAAATATTTACCAGCTTAACTTTAAGAATAGTTTAGAAAGGCATTCTGGTGGCCAAATTCACAAACTGGCACTTGAGATGCTACCATGAAATCAAAAGGTCATAAATAGTAGTGCTATGAATCATGAAAATGTTGAAAAATATATATCTAGTTTTAGGCAGACAAGGATAACAATGTATATATCCAGTTAAAAATTTACTTCCAACACAGGAGGTAATGCAACTTCTAGTGGCATTCTCAATTTTAAGCTAAAAACAATCTCTCTGAATCCACTTGACTTTCAAAATGTAAGCCTTTTAAATGTAATTGCAGTATCCTTTAAAAAGAATTATGTTTTTGAAGTTTTTTGTTTGTAGCAGGAAAAAAATTAACTGCGTGCCAGTACTTTGACATTTAATTTCGTGTTGTTCTATTTCCGTTGAACACACTCAGGCCAATAAATTCAAATGAAAAAGAAAAGGACTTGCTATTTTGCAAGTAACGAAATAAAACCAGTGAATGTTCATTTCCTCCAAATGTAAAATAATTTGCACCAGTATAAGTCACCACTATCAGCCTTTTTTATCCAATTCTGCTGTGATCAGATTTTAAAGTACTGACCTGGGGGATGTTCTGTCTCTGTAGGCAGAAGACATGTCCTAGAGGGGTGAATTCTGACTGAAGATCAGAACTAACTGCGCCAAGAAAAGTTTGCTTCCCAAACCACCAGGTGAGCCTTCCATGTGTCTTTGACTGAGGGGCAAAGCCATTCAGCCAAAGAAAACGTGTCAAACCATCCTATTTAAGAAAGACAGTTTTCTCCCCACAGTAGTCACTTCTGCACTCCTTGAACAACCGTATTAAGGGCCCTATTACACACAACCAGCATACTTTCAAGCATTAACTTTATAACTGGCTAGCGCTTTTTATGGTTGCAGTCATTTTTATCATGTGATGATTACTTTGCACATGTGAGTGGTCTAAATGTATTGTATGGTTCACCAGTTAATTGGATAATACACGTAACGTGAAGCAAGGGCCTTGTAAAGATGGTAGTCACTCGCCAACTCGCATCCACAGCAAAGCCTGAACCAGAGGCCAAGGGCCCTGAAAGATGGGTCCATGGACAGTGGACCCGAGCCACGTGTGCCCACACAGAGCCCAGGCCCATGGCATGGCCATCGGCAAGCAGGGCCGCACAGGGTGCCAGCCTGAGGGCGGGCACTTGAGGGCAGTGTGTCTGGGGATGGCAGTGGGGGCGCTGCCACACCAGCAGGTCCGCATCCCACCCATGTATGGACGCAAGCCCTGGAGTGGACGTGGCCAAGCAGCCCCAGCCAATCCAGCGGGAGCTGATACACCACGTGCTGTGCTGCACGAATACGGCGGGCTCGGCCCGCTCTGCCCCCCCGCCCCGAGTCTCACCAAGCTGGACCCGGGAGAGAAGCGAATGGGCACAACTGAGGTGGTTCTGCCCTCAACTAAAATGGCCGCCACGACGCTACCCCGAGCACCCCAGCCGCCCGGTTCTTGAGGGGGCACTCGGGCGAGCTTTAACTTCCCTTCGATTGGCAGCGCTCTCCGGCCAATCGCGAAGCCAGGCGCTGCCCGCCAGCCAATGAGCAGAAGGCAAAGGCGGGAAAAAGGCTGACCCACGGCGCCCCGGCTCCGCACGCAGGGGCCGGCGGCGCGGGGCCAGAGCTGAGCGGGCGCGCGCGGCCGCTAGGAACGCGCGGTTACCACGGCAACGGCCGGGACGCCTGGGCCTGCCCCTCCCCCCCCACCCAGC
>NW_017728886.1:229078310-229088978 GCF_001723895.1 Crocodylus porosus
CCTCGTTCCGCCCCCTCCCTCCCGCCAGCCTGTTCGACTGTACGCTCGGCCGGACCCGCCGCAGTCAAGAGGGTTAAGAGGGGGAGCCGCCCCCGCCGCTGGGCGTCCAGAGCGGAGCGTTTGTGAGTGGTGTCTTCTGCGGGACCCCAGCGGGCCTGGGGAGAGGATGAGACATGAGAAAGACTAGCACCGTGGCCAAAAGCTCACCTGATTCTAAACCCGCCCTGCGGGCGACCCAATGACAAAGATGCCCGGAGGAATTGTTGCCCCGAGTCCCCGCTGCGGTTAGATCGCACCTGCCAAACCAGCTGGGCCGGACGTAGGCTTGCCAACAGTTGATGCAATAATATCTTATCACCCACAGAAATTCTTGCCCCACAAACCCAGATATCAGTGGCACAAACCGGGGATGCTCAACCCAACCTAGCACTTGATCTAATAAAAGATAGCACCCACAGGAGTTCATGCCCCCAAAACCCAAGTAGCTACTGTTTTGTAGTTGGATCACATCTACCAAACGTCAGGTCATAACCAAAACCCAAACACTCAACCCAACCTATGCTTCATTCTTTACCTTTGCAGAGAAGGGAGGCAAAGCCTCCAGGCAAAAGAGCTTTCATTGCAGGTGGAGAGCATATAAAAACAAGGTGGGAAATGGGCTGTAATAAAAGTTGATTGATCAGTGTTGTCTGGATCTCTCATAGCTTTTAAAGGCATTGTGATTACCTAATCTGACCTGTATAATATAAAGCATTGCATTTTCCCTAGTAATTTCTAGGGAAAATTGAATATCTGGCGGTTGTATTTCAACACATCTTTTAGAAAGACTTCCAATCTCGATTTCAAATGTTGGTTCTTTTATTTATTTATCACTGTGGCAATAGCTAGCATTTATATAACTTACTGTTTGTAGTCCTCACACCAACAATAATCAACTTCTTGGAACACAGCTTTTACCTTTTACTCCATGTTCAGAGTGGCTGAGTTATGTCTGCTGCAGACACTATTCTGTCAATCTTCATTTCTGTATGTTTAAAATTTCAGCTCCAAAGTGCCACTAATATTTTAATATCCTTGACTTGGAAAGAAAGAACTCTGCGTGCGCAGTTAAACTAAAAATATTTTGTTTGAACAACGGATGGACTGAATGAGAATCAGTTACATCCAATGGATGGCCATGCCATTCAAATACAGTATGTATGTGTGGTTTAAAGATTATTCAAATAAATACATTACACGTGCTTATTTGATTGTATAAGCACCAAAACAAATACTGCAGAAATAAGCGTGTATGACAGTCTGAAGTATGGGGGTGCGTTACATGCATTTAAATTGTCCAGAAAGATGATGAGCAGTTTGTCCTTGTCTGAACTTGTACCTAAGTTGCTTTCAGACCTGTTTCAGCTGGAGACACCCATTTTTATTTCCGTACTATGTGTGTGTGTATATCTATATTTGTATGCCCAGCAGCCTCAGAACCTATTGTAATTTACTGTACCTGAGTTATGTCTCTGACAGAAGGAACCCTTCATTATCCATTGAGATTTTTTTCACTGTCAACATTGGGTTTTTTCCTTATGCAGCTCTGAGTCCTTCTCTCAAGGAGCACTTACTTGCTTATCTTGTCCAGGTTTCTCCATCTGTAGAGCAGGCAAATGTCATGGTAAAACATACCTAAATGTGGTTTAATTTTTTTCTCATGGGAAAGGTGGTGTTGGCAGGTTTTATGGATTTTGTAAAATATCAAGTCGACTGGCTGGAGCAGGTATATCCTGAGCCAACTGCACAATGAATGCTGTCATACGTACACTTATAAATGCAAACAGTTCTGAAAAATGTGGCCCCCGCTGATACCTACACCGATCTATAGAAAGGCAAAGAATACTTTTTTTTGAGCTCCACACCCCTCACATCAGTTTGATGCTATACTTTTTGTACTTAAAATAATGTCTCAGATAACTAATCTTGTCCTTTCTTGGTTTTCCTGATTGTGCCCTCTTCTGGTTTTCCTCTTACCTTTCCAACTTTCCTCATCTCCCCACCAACTTTCTGTGTCTAAATCTCACAGATAATCTGCATAATATGTCATGCTCTCCATCCACACAGCTAGAACTATTGTCCACATTCTTGTCTTACCACATCTCACTTACTACATCACCTTTTTCTCTTGTCTTGGCAGATGCAACATTGTTCCATTTGTATCCATTCAAAATGTTTTTGCAAAGATCATTTTCCCCGCCCATCACTTTGACCATGTCCTCCACTGGCTCCTGCTTCTTTATCACATCAAACATAAGCTACTTGTCTCCACTTTTAAAGTCTTTCAGGGCCTATTCCAGGGGTGGGCAAAATACAGCCTGTGGGCCAGATATGGCCCACCAACTGATTGTATTCAGCCTGCAGGCAAGCAGCCACCAGCTCATAGGATCTGGCCCATGGGTGACTGGCGGCTCCAGCTTCTGCATGGTGTCAGATGGGTGGATGAAGCTGTTTCCAGTGTGCTGAGTGGATGGACAGGACTATTTCCACCTAGCATTGATGCGGCACCCTTATACCCACCTGGAAACTGCTAGGCACTTCCACAGCTGACGCTGGCACCTGCCCAGGGCTATTTCCACCACACTAGGTGGCTGGTGACATAAGCTGTGGGCCATTGGCAATGCATGCCCCCCAGATTTCTGTACCAACAGTGGGGCGTGAGGCTGCAGTCTGGCTGGAGCCAAGACCTGGCAGCAGAGGGGGAGGCAGTGGTTACAGTGGGGTGCACAGCTGCAGCCTGGCTGGACATGGCACCCAGGAGCAGAATGGAGTTGTGCCCCTTACTTTCAGCACCTATATGTCATCAATGCTAAAGGCGGGGCCAGGATGCGGTTCCAGGTTGGGGATGGGCATGCTACAGCTCCTGTTGTGCAGGAGAAAGATGGCTGTGGCTGTTACGAGCACACCAAAATTCACTGAGTGCCCCTCCAGCCAAAATAATTGCCCATGCCTATTCCCACCCTCCCTACTTTCTGTCATGAAGTATCAAGATGTCAGCTTTTCCTTCTAGTTGACCTATGATGCCAGTCTCTGTCTCTCAGTTGTTACATTTTTAAACACTTTTTTTCTCCTTTACTACCTCATTGCCCTCATTCAACCTACTTCATAATACTTTCTTTTTTATAATGCCTGCAAAACCATTAATAATGGTTGGCCCATTGGAAACCATTCTGAAACCTATCATACTGACAAATACTACTTGATTGTTTTCCGGTACTCTCTCCTGTGTCTGTCTATCCATCCAAAACCATCCCTTTTCTCACACTTGGATAGTAAGTTTTTTGGGGCAGAAGCTTATATCCCTGGAATGTCTACAGCACAAATGAGGGCGGTACAGTTGGCAGCCTATGGGCCGCATGCAGGCCCTGAAGGGGGCCCCTCAAGCATGCAGCTCATGGGTTCTTGGGCAGCTGCCACTGCTCCCCTCCTTGCCCTTCCTCCTACTGCAGTAGCCAGGTTCTTTGGGCTCCCCTGCCCTCCTCCAGCTTCTACCTCCTATCTCCGTTCCTGGAGGGTGTTGCATAGTGGGAGGGGGCCAGGATGACCAATTTGCACACACATGGCAGGGCAAGGTGCCTGTGCTGACACTACTGTGCATGGCAGGCAGGAATTAAGCTGCCCACACTGCAAGTGGGCAGCACATATGGCAGGAGGGGAGGGGAAGCAGAGTGTTGCATGTGCAGCAGAGGGAAGCTGGGTTGCCTACATGGCTGGAAGGGCAGGAGCCACCGCTGCCCATGCTACGTGTGCAGTGGGGCACAGCATGCTAAGCTGTCTTTGTGGCAGAGTAGACCCCACCCCACACCTCATGAAATCCCCAGGACTGCAGCCAGCACTACCTATTGCCCCTGGCTGCCTGGAAGATGGACAGCTGTGGCATTTACAATAACAAAGCAAACTTCTCTATTCTACACTAGTCCTGCAACAGTCCTTAAAATGTGATACAGAGGATAACAGTCATTTGGACTTCACATTCTTTCATTTCTTAGTCTTTCTTGCTAAGAGTCCCAACAGGGTGTCAGTCATGATAGACAGTGTTTCTATGACATGAACACTTGTCCGTTAGGAGCCATACTAGGACAAAACTCATTTCACACAGGCTACTGAAGAGCCATCAGATGTTAATGACTTTCAGTCGCTATTGACCTGGGCCAATTCCAATCAGTGATCTAGGGGTGAAAGGCCCCATATTCCATTACCAGGGCTCTCAGCATCCATCTCCCCCACACACGCTTTATCTGTATAGGTATACTTTGTATATTTTTTTCTAAATGCTAGCATACACACAGCTGTCTGTCTCATTTTGTTCATAGAGTCAGTCAGTTCCACATTAGATGTTACTTCCCAGTTTACTCTTAATTGTCTAAAGTATATTTGTATTTTCATTATTTATACAACTATGCCATTAAATTATGCATTCCAGATTAAAAGAATAAAAGACTTGTTTACATTATTATTATTATTACTCTGGCATCAACTTTTGGATTTCTGTGTAAAGAAATTAATCTCCTTTCAGAGGGGGAAATCGGGAATGACAAGCGCTAGCTCCTGTTGCCTCTGGGACATAATTATGCTCGCAAATTCCAAAACAGAAAAATCATAAGCTTAACACAGTTGAGTCTCTTGAAAGTTTCATATCAGCATGAAGCTATGTTTTAATTATTATTTTTGTCTGCATTGTTCAGATCTTCAGTGCACCGACTAGAATAAGTGCTTATCCTAGTTAATTCTTCATGAGGCTTATGTCATTGGAAGATGCATTTCATTTATCTCCTTTTTTTCTTCTTAAGCCAACACTGACTAAATACTTATCTATAAGTATTCAACAAAGGTTTTACAGTCTTATCACCCTCTTCAAAGCTCACTGGAGTCAACAGAAATGCTCCCATTGACTTTAACATATATTGGCCCATAAAAAGGTAGACATATGCTGTGGTTGCATGTGTGGTAATTTTGTGATAGAATTTACATAACCTTTCGGTGTCATAATATATTAACAAACTTTGCATGTGGTAGGAAAGTTTTGTTTCTATCTAGTGAGTTTGGACTCTAAACCTGCAGTCAGTTCTTAGATTGAGATTATGCAATTTCCTGCTTCCCCTTGAGGTTTAAAATAAAAACACTGGGAAGATTTTTCTCCATTATAATCTTTGGAATTATGAGGCTGTATTAAGAATAAATTTACATCATTCTGATGCCTAGACAATGTTATTGTATAGGCTTTATGAAAAGGTTTTTATATCTGATGGTTTTAAAAATGGAGCCTGTGATGTATGACTTACTTGGAGAAAGTGAACTTATTTTGTATGTTGTAACTTGTACAGCATTACTATTTGAAAAGCAGTACAATATAAGAAAAAAACCATGAACTGTAATTTAGTGCAAGATCAATTTGGTTTATTGTTTCAAAAGCCAGTTAAGATTGCTATTTAGCCACACAGTAGAAGCCAGCCAGTGTGACACTTTGTAGACTAACTTATTCAGAGGAGCATGAACTTTCTCATGCTATAGCTAACTTCATCAGATGCTATGAATAATAATGGATGAAGTGGGCAGTAGCCTATGAAAGCTCATGCCTCTCTCAATGCATTAGTGTATACTGCCTTGCTTCTAGTAACATAGTAATAACACATTACTACTGCGTTTAAGGAAAACAGAAGTGAAATCATTCTGAGTTTCGCTATTTTCTTCAAGGCCAGGATTTTATCCCACCTATTTAAAGCAAGAAAATGAATACTTAAGGACATTACACCCACACTCTCTAACACTAGGTTTTCTGTCATGTCTATCAACATGCCATCTAATACATTTCCATCAAATGTAGAGAAGTATTTAATCACAACATAATTTTAAATGAGACCCATGGATAGTTCTGGGTCATTATTCATTATTTTAACTTGATTTATGAATCAAAATATTTACTCAAAAGGTATTGTTAAAAATAAAGTACCTGTTTTAGATGTATATAGACACATACACCTACACCTCTCCATGTTGCACACAAATAGTACAAGCAAGTTAAAAGAACATTTTTGAGGTTGCAGATTCAAACTGAAAAGTATGAAAATGCCACAGTAGATATTGTCTGCATAAACTTAATTCAGCTCCTTGGTACAGGACAGGATTTTCAGTTATGAACTCTCTCTTGTAGGTAAGCAGCCATTTCTCACAAATTGAGAGAGAGACAGAGAAATTAGGAAAGAGAACCTTCCCCCATCTCTTATTATAGCCAATAGGTATTCTAAAAACCCCTCCCAGATCTAGCCCAGAACAAGAGATCAGGAGAAGACACCTATTTCATAGTTTAAAAAAATATTTTTACAAGGATTTATTTCAACATGCAGGGCATCAAGTATGGCAGGGCCTGGAGAAACTGTCCTGTATGCCCTGCTGTAAGTCTGGTCCTTAAATGATGGACTTTAGTACCTAAAGTGGCAGTTAGGGACTTAAATTCACTTCCTTTGTAGATTTAGTTTTTCAGCAGATCTCCAGTCTCTTTATCTTAACAAAGAGACGTTCAAGGAGGTTTGATCATAGCCTGTAAGGAATTTGATCTAGCAGACAAAGGGTATGTGCAGACATTACACTTAGATTAACCTAACTAGGGTTAGGTTGATCTAAGTGTTAATCTGTACATGTGTTTGAGAAGGTCAGGTCAAACCTGGCCAGCCCAGTCTAATTTAATTCACCTTAATGCACAGCACTAAGTTAGATCAGGTATACATTAGCTCAGTCAGAACAGCTACACACTTTCAGAACACAGGCTTGGGACCAAAGTCCAGCTGCTCGCCCTAGCCCCAGGGCACCTACAGGTTGAGGGATGTCCTCCTCAGCAGCTCAGCGGCTGAGAGAGATTAACATGAGCTGGCAGTGCAATGAGGCCATCAACAAAGCCAATCACACCTTGTGTATTAGCAGATGCGTGACCAACAGATTGAGGGAGGTGATGCTCCCCCTCTATGCAGCGCTGGTCAGGCTGCAGTTGGAATACTGTGTCCAGTTTTGGGCGCCGCACTTCAAGAGGGACATGGAGAATCTGGAGAGGGTTCAGAGGAGGGTCACTCATGGTGTCTGTGAAAGACCCTATAAGGAGAGGTTGAGAGATCTGGATCTCTTCAGCCTATACAAAAGATGGCTGGGGGGTGACCTTGTGGCTGCCTATAAATTTATCAGGGGAGGACAGCAGGGAATTGGGGATGCACTGTTTACCAGAGCACCTCAGGGAGTAACTAGGAACAATGGGTGCAAACTAGTAGAGAGTAGATTTAGGTTAGACATTAGGAAGACATTTTTTACAATAAGGGTGGACAGAGTCTGGAGTGGGCTTCCAAGAGAGGTGGTTCTGTCACCTAACTTGGAGATCTTCAAGAGGAGGTTTGACAATCACCTGGCTGGGGTCGTCTGACCTTGGTCCTCTTTCCTGCCAGGGGCAGGGGATCGGACACAATGATCCATTGGGTCCCTTCCAACTCTATAATATATGAATTCTCCCAGCAGTCCGCACAGGATGCAACAAGCGCCGGTCCCAGCTGGCAGCAACAGCATCCTGTCATCTGGTGCACAGATCAGGGGCCCACCCACACCTTCCAGGAGGACTGCAGTGGTGGGCCAGACTCCTTCTGGGGATATGGGACCCTGACCTGCATACCAGATGATAGGAGGCTGCAGTTGCCATCTGGGACCAGCGCTGGGCACAGCCTGTGCCCAACGCCAGGAAGATTGGTGCTGCCACTGGCCCAAGGCAGCAGCAGCAGCCTCCTGTCATCCAGCATGCAGATCTGCCCCTGGGAGGAGTCTGGCACAGCCCCACAACCCTCCCAGGGGTGCGGGACCCCGGATCTGCACATGGTATAACAGCATGCCTCCTCTTATCCAGGGTGCAGATCCGGAGGCTCACAACCCCTGGGAGTGTGAGCCCCCAGATCTGCACACCAAATGGGAGGAGGCCTCCGCTGCCAGCAAGTGTCAGGATTTTTGGTTTGAACAATTTGAGGTACAGTTTCCCAGAAACCTCTGCACCAATCTTTTTGAAACTTGGCAGGCTTCATGCCTTCAGAAGGGGCTACCATCCCAGCAATTTTCATCTAAACCAGGTAAGACATGACAAAGTGTTAGGCATTTTCATGATTCCCCATTACAGCCTGTGGGCGAAACGTCGAAACTCATCGAAACGGCAAAACAGTTTCAACAAAACAAAATGGGACAGTGTTTCAAAATGAAACAAAATGATGAAACAAAACATTGTCCCTTTGAAACAGCAAAACAGACATCAAAACGAAACAATGGTGTTTCGCACAGCCCTAATAATAATGAGAAGACTGGGACTTCAACCAATCAACTGACAGTGGTACTTTTTTGAAAAAAAGATGACTCAATTTAGAATATTATAATCCATTTGTATGTTTAACGGGAAAGTATATAGCTTGTTTTATGATGAAATTATATATGCAAAAAGATTTGCTTTTGAAGTGAATCAAGGTTTGCCATTATTGTGTTTTTGCAAAAAGCTTTTGTTTTTATATTTATGTTCAAGATGCTAGTAAAGTAGTAGTATTTATTTTAAGGTGCTAAGGTGTTAAGAGCTAAGGTGGATATGTTATGATTAAGTCTGCAAATCTTCCACTTAAAGAGTTTGTTTTATGTGAGCATTTTAGGCGCTTTATATATATATTTCACATACATGATGTACAGATCACAACTTTATTCAATTAAAGGGTAAGATGGTGCTGGGCAAATTAATGATATAGAGTTTTTCCTCATTGATCATGACAAATGATTCCATAAAAAGTGAAGTTAGTCACAGACATGTGTACATCACAGCCTACCTTTCACAGATCCAAAGAGTTTAAAGTTAGAAGGGATGATTAGATCATCTACTCTGACTATATGGATACCAACCATTATTCAATTTTACTCAGATACCCCTATATAGTATAATAACATGAGTTTGATTGAAGCATATGTTCCAGAAAATCATCCAGTCTTGATCTGACGACACCAAGAGATGTAGAGTTCATTGCTGTTCTGGGTAGGTTGTTCCAGCAGTTAATCACCCACAGTTTTTTTTTGAATCTGTCTGGTTTCAGCTTCTAGCCATTGTTTCTTGTTATGCTGTTTCCTGCCAGGTTAAGGAGGCTTTTATTTCTAAGGATTTTCTCTTAGTGAAAGTATTTTTACTCTGAGATGTATACACCATTCAATCTTCCTTTTTTAATAAACATACTGAGCTCTTTTTCAAGTCTCTCATGATAAGACATTCTCTTCAGCCAGCAAATCATTACTGCGGCTCTTTTTTTCAGTCTCCAATTTTTCAAAATCCTTGTCTTCCTAATTCTTTTCAAGATCCTAAATGAAATATTCCAGTATTGATCTAATCAGTGCCAAATACATAGTTAAAAACTGTCCATTATGATCTTTAAATCCTTTTAAGAGACAAAGTTTCACCACTTTCCAGAATATAGCTTCCTGCTCTGTATAGCCTCTGTATAGCCTACATTCCTTCTTCCTAGCTGTATAAGTTTGCATTCAACTACCTGAAAATAAAATTTTAATTTTGCTTAAATGGCCCCACCTTACCCAACAATTAGAATCACTGTGTGTGTTTATATTAAGGTGCAATAAGGTGATTTAGGAAGACAAGGTTCTTGGGTAAATCTGATATCTTTTATTAGACCAACTCAAATAGTTGGAAAAAATCTTCTTAGCAAGATTTTTAGATTTAAGTACCCTTCATTGGACTGAGGAAGGGCCAACACAGTTGGGGACTGCCCACAGGTGGCCACAGTGGTCTCAGCAGTGGGGGGGAAGGGGTGGCGGGTGGTGAGCAAGGTCCGCCCGTAGCCACTGTCCGTGCTGTCAGTGACTACACACAGCTGCTGGCAACGATGTCAGCGGTGAAGTGGGGGGTGGCAACTGCCCACAGAAGCCAGCAGCAGCTTTGTCGGTGGCCAATCTCCTGGGGCACGTGCCCCCCTGTGCCCATACTATGCATCACCTATGCTGGTAAGCATGCAAGAAAGGCAGTCAGTGAAGATGTAAATTGAGGAGTCAGGTGGTGAGAGACAGGCCGAGGTGGAGAAGGAAAGAAGGGGGATGAATGTAGCAGGTAAATAGTCTAGAGGTACCTGAGGACTCAGATGTCAGGCAGGTTATAATGTGTCATAAATCCAATGTCTATATTTAGTCTATGATTTTTTGTATACAGGAGGTTGATGGTGTGAGGTTCATTGGCTCGCCTATGAAAAATGTTCTGTAAATTCCCTTTTAGGATTCATAGATTCATAGATGCTAGGGTCAGAAGGGACCTCAACAGATTATTGAGTCCAACCGCCTGCCTAGGCAGGAAAGAGTACTGGGTTTCAGATGACCTCAAACAGATGCCTATCCAGCCTTCTCTTAAAGACCCCCAAGACAGGGGAGAATCATAGAATCATAGAAGTAGGGTCTGAAGGGACATTGTAGATCTTCAAGTCTGACCCCCTGCCTGGGCAGAAGAAAAACTGGGCTCAAATGACTCCAACCAGGTAGGCATCAAGCCTCCTTTTAAAGACCCCCAGGGTAGGAGCCAGCACCACTTCCCTTGGAAGTTGGTTCCAGATCCTAGCCACCCTGACTGTAAAGTAGTTCTTA
>NW_017728886.1:229089078-229090288 GCF_001723895.1 Crocodylus porosus
AAAGGCAATCAGGTTGGTCTGACATGACCTGCCCCTAATGAAATCGTGCTGGTTGCCCTTGAGCATCATCCCTGAAGCCGGCCCATCACAGATATGCTCCTCGAGGATCTTCTCAAAGAGTTTCCCTAGGATTCAGGTAAGACTGATGGGCCTATAGTTGCCCAGGTCCTCCCTCCTCCCTTTTTTAAAGATGGGGACCACGTTGGCTATCTTCCAATCATCTGGCACCTGGCCCAAGCACCATGAGTGCTCGTAAAGCCATGCCAAAGGTCCTGCAATAACCCCTGCTAGATCCCACAACACCCTGGGGTAGAGAGCATCTGGACCCGCTGATTTGAACACATCCAGCCCCTCCAGAAGCTCTCTAACCCAGTCCTCCCCAACCTGAGGCCTGGAGGCATTCCCCTCAAGTCTGTCTTGCATCACATGTCCCAGTCCATGCCCAAGAAAACAGAGGTGAAGAATTGGTTAAAGTAGTCTGCTTTCTCCTCTGGCGCAACCACCAGATTGCCCAGAGAATCTTGCAGGGGCCCCACATTTCACAGTGCTTTCTTCATCCTCCCTATATATTTGCAAAAGGATTTTTTATTATCTTTGATCTTGGACTCTAGTCTTAGCTCTTATGTCCGCCTTAGCTTTCCTGACAGCCCCCCTACAGGCCCGAGCAGAGGAGGTATACTCCTCTTCGGAAATAGCACCCCCTTCCACCAGGTGTACACCACCTTTTTGGCAATCAGGCATTCCCGGACACCCTTGGTGAGCCAGGGGGGCTTTTGGGCACTCCTGCCCCTCTTGCTTTTTGTTGGGATGGTCACCCCTTGGGCCCTGCGTATTGTCTCCTTAAAGGAAGAGCACTGAGTTCCCCTGCTCTTAAGAACCCCAGCGCCTCTCACACTAACCTTCTCAACTCATTGAAGTTGGCCCTCTTGAAGTCTAGGGCTACCACCTTGCTGCAGGTCCTTGACACCCTGCGCTGGATGGTGAATTCCAGCAAGCGATGATCGCTATCGCCCAGGTGGTCAAGAACCTGGAGTCCCCTTACCAGGTCATTGCCTGTGTCCAGGACCAGGTCCAACAGGGCATTTCCTCTGGTGGGACTGTGCACCTCCTGAATTAAGTGGAGGTCCTGTATCTCAGCCAGGAACCTCCTGGAACGGTCCGACCTGGCTGACTGTTCCTCCCAGCAGATGTCTGGGTAATTTAAATCATC
>NW_017728886.1:229090388-229098132 GCF_001723895.1 Crocodylus porosus
TTGCTCGTTGTCACAGAGCGCCACACCCCTGCCTTTCCTTCCTTCTCTATCCTGCCTGTAAAGCCTATAGCCCCTAATGCTAACTGCCCAGTCATGGGATGAATCCCACCACGTTTCTGTAAGCCCTATTATGTCTGGGTCTGAACTGGCTATTCTGAGGGCGAGTTCCTCCTATTTGTTCCCCATACTACGAGCATTGGTATATAGGCATTTAAGGCCTTGCCTAGCTGCATGTGCCACCCCATGATTTGGGAGTCTGTCTAGACCCGTTTCTTACTTGGACACTCCTAGCATTTGTCACCTGTCTTGCTCGGGTGGTGTCTCCTCGTCTTCCTGCGGCCCCCTCCCCGTCAGTTTGTGACCATTGTTTCTTCTTACCCCAAGAGGCACCCTGGTGAACAGAGCATCCCTTGCTGCATCCCCCTAATAAATTTGTAGATGACCACAAGATCATCTCTCAGCCTTCTCTTGCTGAAGAGGTCCAGGTCTCTCAGTCTCTCCTCATAGGGCTTGTCCTGTAACCCTCTAACCATATGAGTGGCCATCCTCTGGACCCTTTTGAGTCTATCAACATCCTTCTTGAAGTACAGAGCCCCAAACGGGACACAGTACTCCAACTGTGGTCTGACCAATGCTGCATAGAGAGGAAGTAGCACCTCCTTGGCTCTGTTTGTCATGCATCTCCTGGTAAAGTGCGGTTAGATTTCTTCACACCGACAACTCATGTTCATCTTGGAGTCTCCTATGACTCTGTCTACTTTCTACTTCTGTGTTGCTGAGAGGGTCACTTCCCAGCCAGTAGGTGTGCTGGATATTTTTGTGCCCTAGGTGCAGCACTCTGCACTTATCCTTTTTGTACTGCATCCTATTGTGTACTGCCCACTTTTCTATTAGAAAAGGATTAGAACTGAGAGATTGGAGAGACAGCATTTTTCTTATGAGAAATGTGCCCCCACCAGTAAATTGGGTATTTTTGTCTTTAATAGATTTCCAGTGTGCATTCATTCTTGTGTGAAGTTTTTGTTTGGTCTCTCCTACATATTTTCCATCAGAGCATCTGTTGCATTGGATGAGATATATGACATTTCTGGAGCTGCAGTTTTAAGATCCAGGAATGCTGGTGGTTCTGCTGTGGGTTGTAATTATTGTGGGGGTGGTGGAGATATGTGGGCAGGTTTTATATTTCTTGTCATGGCATGGTCTGGATCCTTTTGGTGTGTTTTGGGCTGTAGGAAGTTTGCTTCTGGTGATGAGGTTAGCAAGGTTCAGTGCTTGTTTAAAGGTTAGGATGGGTGGTTCTGGGAAGATCTCTTTAAGAATTTTGTCTTCTAGTATGGGTTGCAATTCTTTGAGGATTTTCCATTTAGGTTCAAGGGGAGGGTGATATGTCATAACCAGTGGTGTGCAATTCGTGGGGGTTTTCCTTCTGTACTGCAGCAATTCTTCACATGGTATCCAGGTGGCTCTTTCAAATGTGTGATCTATCTCTCTGGAGGAGTGTCTTTGTTGAGTGAAAGCCTTCTTAAGATTTGTGAGTTGGCAATCCTGGGTGTTCTCCTTAGTGCAAATTCAGTGGTATCTGAGGGCTTAGCTGTATATCACAGCTTTCTTGGTGTGTTTAGGGTGATTGCTGGTTCTGTACAGATATATATGTTGGTCTGTGGGTTTCTTGTATAACCTGGCCTGTATTTTACCATTCTAGATACTGATCATTGTGTCTAAAAAGAAGATGTTGATGTTGGAGTATTTAAGAGATATTCGGATGGAGAGGTGATAATTGTTGAATTTCTGATGGAACTCAATCAGGGATTGCAGGTCTTCAGTCCAAATGATGAAGATGTCATTGATATAAACCTAAGTATAGCAAGGGTTTGATAGTGCAGTACTTGAGGTAGCTCATAAAAAGTTTGGCATACTCTGAGGCCATTTTGGTGCCAACAGCTGTGCCCATGGCCTAAAGGAAGTGTTAGTTATTGAAAGTCAAGTTGTTATGTGTGAGAATGAAGTGTATAAGGTCAGTATTATCTTTGGGTCTATACTCAGAGTGGTCATCTAGCTCTCATAGGGATGTAAGGCAGGCTTGGATGCCATCCTAAATCATGAAGGTGATTTAGGCATGCATCTACATGTGGACATGCTAATGCACATTAAGACACATTAAATTTAGGCACGAATAGCAAAGCTACACTAGCGCACATGCCAATGCACTAATGTGTATTAACACAGTGTGTATTTGTGACAGAACACCCTTTTGGGTGTCTGTCACTTTAAGGGCTGGAGCAGGGAGCTGCCAGGGGGCTAGTGTAAGGGGAGGAGTTGTGGCCCGTGAAAGGAGCGTAGTTGTCTGGTGAGGGGCCAGGGGTGAAGTAGGCCTGTAGTTGAGTGATCACTCAGTCCCATTCGGGTGAGGGTCGTGGGAAAGGCCCAAAAGACCACGCCAAGCCTGACCGAGGGGTGGATAAAAAAGCCTGAGGATCTCTTCAAGTAGGGTGGAGTAAGTGTGGCCTGGATAGGCAGTATGCAAGAGACTGGGTGAGAGCCAGCAGAGTGCAAGAGGCCCCAGTAAGAGTGGGGTGGTTTGTGTGTGGCCTGAGAAGGCAGTGTGAGAGAGACACAATTATGTGTCCAGTTTGACCCAGCTTTGAGAACACACTATGAGACATCAGCAAGGCATGGGACATGTGTAGGGATGGTAGAAATGTGTACTTATCACCCACAGTCATCTGGGCACACAAAGGGCAGCCTCCTGCCTATTTAACATCACAGTCATTTATCAACAAGGTTTGGCAGGAGAACAAGGCAGGCAGTTTGCCCAGAGACAAGGGTGGGGCCATACTAATACTGGGCCTGGAAGGTGCCTTTGTCACAGTATCCATTAACACATGCCATGCTAATGCACATTAGTATATCTGGATGTACAGTAATGTGACTTAGCTATTCGTGCCTAAATTTGTTTAAAGTATGCTCTACTGGTATAGTATGGTGGTAATTAGTTACTGAGTAGTACTAGATTAAATTCCCTCAATTCCAATGCTGGCAAAAGTGCTAAAAAATCAGTTAACTGAGTATCAGATTCACAAGTAAAAAGTAGGTCCTCTTGTTTAACAGCCATTTACTAGAGCATGGTGTTTCCAAGCCAAGTCCTGGTCGTCAGTTTCAGTTGAAATGACTTGCCCCAGTACTTTTGAAGATTTAAGCCTGAGCCTCTATGAACTTCATTTACCTCATCTGAAAATTAAGTGCAAATGTTTTCAGGATTGGGCCTTAATCTCAGGCCAGGAGCAGTAGATAGAACTCCTATTTTCATTCTTGTTTTGCAAAACTGGAATAAAAATACACTGACAACTGGCAGAAGCTTTGCAAACCTCACAAACAATTTTCACGCGCTGCTCCATTTAACTGCAAAAATACTGCACTGTAATTATGTAGTTTTTCAGCATAATGCTTTTACCCAACTGCTGCACATTGTGGGTTTTCATGCTATTGTATTGTTTTAATGGCTGCATGGATTTTATTTCTGAATAGCAACATTGACTAACAACATGAAAAGGAAACCTATATCAAAATATTCTGAATAGCTGATAGAATTACCTTACGGGGCAATTCCAAGGGTTAGTAAGCACAAACAATGGCACATCTTTTCATTTTCATTTATTTGTAAAATCCAGTGACTCAATGAGGGGCAGCTTCTGAAAGCTTCTTTGCCTTTATTCAACTAAAATCTCCACTGAAATGAAGATCATAAGGATTTGGTCATAAACAGCATGATACTCTTAAAATTAGTATTGGTATTAATGCTACAGGGCCCATTAGATTTGGCAACATATAGACACACAAGGAAAAAGATGTTCCCTGCTTAAAGGACTGTAAAAATGAGTTCTGTACAATTCAACATTAGTAAGCAACAAAACAATAACACTTAACACATACTATGGAAAGAGTAATCAATTTCCAAAGAGCTGTAGAGGAACTAACAACATAAATTATCTTAAGAATTACAGCACCCCCCTCCCCCCCCAAAAAAAACAAACAAAAAAAACCCCACATGAATCCCTAAGGGAAAGCTATTTTTCAATACCAAATGTGAAAACTAGAACAATCCTCATTTTCTGGATCATTCTCTGCTCAAACCCAAACTGTATTATAAATAAAAATTGGTTTCTTAAAACATGAGGAGTTAGGATTAACTTTCTACTGGGAAATCTATTTCAAGATAATTGAATTCTGTTGTGACAAAGAGAAAATGCATGCAGATAATTAATTAGAAACAAATTCAGGATAGAAAATTAATACTTGATACTAAGTACCAAGGTACAAAATCATATAGGTAAAGGAGCATGATTCTGAGTCATGGATGTTTTTAAAGGAGATTCCTTTCTATATTATCGATTTTCTTCATACCCATTATAGAAATCACCCATTCCAGGGTGATGTATTAAAGTTCTGATCCTACAACATGTATAAGCATTTTATTTTACTTCTAAATGTAAATAAGTGCAAATGCATTTGAAGATATATACCATAAGAGGCAATTACTTTTAAAAACAATTAAATTCTATTTTTTTTTTTGCTCCTAACAAATGTACATTGTAATGGAAGTAGAACAAATAGTTTTAATAAACCAAAGGTGGATGGAATAAATATGGTAGTTTAAGCATTTCATCAGCAAAATTGCACCTGTTTTGAGGAACTCCTGATCAAACTGTCTTGTATGAACAGAAATCTTCTGTAGTCCCTTTTCATGTAATTGCCTTTGCTAACTAAATAGAAATGCTACTGAGTGCAGAGTATGGTATTTTAAAATCTATTTTCTCAGAATGAGTGTTTTACTTTTGCAGTTTCATAGCCGTTAGTCCTTTCCCAGCACTAATCATGCAAGTGATGTCATAAAAAGTAACTTTTATAAGTTTTAATCACATATATTTCAAATCTCAAATAGGCTGTTCAGACAATACACTGTTTAGAAGACCCTATTATGCTATGCAGTAGTGTGTGATGAGGAGATGCTACATTTATTTTAGGAGAGGAAGAAATCTGTATTTCATTTGTTACACTGCTAACTTCACTTTAGGTAATTGCATTCAGCTTTATTATTGCCCAGAGCAATAACTGATTGTTAGTTATTGAAGTCTGAAATGATTTTCTCATTTCCCAGGGGAATCTGGAGATTTACATGGTGCACAGCAGTAACTAATAGATATAATCTGGTCATAATGTAGCCATATAATGTGTTATTTACTTGTTGAGAACACGGATGTTGAACATTTTAACATTTCCTCAAGAAGTGTGGCAGATTTTACTCATGATATGTGAGCATTAAGTGCATGCTACTTTTACTTTCAAGGATGTTAAAATGCCAAAAGCTATCAAAAGGTATATAGCATACTGGAGATAGCAGTCTTATACCTACACAACTTAATTGAAAATAGCACTTGAAAATCAGTGTGTATATTAATAAGGTAATTTTGGATAAGTAATATTGAATTTACAGTAAATACACATACATTTAGAAATGGGTATGCTGATACAAACAAGGTAAAATTCACACCAGGACATAGTAAGGTTTAGGTAGAGCACAAGTTCTTGCGCTTCCTTGAGTGACTGTCCCTACCAATTCCTCTTTTGGTACACAGGTAAGTTATATGCATGGCACCAAATCTTTCTGAATAGTAGCATCTATTGAGGTGGCACCATGCATTTCCTCTGTCACCTTGAAGCTGAAGGGAATAAATACAAGCCAAATGTCTTCCATCATAGTTTTGAACTCCTTTGGAACAGGGAATATCATTTCTTGTATGTTTGTACACTGCCTTGTACAATGGAGTTCAATCTACTTGTAGCCTCTATTCCCTACTGCAGTATAAATGTTAAATAATACTTGTTTTGAAGCTGGAAACATTGGTACAAACATCTGCTCTCTCAAGTCTGTTCAGATGAATTATCCAGGAGGAAGAAAATAGAATCTGGTCTTTTAACATAATTTTAAATCCATAGTTATGTAGAGAAAATACTTCACTTTGAGTATGCTGAAAGATGGATTTTTGCTGTTAAATAAACAAACTAGTCATCCAGTGCAAGGTGATCTCAGTCTTATAAAATGCAGCAGCAATGCAAGTATGCAGTACATGGTACTTGAATAGATAAAATACCAACTGCTGCACAGTATAATAGTGGTAAACATGTTTTATTAAAGCAGGCTTTCCTCTCTATCGAATATGAATGTTTTATGAAGGTTTCAAAGTATTCCTCATGGAAACATTAAGGAATCCATTCTTCTCTCAATGCACAGGGGATTTTTGCACATTATTCACATTAAACTACATAAATACCTGGTGCAACAAAGGTGACTAGATCCTTAACCCTTAGGGTCTTCATTGCCCTTTCAATGTAAATCTCACTTTTTCCAGTTTCCTTTTCTTTCCTTTCTTTTCTATCTTATTCTTCCTTCTTCAACACAAAGAGACTACTAGCATGGTATCCTATTACTCATTGTGGGGCAGTTCTCTACTTTACACCTGGGCCACTTGCCCCCTTCCCCAATCTTCATGCCTGCTTGCTGAGGGACCACACCACAAAATTTAAATCTAGATCCTGTTTCTAAATTTGTCAGAGGTCAGAAATGTTCAATTCTGGATTTTGTCTCTGCTCTCTGGATTCTAGTCCAATTATTTTAGCCTATAGTACATTGGAAGGATGAAGGAAGGAAAGAATGACAAAGATAAAGACAGTCATAACAATGAAGATGAGGACATGAGAAATACTACTGTTTGCTAAAATTATATAATAAGATCACAAATAAAAACCACAATCTACATCTTACCTGAAACCAAAAATAAACAACTAAAATACATAAACACCAAACAACATCAGAGGAAAAACACAGGCCATGCAATATGTTCTGAGGTTACATGGATTTGGATCAATTTTGGACTAAGTGATGATATTTTAAATCTTAGAGCCATTGCTGACAGTTCCCTCTCTAACTGAGAGCACTTTCCCATAAAGAATGTGCTTTGTTTGTTCTGCTCTTCATACGCCAGCCTGGATTCACTGCTTCATCTGCACCTGCACAAACTATAAATAAAATCACCTGAAGCAAAAAGACCAGGACTCCAATGGATAATCTGACATATTATTCTGTGATGGATCACTGAAGATAACACAGTACTAAAAATGTCACGTATTATGCTAAAGCCATATATCACACTGTTTCTGTGTTGGACCCACAGTAAAGTCATACTTAAAGTTGCTAAAGAAACTGAGGCTTTTAAAAAAACACTAAGCATTGTAGCCAAAATTAAAATGCTACAGTCTCACCAAAGCTTTTACAGCTGTCCTTAGCCTCTCCTAGTTCTCAAATCGCTTTATCCTTTTCTAACTCTTCTTTTCCTTCTCTCACACAGAACTTCATACCTATTCTGTGTGCCTCTATTTCTATGTGGCATGTAAAATCCACCTTTGCATCCATCTTTCAGATGCCTGATTCATCTTTACCTATGTTAAATTTAAATGCTACCCTTCTAAAATGCACTTAATATGTACATTTCTTTAATTCTGAATTTTAAATACTGTGAATTTCTACATCCTCAGGTAGGCATACACAGGCACACAGTTTGCCAACCTGGTCTTTAGTCTAGGTCGGGGTAGGCAATGTTTTTTGGCTGGAGTGCCGAAACAATCCCAGTGTCTACCTTGGAAGGTGCTGGTGTGCTGACTTGCCGGAGCCCAGAACAGCTGTTTGCAG
>NW_017728886.1:229098232-229115981 GCF_001723895.1 Crocodylus porosus
CTTGCAGCAGGGCTTGCAGCCTCCCAGCCACCTGCTGGGAGCAGCCTGGGCTCCGTGGCTGGCAGCAGCTGCTTAGAGCCTGGACTGGCGGTGACGTGCCGAGCAAAATGGCCTTGCATGCCATACTTGCCATGCGTGCCAGGGGTCGCTGACCTCTGGTCTAGATTGTAAGTTGCTCAAAAAAAGGACCTGTCTCATATATATTCTATGTTGGACAATATTGTAAACAGTCTTCTATTCATGGTACCCCAGAAAGAGTTGTATGACAATTTTTGCTGTTCTAAAAGGCAAACTTTATACGACTTTATTCTTTTCTCAAACTTGGTACAAGGAATGACCATTCTATATGGGGCCTCATTTTGCTGCCTTCAAGTCCAACCAAAATATTGCTAAAATATTCCCTTCTTGCCACCCCAACCACATGATTAAATTCTATTTTTCATACATTAACTCAGGGTTTTCAAACTTTTATAAGAAATGTACCACTTCTGGTGGCAGTGGTTAGATGCAGAGCGGGCAGGGGGGGCTTGCACATGGTAGCCCACACTGCCACCCGCTGCCCCTCCCCGTGCCCACATTGCCACACCCTGCTTTCCCACATGCGGTTCCATGGGCTGCTGACGGGCCTCACAGCTGGCCAATCAAACACCACCAGTCAGCAGCCCGAGGAGTGGCATTTGCAACTGGCCTTGGGAAAGTGGCACGGAGCAGTGGGCGGCAGTGTGGGGTGGTAGATGGTGGCAGCAGCTGCCGCATGCAAGCTCTGACCCCCCTCCCCCACATCTGGCTGGCCAGGCAGCACCTGTGCAGCCCACAGAAGGGCACCACTGCACTCACCCTCCCTGCCACCCTACTCACAGGGTAGTGCATGCTAGTACTCCATCCCTGCCTACTCGCATGTACCACCTAGGACCCTTCCAAGTACCCCTAGGGGTATGCATACCCCTAGTTGACAACCCCTGCCTTAACTAATGCCAAGATTAGATCCTTCATTTGGTATTGTCACATAAAGTAGAAGCTGAGCTTTCATTTATTGTTCATTGTTATCTACATTACTGAACAAAAGAAAAATGTATACTGTTCTTGTTAATGTGCTTTTTAACTACCTTTTTCAAACTAATCTACTGAAATCCCACATTCCATTTAATACAGCAGTATTATATGCATTCTCTTAGATTATTTGCCATTGTAATATTTTGGAATGATATACTAACTGTACAAATAAACTAAGTAGGAATTAACCAAGACTGACAGTAATATGAATAATTTATAAATTGTGAGTACATAATTTACATTCTAGTGTTGATACAGAAACCAAAACCTACTAAAAACCAACTTTTAAAAAGAACTTCTTAAATGTTGTTGGGCATATCCAAATAATGTATTAGTTCCCATTGGTAACCAGCAGTTGTTCAATTTCCTTAAAGAAAAGTTATTAGGCAAAACTGTTATCAATCAAGGACAACAGCAGTTCAGTCCATTGTTCTATCCATCATGGTTCAAAGAATGATTCAGTAACAGAAGGGTCTTCCACTGACTGCAGTAATCTGTGCAATAGGAAGTGAAGATATGGTGGAACATTTTCCTTCTAGTATACCTATTTTTATTGCTAATAAGATTTTAGTGGTGTTTGCTAGTGCTTTGTTTTCTTAAGAGACACTATAATAATACTGATCATTCTCTACCCATACTCTTTAACTGCTTTCTTAAGAGTAAGGAAACACTCGAGTAGCTGATACTTTTTCACAGCAAAGGAATATACCTAATACTTCAAGGCATACTTATCCTCTGTTCAAATTTGTATTGGAATGAAATAAATTTGTGTTTCCAGCTATATATCATGAATGGATTTGTGGGACTAAGGTTTTTATAAAGAAATAAATACGACATTTCACTGGGCCTTGAAAGAGAAGTTAATAAATATGAATCTGCTTGCTCTTTTAAGTACATGACAGCAATATTCTATCAATCCGTCTAAGAATATTTGTTATGTAGACTATAGTGTTAATCATATTACTTTCTGTTAAATTAATTCAGCATTTAAGAATAAAAGACAACAAGCTATATTGAAATGGATGTAATTGGAACCTTATTTCCAGTCTTGAGACAAAAACTAGTGAAGTATTCTGTAGGGAAAGCTTAAACAGCACAGAATTATTACTGTAAGGAAAAGCTGTCCAGCTTCTGGGCAATGAAAGACTGCCCACCCTGGCCTGTCTGTTGCAAGGGCTGCACACATTGTGGGAGCAACCCACCTGGGTACACCCCCCTGACACACACACCTACATACATACTCCCCCGACTATGCAGGCAGCAGGGCCAGAAGAAGAATGTGGAAGAGAGGGAGAGCCCAGAGGCTCTGACTACCGTAGTAGCAGGTGCAATGGAAGGAGCAAAGGCCAGAAGGGAGCCTATGGGTCATGTGCTAACCCCATGGCCTACCACTGGGACATCCATGTTGTAAGTGATACTGCTTAGAACCATCATTGTAGAACACTATGGCTCTTTTTTAAAGAAATATCACTGTCTCTGGATTCACAAGGTGGCTGTCATGAGCCTTAATGCTAAGGATATGCATTCCTACACATGCCATTGCATGATGTTCCTCATATTTTGAAATTTATCAGACAATCCTACATTTATTTATTGCAAAAAAGGAGAATTCTTCTCACTGTACCTTATTTAGTTGTCCAATTTAAGAATAAAGCTGAATTAAATACAAATGCTGATTTTCCAAGCTTTAGGGAATTATTAAATGACCTTGTCAAATCCTGGAGGATAAGAAAAACAACATTTTGCAGTTAAAGTGAGAATTTTTCCCTGTTGAAAATTGCCTGTTGTTTTTATTATTGTAAGAATTGGTCCACTGAACTTAGCACAGCCTCTGAGGTCTCAGTGAGAATCCTATGATTAATGAGGTAGCCATTAATGTCAGTAGATTGAACAACTGAAATCTGATTATATTAAAGTGCTTCCCAAACATTAGGGTCACATTAACAGTTTATTGAAACAAGCTGATAAAATTTAAAATGGTCATCTAATTCCCTAGGGTTCCTAATTGTTGCATGATAAATCACTCTGTGGAGAAATCTATTACAATGTTCCAAATGAGAAAATGTAATTTACTGTACCATTAGTGGGGTGTTTGAGGCACTTCAGTTCTTTTGCGGGGGAGTTTTGCCAGAATAAGACAAAATTCCATATATGGCAAAAAATATTTTTTTAAGGTCATGATAATGCTTGTGGCTGGAACTGTCTAAATTATGTATGAAAAATGAGACATTTTATGAAAACAAATCACTTGACAGTAACTTGTAAGTCTACTACTAAAGGTCCAGCATGAATAAGCATTCATCTATGTTTATGATACTACCATATTTGGAAGCACATTTTAGAGATATTAAAAAGTTTTTATGGCTCAATTATAGGAGCTTCTTTAAAAGAGATCAATTTAAAATTCACTTCTGGTTTCAACCCTACAAATGCTCATACTTTTTTAAAGATGAGTAAAACTACTCCCATTTTACAGGGTTCTTGTCATTTTTCCTTCTTACCACTGACGCAAGTTACACCAATACTTACGTCACTTGCCTATAGGACTTCTGTATTTTTGAGTTTACTTCACGGATTTTATTGCACTTAGTAGGAGTGTCTACACATGTAATTAATGCACCTGAATTTTCTGCACAGAAAATTCAGGCTTATTAAAGTGCACTTGGGCACATGTCCATACATACACCTGCATCAGGAGCAAATTGAGCACAACAGGAGCAGGCAAATTCAGGGTTGCCCCTGCCCTGCTCTGTCCCAGTGCAGCAGCCTGGGGGATCTCCAGGCTTCCCAGGGTGTCAGCCCCCAGCTGTCCCAGCTCTAGGAACTGCAAGTGGGGAGGAGCTGTTGTGGACAGCTCCCTGCCAGGTGAGGGGGTTTGGAGCATCCTTGAACCCTGGGGGGGGCAGAGGGACCTGTCCTGGCTCAGCAGGCAACTGCCTGCCAGCTCCACACAGATCAGAACCCATCCCAATCTCTGCAGGGCAAGGAGAGCTATCCCAGGGAAACACAGGAGGAGGGAGAGCTGTCCCAGCTGCTGGGCAGCTGCTTCACAGCCATGTGGAGATCAGGATAGGTCACCACAGTAAAGTGTCACTGTCTAGATGTGTGCAACAATTACTGTGCAGTAGGTTAATTTAATGCACTGTTTTCTAGTACCTATAGATACAGATACTAGAAATCAGTGCATTAAGCTAATCTGCCAAAGCACAAATGTAGACTCTGACCAGAAGCGAATTGCTTCCAGTCAGCCTAGGCAGGAGCGTGACACAGGGTTCACCAGGCAGCTGCCTCCCAGCCATGTGGAGATTGGGACAGTCCTGATCTCCCTATGCTGAGAGGCAGCTGCCCGGCAGCCAGAGACAGCTTTCCCTCCTCCTGTGTTCCCCTGCTCCCCAGGCTGCCTGGAAGCAATTTGCTCCTGGTCAGAATCTACATGTGCGTTTTGGCAGATTACTTTAATGCACTGATTTCTAGTATCTGTATCTACAAGTATCAAAAAATGGCACATTACACTAACCTAGTGCACAGTAAATGCTGTTCATGTCTAGACAGTGACACTTTACTGCACAAAAGTAAGTCTAATGCGCAGTAAAGCATCTCATGTAGATGCACCCAGTGTATCATTAGTTAGGCTCTGATCTTCATAAGTTCATTAAACTGCTTAATATTATGTCTGTGAATGGTACTATTAATTTCAATGGGTGTTATCATACACAAAGTTAAACTTGCACATAGGTATATTTTTAGGACTGGGGTCACAGTTAATCCCTATGATTGTTTGTCTCAGTCTTTTATAAAGCAAAAAAGAATGAAAAACACAAAAAATAGAAAAATGTTATTGTAAAACCACAATATTTGGCAAAGGGACACTAGCAGAAAGCCCTTCAATACAGACAAGCCAAGAGCTTCTATTGAACCAATGCAACTTGAAACAGGGTCTACAGGGAGCTATGGCTATATAAACAAGTTGTCAGAAGCTAAAATAGCATATTAACTTATGGTGCATTAGCTGTTCTGCAGTAACTGCCCATATGCAGTTACTCTTATCCATAGCAAATCAGAAGTAGCTTACCTGACAATGAAAGTGGGATTTGCTTAGTACCAAGAAAGAATTCTCAGGGCTCACCCTCTCATAAACTGAAATATATCCAAACCACATTTCATGAAATTCAAAGACACCCAGTATCTTGACATTACAATGACAGTCACTTTAGAAAAGTTTACTGAGAAGAAGTCAGAAAGGTTGAGCAGTGGGATTGGTTAGGGCCTGTTACCAGTTACAATGTTCCTGTCGTTAATGTTGTCAACATTCCTTTCATAGAGATCTGTCTGCTTCTTCATTAATTTCACAAGCAACAAAGTAAACCTAGTTCTTACCAAAAGTATTATTTAAAGAGGAAATGGAGCCCAGTTTCCTGTCATTTATAACCCGAATGGTGAAGTGCTGTAAATACTACTGGATATGATGATGTATAATGCTGATGCTGGATTCTGGCCTCCTGAAAATAGGCCTCTGGCTTGATAATGCATAGTTGTGGCTATGACATGACATTTGACTCTTACTGTATATGTAAGGCTGGCCTGTTCATTCTGTATGTTCTTAAGGTCAGATGCTGGAATTATTATTTATTATTATATGTACATTTGTACTGCATGTTGGTATTTTATGTATATTATCCTAACACCTGTATGCCCCAGTCACAAATTACCATTGTGCCAGGTTCTGTAGAACTACAGAACAAGAAGATGGTCCCTGACCTAGATCCAACTTAAACCAAGAGGCAAGAGATGGGTATAGATTGATTGCAAGGTGAAAGGAAGCAATAAGCCAATATTGCTCAGAATGACAAGTAGTAGTCTGACCACACCAGCAGCCTAATTGTTGCCAGGGATATGTAAGCATCACAGAAAAAATGTGTTTTAAGAAGGTTTCTATAGAAGGGTAATGAGATAGGTGTCCTTAGTATAAAGAGCAGCACAGAGTAAAGCATGAAGATGTTGACTGGCAACTTGCATCAGTGAGCTATAAAAGATGGTATTATTAGTCAATTGTATAAATGGGTAACGACAAATTCTGTGTAAAGGTGGATCCACCATGAAGGACTTTAAAAGTTGTATGTGAAAGAAACGAGGATGCAGAAAAGATCCATAGAGAGGGATGGCATTATCAAAGAAATTGGCTAGTGACATTCTGAATAGATAGCATGGCAAGATTGCATTTGTCAAGCTCAAAGCAAAGAAAGTTGCAGTAACCAACGGGCAAGATGAGGAACATCTAGACAAGAGTTCTAGCTGTGTGGAATGGTAGGTAGGATGATAACTTATCATCCTACCTACAGAAAGAATCAGCAAGATTCAGAATCACCAAGCCCAGATAAAGGTATCTACAGATAAGTCTGAGTAGAAAATCACACCTAAATGATAAGCCTAAGTGATAGGTAGGATGGCGTCATCATCCACAATGACTGAGAAAGGGAAATGCTGTAGAGGACAGGGAGAAAGAAGAAAGAGAAATCAAGCCAGAGTGTGGTGGGTAACTTTTGAATCACATTGGATTTTTGTCTCTTTCATAGGAAGTTGTTGAGAGCCTATGCAGAGGGAAAAGTGGTGGCAGGAGGATCGCATTGCAAGCATGGGATTCAAGCTGGAGAAGAACAGATGTTGAGCTTGGATTATCTGTGTCTCTTTAAAGGATACCACTGAGGTTTGAACCCTTAAATTATATGTACCATCTAGCTGCATATGTTAGGAATTGACAAAAAATAATAAATAATTATATAATGTAATAAGTCAGCAAACCCTGTAAAATATTTTCACACTAGAGATTGACTTCCTGTGCAGTGTTCTGTGACTTCAGTACATAGTAGTAGGTTTGTGACAGAAAGTGATCACTTCAATGAGATTTTTTTTTTTATCTGTTTGTTTCAAGCCCCTTAGACTTGCAGGTTCAGATGGCTCCAAACTGAAGTCAACAGAGTTAAGCTGATTTACATCAACTTAGGATCTGGCCCACATAATCTGAAAGACTTGTTTTGAACATATTGTGGTATCAGGGGAAGATTTTTCATACACAACTTGACTGCAGTATTTTTAATTTATAGTTGAATTGAGAGGTGGCGTTCGACTACATCTTTATAATACCATATAAAATGGTGTCTGACTGCATTTTCATAATACCTTATAAAATGTCATTGTTGACAACATAAATAAAAAAATAACATTTAATAAATGTTAGGCTAATACTAAGCCAAGAAAATCTCCATAAATGCTGACATGTTCTCATACTGTTAGTGCTCTGCATAAAATAGCAACCTAAGTTAAAGGGGGAAAAAACCCATGTCTTAGGTATTTGTGAAATTCCACATGTTGGCCCCAAGACCCTGCAAGTTCACCCATGTGGAACCCCACAGAAGCTCATGGGAGGTTCTGTACTTTTATGCAAGGTTTTCATAAAACAATCTGTGGACAGGGAACTTTGAATGGTTTGCAACAGATTTTTTTGGCACTATTTGTGTAAAATTGCCTTCCAGGTTCTCCTGAAACCCCACTGAAGTCAATAGAATTACTGCAGGGATGAATTTGGACCTCTGTGTTTTGTTTATTCTTCAAAAGAAACAAGAAAATAAATTGCTTTCATGGAATAAGAAAACACACATAGTATTTACCTGAAAGCCCTGAAAGGCTCTTTCATAAATATGTGTAGTATTTGTGTTCTTGTGAATGTGTATTTGTATCTTTACAAAAAACCTACTTATTAGTAACACAGTTAAATAAGTATTTTGGTATGTGTAGTAGGAATTTCTTGGTACAAGCACTATTTACCTTATCGACTGTAATGACTCTACCAGGATAAATGCATGTTTTGTTGTAACTACGGTATTTTAAAAATGCATATTATTAATATTTTATAATAGTTTACATTTATATGGTACCTTTCATCCTGAATAACATAGGGTATTATTCATACAAGTAATCCTATTGGACTAATATGAATAGTCCATTGAAACTGATGTAACTATTCACATGATTTAAAGTTGCAGTGTCTGGCCCTGGTTCCTAGGCAGTAAATTTGTCTTCTACAGAACTGACACTTACCAAGCACATTAGTTCTAAGTAAATTAATTGAAGAGATGAAATCACAAATGCTGC
Source organism: Crocodylus porosus (assembly GCF_001723895.1). Taxonomy (NCBI): domain Eukaryota; kingdom Metazoa; phylum Chordata; order Crocodylia; family Crocodylidae; genus Crocodylus; species Crocodylus porosus. The sequence continues at coordinate 229,106,435 of NW_017728886.1, forward strand.
TTCTTTCAGTTTATTTACAGAATTCTATAATTATAAATAAGAGTAGGAGGCCAAATAATTTAATCTCTCTCTCTAAGGAAGACACTACTCAGTGCTGATTTAGAGCTGAGATGTCTCCTGTTAGTAAAACATTGCAAAACAACTTAATGCAAATAAGGGGTTTAATCCTAGAAACTTTTACTTTGGCAAATAGTCTTTAATCATGTTAGGAATCTCATTGAATTCAATGGGATTAATCATATGAGCTGGAGATTGCAGGATCAAGATCTAGGTCTTCCTGCTAAATCTGAGTCTCAAGATAAAACCATTCTGTATTCTAAGCATGGGTTCAATGATACTTTTAATTTCTGAGGTGGAGAGATCAGCAGAAGACATTCCACAAATCACTTTATTTATGTACTGGGAATAACTGACCTTTATGTGAGACTTTGCTGCACTGAACACTTTAGACTGCTCTTTTCCTAACGTGAGTAGTTCAGATGTGGAGATTTGGTTAAGCCTATTATATAGATAGAACAGCTATGAAATTGAGGGCCAAACCCACACCCAATCTGCATGTTAGGATCCTGATCTTGGTCTTATATGAGGCCCAACTCTAGAAGATGCCAAGAAAAAAGCTATTTCTTTCACTGTTTCAATAAGAAATCAAGTTTGAGACCTTATGTTGAATTTCAACATGTAAGGGCCCCATGGGATTCCCATATCTGGAACAGAACAAACATAAGTGAGCTCATTTCAGTGCCCCCCCCCCCCGCTGAGAATATACTGTTCCTTTTGAACTTAGCAGGAGCTGCACATCAGTAAGCCAGGTAGAAATTAGTTCAATAGGGCTAACAGTGACTTAATTTTGGTTGATCAAAACAGATTTTAAAGCAATACTATTGACCAGCATTGACTAAAGCATCTTATATAAATCATACTCATCAGTCAAGTGATCTACAGCCCCCCTGAGCTCAATAAGAATCCTGCCTTTTCCTTCAATAAGTACTGACTGAGGCCCAAAATAAACCTGTTGTTGGGCCTTCCTTCCCCTGACCCACCCTATTGGCTGTTACCTTTACTTGTCAGTTTGTATATCAGTTAATGTGAAAAGCTTAAATCTACAAAGAGACTTTGGCACTGTAATACCTAACTGGACACTTTGCTGCTTAGAGGAGTGGAATCTTCAGCCCCAAGACAGGTGCCTGGGCAACACAAACATTAGGGAGAGCTAGTGCCTTGAAGTGGAATTCACAAAAGCCAGCACAGGGCCAATGTAAGTTAGCCAGTAGGAAATGCCAAGGAATTAGGTACTTATCTCCAAGTGGGATCCACAGCTGCTAACCATGACCCTCTCCTGGAGTTAAGATACCTAACTAGACAGATGACAGAGAGGTAGTGCCATTAACCCAGTGACTGAGGGGCTTGTCTGCAATGTGGGAAGCCTGTTTTCACATTCCTGATCTGTCTCATTTGGATCAAGTTACTTGAATCTGTTTCTCCTTGTTTCTGTGTGTGTGTGCCCTAACCATCAGTCTCTTGCTTCTTGCTCTAGTTAGTTCTCTCTCTTTCTGACTATTTAATTATTTATGCAAAGTGAAACAGCTCCAACAGGATAGCTTGAGGAAGCCACACCTCCAGAATGCACCATCGCATGGCAGTTAGGATAATCTCCTGGGCCAGGGACAAAAGTTACACATAAATCAGTTTAAGTGATCAGAAACTGCTTTAAACCTGTATCGCAGGGCACTAAGGTGTCCTGCTCCCTTAAGGGCTGAAATTGCTAGGGAGAGAGCCCTAACAGTCAGTGGGGAACCCCCCAGCTGCGGGTTACCAGGGCAGCAAGAATGAGAGAGTTGGCCCGCACCTGCCAGCGGTCAGCTGACCAGAAGGGGCAGGGCCTGGCACATGTATAAACCCTGGGACCAGGAAGGCAGTTCTCTGCTAGTGGCCAAGGGGGAAGGAGCTCTCCTAGAGGAAGCAAGTTTAGCTTCCAGTAATGTTAAGGGACAAAGCACACCCTGTGCAGCTTGAGTTATGTTATAGCCTAAGGGCTTGCATGTTGACTTCTATTTATAAGACTGGGGGATTGGGCTGAGGTGAAGGAGGAGGCCTTATTGGGGGCCACTACAGTGTGGGGACCCCAGCACCAGAGAGGTGCTGGTATTCAGGATACGCAAGCCCTGGTGCCAGACAGGGCATGGTATTTGGGGTGAACAGACCCCGGTGCCAGAATGCACAGTGACAAGGGGGTAGAGCAGACCCCAGTGCCAGTGTGGGCACAGAGAGAGACAGGGTTGTGGAGAGGCCAGTGACAACCCGAGGCCAAGTGAAACCAAGGCCTCAGAGGGATGCTGTGGGAATACCATCTGTGATGCTTGGGGCATGGTAAAGGGGCGGTTTGGAGCCACGCACCTAGCCCATGAGACATCCAGTTTGAAATGGAACCCACAAGGGGTCTGACAACCCACAGGGTTCACCAGGTCTATCAGGACTGTGTTCAACTAGACTTGAAGGCAGCCTCCCTATTTATTACAGTTACACCAAGACGTGGCGGGTGAGAAAAGAGGGTGCCCATAGGACAAATTGGCATGGTTGAGAGGCCCTGGGGGTATCTCAGCTGTCCTTGGGGACCCCATCCCATGACAACCTGTAACAGAACATAAGTTCAGTGAACATAAACCAGTTTCAAAATGGCTGAAACTAGTTTAAAATTGTGCCAAGGGCACAGGATTGGGAAGAGGAAGCCTCGCCCAGAGGCAAAACCCCAACTGGGGAAAAGAAAGGAAAAAATAATGACTTACCTGTTCCAGGAGCCAGGAGGAGTGAGGAAGCTCAGGGCTAGAAACTGCCCACGCAGTTTGTAAGCCGCACCCATATACAGTGGGAGCCAGGTGATGTCATGAGAAGGCATCACCTGGCAGAGATGAAAGAGATCCGCAAAAGCGCGGGAAGGCTGCTGAGAGCCAAAGAACTGGCAGGAACCCACCATCCAGGAGGGGACCAGCCACAGCAGACAGCAGATGGCAGTGGAAGTGGCGGTGGCACCGGCACCAGCAGCCGCAGCAGGAGCGGCGACGGCGGCCACAACTGCAGCAGCTGCGTAAGCAGTGGGGAATCCCTGACCCAGAGAAGCCTGGCAGGGACCAAGGACACCGGCAGAGAGGCTGGAGGAGGCAGTGGCAGTGGTGGCTGGAGCATCCAGAGCAGCAGGAGCGGCGGGAGATTCCTGAGCAGAGGATCAGCTGGGATTGAAGACACCAGCAAAGAAGCTGGCAGGAAAGCTGGTGGTGGTAGCCACAGTGGCAGCAGCAGGAGCAGCAGGGAATCCTGGTGAGACCCGAAGGAGCCAGCGGAGGAACCCATGGTAACCTCAGGGCAAATTGACGGGCAAGCCTACCTACAGGTGACAGGGGCCGTAAACCCAAGTGGAGGCAGGGCCCAGAGAGGGGAAGAGAGGGACCCCAGCTGGGGCGCAGACACGGGTCCCGACCCACAGGGTGCCCAAGGCTTAGAGCGTCAAGGTATCGAGTGCAGTGGGCACTCTATTTTCTCCAGGGTCCCTCCTTCTTTTCCATTTTTTTGTTCATTTCCCTTCCTTTGGCTATACCTCACTAGTAGCCATGGTGGTGGGTTTGTTCATTTGGTGTCACAGTGGGTGTTTCAGGGAAGTGGGGTTAAGGGTCCAGGCAGTGGTAGTAGTTTCCTCTTGGGTCCGTTTATTTCCATCTCCTTTGCAAAGGAAGGTGGGTGAAGTCCTCAGCATTAGGTGAGGGTGGCCAGGATCTCAGGGAAGAAAAGAGAGAGGCAATGCAGGAACACCCCGGGAGCAGGCACTAGGGGCACCAGAGACAACAGGCCCGAAAACCGAAAGTCTCCAGGCCCACCTACCAGAGTCCGACTGGGGTCCAGGGTGACCACTGTTGTGGGGCAACACGGAGGCCAGAGAAGATACCTGTGGGGGCTGACCACAAACTAGACCTGGAGGCCCGTCTCACAAGGGTGGTGCTTGGCCAGGGTATAGGGGAGGTTGGAGCCCCGTGACTGCACACCGAGATGCATGGCAACCCTGAAGGCAACTCCAAAGGGGACCCCCTCCACTGAAGAGTGATTCAAAGTCATGGCAGGTGAGTTAGGGGGTCTCCCAGAAGACAACCGAGGTATCCTCTGGGGTCTGCATGTGCGACCTAGTCATACGAGACCAGTTGTCTGGGCAAAGGCGGCACGGGAGTGGACAGAAGAGGAGACAGGCACAAAGATAAACCTGGTTGACTACAGCAGCAGACTTAACAGATTTGGGTCGAACCGGTTTATGGAACTTCTGTCCCAGACCCCTTCCTGGTTTAAGCTAAACCAGTCCCCCACCATCCCAGATACTTTTCATCTCTGGGCTAGGCTGTACTGTCTGCTCCAGACAGCAGGACTGGCCCTGCCCCTCTGCTTCTTAGCCAGACCAGGGGTGGGGGCATGGCCAGCCACCAGCTGACATGGCCCCCTAAGGTTAAGGGGCAGGGAGGGGGGTTATTCCCCCTCCCTCCCCCATTCCTCTAGGGAACTGCAGCTGGGACCCTGTTAGGATTCGACCCCCTTCCCCACCCCAGGGGCATGGCCAGACCCCATGGCTGGGGCTGGGGCTGGAGCTGGGGCTGGGGCTGGGGCTGAGGCAATGGCTGTGGTTGCGGGGCTGAGCTGGACTGGCCCACAGGTGCTTTTGAAGGCAGGCACAGAGCCCAGCAGCTACCCACTATGGAGGTTTGTGTGCCCACAGCTGCCACTGCCACCGCAGCCCCTGCATGGTGCTTGCTTGTTGCAGGTACCGTGCAGGTGATGTGGTGCCAGCTGCGAGCTTACAAGCCCCTGTGGCAGGAAACTACCAGGCTCTGGGCCTGTCAGCACCTCCAAGCTGGCTCGGGCAGCTGTGGGCACAAAAGACTCATCTGGGCTGGCCCTTCCAGCGCCAAGGCATCTTCCTGCAGCTGCAGCCACATCGCCTCCATGCTGCTGCCCAGCCAGCCACTACCCACGCACACTAAGCCAGGCTGTCATGGAGCCGCACCGGCATGGAGGGGCTCTACCCCCATGGCCCAGCCTGGGCCAGCCCCACTATCTGCCTGCCTCATCCGGGGCTGAGGAGGGCTGGCTGTTGGCACTGCTGAGGGCAGGTGTGGAGGGGCTGACCTGGGTCAGGCTGGGCCACAGAGGCAGGGCCCTTCCCAGCCAGCTTCAGCTCCTTGACCACCCAGCCTGGCATGGGTGCAGGGAGCTGGGAGCAATCCAGGCACACAACTCCTGCAGCCCCAACCCAAGCTGCAGATGGGCCAGTCCACCCAGCCCCACAGCCACAGCCTCAGCCCCAGATGAGGTGAGCAGATGGCAGGCCATGCCGGCCCCCTCCGGTCATGCCTCCTACCATGCAAACAGCCAGCAGGGCAGAAAGCCAAGCAGACCCCAGCTGGGGTTCCTGTTCCTATGCCCATGCCTGAGAAGGGAGACAGGAGTTTAATCTCCTTCCTTGCCCTGCCTGTGCCTGAGGCTGCTGCCCAGCTTGACTCTGGCCATACCCCCCGCCATGCGAGCAGCCAGTAGGGCAGACAGCTGAGCAGACCCTACCTAGGGTCCCTGTGCCAGTGGGACAGAGAGGAGACAGGGAAGTTTAATCCCCCTCTCTGCCCTCCTGTCCCTGAGGTGCTGTCTGGGCTGATGTCTAGCCATGCGCCTCCTCTCCCCATTTAGGAACAAGCCTGGCAAGAGTTGCTTCCCCCTTTCCTCTCCTGGCAGATCCTGGCTGGTTCTCTGCAGCCCAGGGTGGGGGTTTAAACCCCTCCCCAATCATACTTAGAAGCCTGCCAGGGGCCTGGCCATGCCCCCCCAGGTCAGCTTCCCTCCAGCCTTGCAGCTGCTGCGGAAGGGAAGTGAGGGCTTGCTTTACTGCTCTCCAGCTTCTAGCCTGAGCCACTGCAGGCACATGGCTGTATTTCCAGAATCAAAAGTGAATATCTATTCACTTGAAAATCAGTTCAATCTACACAAGTTAGGCTAACCTGTAAAGACTGAATTAATTCAGGGTCTGGCTTTTGAATATCTGTACTTAGCTCTACAGTTCAGAAGACCTGGGTTTATTTCCTTGCTCTAAACTGAGATGTATATGTTGCGGGGGGAAGGAGAGGAAGGAGCAGAAGAAACATCTCAGTGGCATCAAGTGGTCCTTCACATGTCATATCCACTGGCAGAAAGGGTGGTGTCCAGGAGACTTTGTGCACCTCCAGAGCTGGACAGCAAATGGAGTGGATTTAGAAGATCTAGGTAGTACCTAAATGTTGGTACTTAAAGTGCAGATCTAACCCTAAGCAATTTAGTGCAGGGATATTTGGAAAATATTTCATGCTGTGTTAGAGTGATGCAAAAACAACAATAATAATAATAATAATTCACTGCAAAAATGGCTGTAAAGATGTGAGAATGTCTAAAACATATTCCCCTACCTGGAGATAAAGCTCCAACGTAAGAGGCAGTAGTGCAAAATTCTTCACCTTATCACCACATTTATGGTATAGTCTTCTACTAGCTTTCTGATCTGTCACAATGACCCTTGCCGTTCTCTCTGAAAGAATGCATCCCCTCAGGGCATTTGATAAGGTATCAAACAAAATGGCATAAAATATTCTGCAGTGAAAATAAAAAAACATATTTAATACTTTGTTTTCCTAAATATTTATTTCAAATACTACAGATTCACAATGCTTTTAATACTAATGTCATACTTAAAATAAATCACAACATGTACTTCCTGGGATCTCTTCAGAACGCAATAAAACAGATTGTTTTTAATGGCTGTTCCAGCAATGAAAAATATCTGTGTTAGGTGGAAACAACAAATTGATGCTTTTTCAATTCCTTTTAATGGCATGAGGATCTTTGCAACATGCTGTGAAAAATATTCTCTTAATGATAGGCCTGTGGCACAACTTAAGGAGTCATCAAGAAATAAATGCTCTGCTGTCTGGCTGGCAGCTTGGTGTCCCTTAATTGAAGTATTATAAGATTCTGCGCAGAGTAAAGCCTCCAGGGTTTTGTAGCTAAATGGCATGGACACCTCTGATGAGACATGCAGATGAAGATGTGTCAATACAATCTTCACCAATTTGCTGTAATAGCAGAGACTGATTAATTTTATAACCACGGGTGCTTCTATTAGCTAACCTAAGGAATGATTTAGACTTTATTAAGCGACTTATTTCTATCGTTTTCGAGAGACTTCTGCAACATAGTTTATCTCCAAGCGCTAGACAGCGACACCTTTTTCTAATAAGGATCCCAAATTTATTATTAAAAGAGGGATCATGAGCTTGACTCAGTTTATGTGCAGCTTAGTGGCAGCAAGTCTTTGTGACTCTTGGCAACTTGACTGTACTTCAGTTAACTTGATATTCCTCAAAAAATAAAAGAGCTTCATATCCTATGCAATTGAGATGGCAGCTCTCATATACATTTTTAATGTAGAAAAAGGAAATTGAAGTAACTAAATCAAAAGTATATGGCTGTATATTTTTATCTTTTTTTTCTAGGCTATAAAACTGCTTTAATATTTTATTATAATTACCCATGGACATCTAACATAATTTGGTTACACATAATCAACTAATGCTTTATATTTTAGAGCTTTGTTCAATAAAATATGAATTAGATTATTGTGTGTGAGCAGGCAATGAGTTCCAAGATTTCTCTGAACCATTTTGATGTCACAATCATGTTGCATTCTATTTAATGAATACAAAAGTGACCATTGTACATTTCCTGCATAGTGGAGGTTGGAGGTGAGGACTTTCTTCTTGGGGAACAAGCAGGAGAAACTTACCCTCCTGCTAGCTGACACCAACCCAGACAGAGTGGGGCTCACAGAAACATGTGGGACCCAACGCATGACTGTGAATATCAAGGTCTATAGGCTGTACAGGAGGGACAGGACAGGGAAGAAAGGTAGGGGTGTGGGGCTCTATGTTAAGGAGGAATACACATCCTCATCAAGCAGCACAGGGTCAGAGGAGGGGCACACGGAAGTGCTCTGGGTTAGAATACAAGGCAGTCAAGGAGAAAGGGACTTAACGGTGGGGGTCTACTACTGACCACCCAACCAAGGGGAAGAGCTAGACCAGGAATTCTTAAGTCAGCTCACAGAGGTAGTTAGGTCAAAAGACATAGTCATCATGGGTGACCTAAACTTTCCAGACATCTGCTGGGAAGAGCAGTCAGCCAGGTCTGACCGCTCACCTAGGTTCCTAGCCCAAATGCAGGACCTCCATCTAACCCAGGAGGTGCACAGCCCCACCAGGGGAGACACCCTGTTGGACCTGGTGCTGGCCATGGGTGATGACCTGGTGAGGGGGCTGTGAGTGCTTGACCACCTGGGCAACAGCAATCATCGCCTGCTGGAATTCATCATCCAGCGCAAGGTGGTAAAGGCCTGCAGCAAGGAAGCAGGCCTAGATTTCAGGAGGGTGCACTTCAATGAGCTAAGGAGAATAGTCAGGGAGGAACTGAGGTCCCAAAGGGGAGGGGAGTCGGGTGTCCAAGAATGGTCACTTCTTAAAGAGACGATCCTCCAAGTCCAAAGGGAGGTAATCCCAACATGGATCAAAAGGGGCAGGAGGGTGCAAAAACCCCCATGACTCACCAAAAGCATCTGGGAATGTCTCCTAGCTAAAACAGAGGTGTACACCAAATGGAAGGGAGGGGCCATCACCCGGGAGGACTTTCCTGTGGTTGCTCGGGGATGCAGGGGGGCAGTCAAGAAGGCCAAGGCGGAGATGGAACTGGAACTAGCTAACCGGATCAAGGACAAGTCCTTTTTTAAATACATAGGGGACAAAAAGAAGGTACTGGGTAACATGGGGCCCTTGCAAGACATGCTAGGAAATCTGGTTGTCACACCAGACGACAAAGCTAACCTATTTAACAATTTCTTTGCCTCCATTTTCCTGAGCAGGGACCGGATCAGCCCCCGCACCGGGACCCCCTCAGGCTTCAGGGGAGGCGCACCCAGGCCAAAGGTCAGTGAGGGAACTAGTCAGGGAACTTCTGGAGGGACTGGATGTATTTAAATCAGCTGTTCCTGACGATCTCCACCCCAGAGTCCTGAGTGAATTAGCTGAGTTCATTGCAGGACACCTGGCATGGCTTTACAAGCACATGTGGTTCTCTGGTGTGGTGCCAGAGGACTGGAAGAGGGCCAGCGTGGTTCCCATATTTAAAAAAGGGAGGAAAGAGGACCCAGGAAATAGGCCAGTTAGTTTTACCTTGATCCTGAGTAAGCTTTTTGAGAGTATTATTCTGGCACATGTCCATGAGGGGCCAGCAGGGGACTGCAAGTTTAGGGGCAACCAACATGGGTTCACTAGAGGTAGGTCCTGTCAGACCAACCTGGTGGCCTTCTATGACCAGGTCACTAAATCCTTAGATGAAGGGGTAGCCGTGGATGTAGTCTTTCTGGACTTTAGGAAGGCCTTCGACACTGTCTCTCACCCCTTTCTCATTAAAAAACTAGGAGACTGTGGTGTCAACACCTGCACAG
>NW_017728886.1:229116556-229122822 GCF_001723895.1 Crocodylus porosus
GCAGGGCAGGCCCTACGAGGAGAGGCTACGGGACCTGAACCTGTTCAGCCTCCACAAGAGAAGGCTGAGGGGGGATCTAGTGGCCTGTAACAAACTAGTCAGAGGGGACTAGCAGGCACTGGGAAATTCGCTGTTCCCCTGAGCACCGCCAGGAGTGACCAGGAATAATTGTCACAAGCTGGCAGAGGGTAGATTTAGGTTAGATATCAGGAGGCGCTATTTCACAGTAGTCAGAGCGGCTATGATCTGGAACCAACTTCCAAGCAAGTGGTGCTGGCTCCTACCCTGGGGTCTTCAAGACAAAGCTAAATGAATACCTTGCTGGGGTCGTTTGACCTCAGTACTTTTTCCTGCCATGGCAGGGGGTCGGACTTGATCTGCTCAGGTGTCTTCCAACCCTACAAAGTATGAAAGAATGACTATTCAATTGATCACTGACTTCAGTTTCCAGTAAACGTTACGCTCTTTTCTATGGACGGACTGGTGAGCAGCACCTTTCTTCATAGTTCAAATGCATGCATTAAGGGATTTTTTACTCAGGTTATGGGACACAATCAGACCTTGTATTTTTCCCTGGCTAAGTAGCTCCCAGACAAACTAATAAAGCATATATTGTTCATGGCAACCACAGAGGTATACCATAAGTCATATCCTGAATTAGGCAAACATGAAATGGACTGCTGAATACAGCACAGGTCTTAGTTACCTTCTGCACATATTGCCCATGAAAGAAATGCACAGGATTTGGACCGTCTGAAACCCTGAAGACCCGGGTCTGAATTTCATGACGTGAGTTCATTGCAGTAAGGTACTAGGAGGGCTGTACATAAATGCTGAGATTGACATTTATTGTCACATTTTTGATCCAGTATTCACATAATGTTTACTTTTTTTATTCTTAGCCATTTTTCCCCACTTCTGTATTCACTTTTTTTCCCTATCTGTGATTAATAGGCAAATTTTTGTGAACAAATTTCAGCCTTTGGTGGTTTCTGTTTGCTTTTCCTGGTCCATATTGTTTTCTCTTTTCCTGATTGACTGAAAATGCTTTGAAGAGTAAAATCACAAATGATGAACAGTAAATAACAAATATTCTTGCCTATACACAAAGATAACAATTATTCTCGTTACAAGACTTTCCAGTTATTAAATTCCAAGGGTATAAAAAAATAGATGTTCAGGTTTAAGACAATCACTAGGATGAGAGAGTTTCAAGACAGTCAGGCTATTTCACATCTACTATATTTTTCAGGTTTCTTCTTCTGAAGCATCTGGTGTTGCCACTGTGAGAGACCAGACACTGGACAATGTGGTCCATGAGTCTGATCCAGTCTGGCAGCTTCTATGCTTCTGCCTGTGATTATGGGCATTCATACAAAGGAACTGCTTTCCAAGCATTTATATGAACCAGAGCCTGTTCATATGAATGCCTGTAAATAACTATCAGCTGTTTGGAATCCAAACAAATATTTGTAAACAGCATTTTTGCTATATCCAATGTGTTCTGCTTTTACTCACATACACATATAATTAGATTATATAGCTAATCCCATATACAATACATATAAAATCTAACTAATGTTTCATTTTTTATTTGCTGCCATACCCACCGTCCTAGATCTGTGACCGTGCCTAATGATCACTGCAAAACTGTGCCAGAATACAAAATGTGGCGAGACTGCCCTATCTTGAGCATTTCCAGGTTGGTAATACTTAGCTTGGTTGTCTCTCATATTTCAAGTGTATTCACACTAGAAATGTGAAGAATATTTCTGCTGATTCAGATCACATTCCTGTTAAAGCGAACAAACATGTGACTTGACATTTAAGTTTTTTATAAACTAGCTGTGTTGGCTCCCTGGAATCCAGCCCATGCATTAGTTTTTCTTTACAGGGAAATAATGTAGAACAGGGCTGTTCATTTTCTGAGCCCCAGGGGCCACACACCTTGTAGATGACAGCAGTTGAACCAAGGGCCACTGGGGCATGTGGGCTTTCCCCCTCACTTCCCTTCTGACCACATACCCATCTGGGCTCTCCATCTCCACCACTGCAATGGGCACCCCACGTTCTGCTGCACCATGCAAGCACATGAGTAAAATCCTCCCCCAACACACTCCTCTCCACCCCACCCCACTGCTCTGAGCAAACATGCAACTGCAATTCCTTTTGTCTGCTGCAAGGTGCAGGTGCATGAGTACAATCCCGCCCCCTGCAACACATGCTGTCGCAGATTCTTCCGCCCCCTCTCCCCCACATTGCACAGGTTGTCTCCCTCTTCCCCATACCCCTCACCTTACTGACCTGCTTCCTGGGGCACAGGCAAGAAATGGAAGCTGGAGGAGAGAGGTGGAGCCTAGAGACTCTGGCTGTTGTTGCAACCAGAGTGCCAGGGGGAGTAGTGGCCAGAGACAAGCCCCTTGTATGCTTCCAGTTAGACAACCCTGATGTAGGATATTGTGAAATGACTATCATTCTGCTAGTAGGAGATGGTTTCTTTATGCTTGATCTAAACCCATGTCCAGTTCAGTTTGAGACTGTAGCAGTGGATACTTATATATACATATATATATATTTGTACTGATATAGTATAGTTATTACTACAAATATTCATAAAAGTGAGCCGTCTTTGGTTCGATCATGCTTGTGAGCCAATGCAGTGCACAAACTAGGTCTGGACTTCTTATTCACAGATCTGAGCTTCTGTAAGCACCAAGTATTCCTTGCTATTGAATATTCACAAAGTGATAGGAAAGACAACAAAGCTCAACTAGGTTCAGATTTGCATCACTGTGTTTAACATTACAACTAAGAGTCCTAACCTTTGGAATACTTCTTTACTGACCATTGATTGAAATACTGCATACAAATGATTTCAGGTATCTAGACAAAGCCATTTGCACAACCATACAGTATGTAAGGACTTCTGTTCTCTTTGCAACCAACATACATGCCAATTGAAGATATACAAGCATATTAAGAGATGGATGTGCACACGTAGCATGTATATGTTTATGCATCTGAATGGTAACATGCATATTTTGTATTTGCAAGTACTATCAAACAGAACTCCAAATGACTGCAGATATACTTACTACACAAATTATAGCATACACACCTATATTCAAGCAAGCAGTTGCATGAACTGCTGCAGTCCAGGAGTTAATGTTATGTAGGTAATTTCTGCAGTTTGAAGAACTTATAGATTCATAGATATTAGGGTTAGAAGGGACCTCAGCAGATCATCAAGTCTGACTACCTACCTCAGGCGGGAAAGAGCTCTGGGGTCACATGATCTTAGCCAGGTACTTGTCCAGTCTCCTCTATGTTAGTAAGTGGCCCATATCCCTGGATCTGTAGGTGCCTCCCAGAAAAATGCCTTCTGCAACACCCATGGAGGTGTCAGCTCATAAGGGTTTAGGATGACAAGGACAAAAATGGTCCCACAAACTTCTGTCCCCACTCTCACTATGAGATTAATTCTTGTGATACATATCTATAGACAGAACCTGTCAGCTTTGACTGTGAACCTTCCTGCTGTTTTTATTTTCCCGTTGCCTGGAAATATGAATGTAAAAACTCCAGATTACATGCAAAAATAAGATCCTTTCTCAACTGAGGCCAAATCCTGCCTTTTTCTCTGTACACACACACACACACACACACACACACACACACACACACACACACACGTATCTATATCTATCTATATATTTATATGTACACGTATGTGTTTAGACATTTAAATATAGATAGATATAAAGGCATGTACATATAACAATATATGCTCTATATACTGTTTATACAGAAAATACATTGTATGCCTTGCTGTTTTTAATCCTCATACAAGTGTAATATGAAGTTAAAATGCAAAGCAAGCCATAGCTGGTTAGCATTTCAAAAAGAATAATAAAAATAATATGTACCCTAAAAATGAACGAGATATTTTTATATTACATGATTTTAAGGCATGACAACCAACCAAAGAGCTATTTAGTATGTTACATGGTTTAATAAAAATAACTTGTCTGGCAGTGTCTGAAAGCTTTTGCAGCTGCAGGGGTACTTCTTGGAAATAAATTTGTGTTTACACAGGTGCAGCCATATTTAACAAAAATTTTATATGCAATGCAAACAGCTGCCTGTCTGTTTTCTTTGGCAGAGGTGTCTCCAACTGAAACAATTTGTATCAAACATATCTCTCTGTGATACCTATATAAACAATATGAACAATTCCTTTGCAAGGAAGAGGTTTCTTATAATATGTCTTTTAGATAAACTATAAAGCAGAAGCAGCCTGATTAGAGTCTCCTTAGAAAAGCATGGCCCTTCATGAAATTTTTTACATTTGAAAAGATCTGGGAAAGCTGCTGAGGAAGTATTAAACACTCAGTGTGATAACTCAAAGGATTTTATCCAGTTATAGTCAAGCTGAGGGACATTATGGCTGGCAAGGATGCTTGGCAAACTGAGTATTTTCCTTAACAGCAGTACAGTATATGCTGTAGTACAGTGTGGTATTCTACTTTTGGAACATTTTACAGACTAGAATATTTGCCAAAATATTTAGGCATTTACCTTTTTTCACTGCATTATAAATGTGGCATTAATATTTTTCCTATATGCTTTGTATGAAATTCTAACTACAGTAATTCAAAATTTCTACGATTTACCAGATAGTAATAATTCAGTGCTCTTTCAATTCTTGGCAAAGATTTATATTTTGACTGGATCGCCTATCACCACCATTTTTACATTCAGTAAAGTGCAGTGGAAATTGGTGGGCAAAGTTGGATTTTATGAGTAACAGCCTCACTGCTTCCCCTCCAAAAAAATTATTCTACCTAATTTATCTTTATATTCCATTTTTCATATACAAAGATTGTCTCTATTCCATTTGCGGAGAAAAATGTAGAAGTAAATATGTGGATGTTTTAATTCAGTTTGTATAGAAAGTTTATTGCATTTACACAAAATATAGCTCCAAAAATGAAATGCCACTTAAGTTAATTTTGTATTTTGCTCACTCTGTTTATAGCACATAAGTCTTGCGTTCAATCTATTTGATCAACTTCACTGCTAATATAGCTTAATTTAAGTGGGAACAAAAAGGATTCCTGCACTGAGAAAGAGAAAGAAATAAGACTTCTCTCACCTTCACTGGGGAAGAAATCATGTGTCTATCTGAAACAGTGTATGCACTTATATTACTTATGTTGTAAATCCACTGACTTCAAAGTAGTCTCAACAGGTGCCTGGACACATGCAGACACCTGCTCCAATGTGTTCGAGTTAGAACAGAGCAGACTCAAGTAATCGAGTCTGCTGGAGCGTTCTAATTAGAACCTTCCAGCAGCCTCACTGTCATGTGTATTCAGCCTCCCCACATTTCAAAATGGCAGCGGGGGTGCTTTAAAGCTCGTTGAACAAGTTTTAGTTAAAGCACCCGCACCACCATTTTGAAGGGCAGGATGCTGGATACATGAGACACTGTGGCTTTAATTAGAGCAGGTCCTGAGAGCTGCTCTAATTAAAAAGCCCTTCCCTCCCTACCCTGGAACACATGTAAAAACACCCAATATTCACTATGCCTCTTAACCTGGAATCATGAAGTTATTTCATCTGTATTATACTACTGTACCAATTCAGGGGCCTGGTCCGTAACTTATCTCTACTACCCTATGCATAAGACTCTATGAAATTAAACTCTTTGTATTCCCAGTGCGTGGGCCTCAAATCTTGCTCCATCCCATGTCCCAGAAAGACAACATGTATGCTGTGGCCCAGTTTATCTGTGGATATTTCCCTTAGTACGTCTACTGTCAAATACAAAACCTTTTCTAACCCCATTTAACCCACAACATTGTCAACTCCCTGTCCTTGAAGTAAACACAGGAGTGACTCATTAAAATTAATATGAATAGGATTTATGTTCACAATATAAAGTACTAGATTGCATGGCTGTATGCTTTCCAGGCTTTTTGAAACATTTTGGTCTTCTGTTCAAAACCTTTTTCTTAGAAGAGCTGAGTATAAGAAAGGTACACCTACTTGTGAAATAAAGTTCTGCTCTGCTTTATATTATGTTCTCCAGAAGAGAAGGCTGAGGGGGGAACTTGTGGCCTGTTATAAACTAGTTAGGGGGGACCAGCAGGCATTGGGGAAGTCACTGTTTCCCCGAGCACCGCCAGGAGTGACCAGGAATAACGGTCACAAGCTGGTGGAGGGTAGATTTAGGTTAGATATCAGGAGGCGCTACTTCACGG
>NW_017728886.1:229122922-229127834 GCF_001723895.1 Crocodylus porosus
AGAGGAGGTTAGATGAACACCTTGCTGGGGTCGTTTGACCCCAGTACTCTTTCCTGCCATGGCAGGGGGTCGGACTAGATGATCTGCTCAGGTCCTTTCCAACCCTACAAACTATGAAACTATGAAACTATGAATATAACTGTACATATATAATGGCATAAACTAGTTGAAGCAGAATGTGAAAATCTTTGCAGGTATTTAGCTACTTTTTTCCAAACTAAATCATATTTAAAACTTTCAAACATGTAAAACTTTAAATGCATTTGATTTTTTGTTTCTAGGTTTGAGAAACATGCTTCTATCAAGAGACATACCAGCATAATGTTGCAAGATTCGTGGTTTCAACAGGACTGGATTTACTGAATGTATGAAAAATCTACATATACTTAAACCTTTTGCATATTTTAAATGGAAAATCTTACTCCATTGCTTTCAGTCCAACTGAACCTTAAATTAGTACTATGCTAACTGGGAAATAGTGGGGAACTTTAGCACATCTGGTATATATATTTGTAATAATAGTTATTTTCCTAATAAAGAGCCAATTATACAACATCTTTAAACAAAAAGAGAAAAGACAATAAAATGAAAGACATTTTGACAGGAGGAGTATTTTTTATGTTGACTTTGTCAACACTGGTAAACCTCAAGCTGCTAATGAGGGCTGTAACCTTATCAGATCTCACCAAATGAATGGAGATGAACCTGGGACACCTGACCATCAAAAATAAGCCAGGTCATCTAATCCAGGGCTGTCTACCTGGGCTCCCCTCCTCCAGCTGCTGCTTCCTGCCTCCACCTCTGTGGGTGGTGCAGTGCAGAGAGAAGCACAGGGAGCTGAAGATAAGCATGGAGCCATGCACAGGGCATTGCGTCTGTGTGGTACCACAGCAGGTACCACAGGGGGGTAGCAAGAGGAAACATGCTACAGTGGCAGCAAAAGGGGAATCACAGTTGCATACCTGCACATTGTAGCTGGAAGAAAGGAATAAGAAAGTTGTACATGCATACCCAAGCAGTGTAGCAGGGGATGGGGCACCTGGTGCAGTGTTGGAGTAGGTGCCAATTTGGTACAGCAGAGGAATGTGAGGGAATGTCCACATGGCCCAGTAGCCTGTGGCTTGACTGGCACAGCCACCACTGTGTATGGCCCCCAGGGACTTAAAAATTGGTTAGCCCTGATCTAATCTATGAAATAATCCAACTCCCTGCACAAACACAAGATTTACTATTACTAAACTGCCCCTTCCAAAGATTTATCTACTCTCTTCCTGAAAACCTCCAATGAAAGAGCTTTTATAGTTTCCCTGGGCAGCTTGTTCCATTGATATATAGAATACTTTTTTCCCTAAGATTTCAGTTAAATGCACTTTGTTGTAATATAAACCATTATACTGTGTCCCACCCTCTGCAGTAAGGAAGAATAGTTCTTATCTTCTATATGGCAGCCTGTCAAACATTCAAAAACTACTATCATGCCTCCCCAACCCCTGGTCTCCTTTTTGTCAAACTAAATGTACCTAGTTGTCCCAGCCTTCCCTTGTACAGCTTCCATTCTAACTACTTTTGGCCTACTGAAGTTCCTTCTGCAATTTCATTGGTTACACTTTTTCTCATGTTTTAATTTACAATACAGCGTTATTGCACACTGTCACCATTTCTATATTCTGTCCCCAGGTAAGAGATAGCCTCATGGAAAGTGAAGTGATAGTAGGCAGCCATCAGTCCTCTGGATCACGGTGTATGCAGAAGAAGTCTAGTCAGATAACTGACTATAATTTTCTGTGCCGGCCTTTGGGCCACCACTTAGATTTTTCTACCTGGCCCACACTGTCCGTTACTTCATGGACCAATAGTTTGGCTGGTAGTGTAGATTATTAAAGTCACTGAGGGTTCTCATCTGCCCCATCCTGAATGTAAAATAATCTTGGGGAGGATGATAATGATCTCTTTTCCTTCAGTGCCTTTACACCTACATGCAGTGTAGCTTGAGCCTGGGGCTCTGCCTCCCCTACATTCCTCCTAACGCCATGCTGATGGTGCAGTGTCGAGTCCAATGTATATTTGTCTGGCCTCACTCAGTTACAAGAGTGTCTGCCATGATAATAGTGGTACGGGCTAGAAGTGACAATGTCCACAATAAATATATCTATTTCTATTCAGTCCCATGTATCCTTTCCCTATGCAGGGAACATTGGGTTTGGACATGCCTAAACACATCTGTGCCTTCTCACTCATGGTTTCATTACTCTCCTTTTCGTTTTTGTCTTTTAGGTTCACCGTTAATCCAACTCTAGTTGCTGGTATTTGCCTCCCATAGGCGCTGTTCTGGTAAGTATGTTGACTCCTCTGAGTCTGCTTTGGTGATCAGCCGCTTTGAACCAGGGATGAGGACAGAGTGGAGGCACGTGTGCCTCAGCGCACGTGTGCCCCCTGGACTCACCAGCAATAGAGGCAGAGGCAGCGGAAGATCCTTCAGGTAAGTGGGGCAGAGAGCCAGCACAGCTGCAGAGGATCCAGTGGGGGAGCCCCCTGGAGCCCTCTTAAGTGAGCTGGCAGGGAGCCATGCTCCCGAGTTGTGCGCATGAATAGAGCACACAAACAAGCATGCTCTGTGGGGTGAAGGCAGGGAGCAGGCTAGGGGGGGAACTTTCCCCCTGGGTGAGAGGGCACTGCCTGGAGGCTGATCCCTGGGGCAGCAGCTGTGGCCATCCCAGGGCTCTCCCTCATGGAGAGAGAGACATAGTAAGCGGGGCAGCCTGCAGGCCCTTCTGGGGAAGCCCAGAGCAGCCCTGATTAGCTGACTTAGCCCAGAGCCACCTGATTGGCTGCCAGGCTGCACCAGGAAATTCAAACCCTGGCCCTTAAAAGCTGCAGTTTGGTCAAGCCCCAGACAATTGGGGCTTGAGGACAGAGTGGGTGCATGTGTGCCTCAGCGCACGTGTGCCCCTGGACTCACCAACAGCAGCGGCAGAGGTGGAGGCAGTGGAAGATCTTTCAGGTAAGTGGGGCAGAGGGTCGGCTCAGCTGCAGAGGATCCAGAGGGGGAGCCCCCCGGAGTCATCTTAAGTGAGCCAGCAGGGAGCCACACACCCGAGTCATTCACGCGAACAAAGTGCGCAAACAGGTGTGCTCTGTAAAGGCATGCCTGCGTTTGCACAGGCATTCACACAAGGTGGGCGCACAGAAGAAGTGGACAAGAAGAAGCACCCAGCAGGAAAGTGATGAGGACTCATAGCTCTGCAGCTAAGGTAAGGGCATGGGGTGCTGCTGCTAGGGATCCTGCCCCGATAGGGCCTCCCACTCGCGGCTCCTCGGAGGTCTCCACTCAGATGGAGCTCTGCCCCCCTATCTGCAGGGGTGGCCTGCTGGGGACCCTGCTGTTGAAGGTGGGAGGGGAAAAGGGGAGCGCCCTTATCTGTCCACCTTCGGACCTTGGAGGAGCAGGTGAGGGAACTCCAGGAGGCAGTGAGCAGGCTGAAGGAGATCACGGAGGATGAGGCTGTGATTGATGGGTATTTCCATTCCTTACAGCTCCAGTTGCCTACAGGTTAAACCCCATGAGAGGAATCTGTAGCAGAGGAGTGAAAGACTGTCACTTCCAGACCCAGGCAGCAGGAGCTGGCATCTCTTCCCCATTGTGTCTAGGGAACAGGTACAGGGCCCTGGCAGCCTTGGTGGAGGAGGCAGCAGAGGAACATTCTCCTGCAGAGAAGGTGGTCCCTGCAACCCCTGCTGGGCAGGCTGGGGAACCATTGCCCAGGTAGAAGAAACGCCGGGTTATTGTAGTGGGTGATTCAATCCTGAGAGGCTCAGAAGGGCCCATCTGCTGACCAGATCCTATAGTGAGAGAGGTCTCCTGCATGCCTGGAGCAAAGACCAGTGACATCATTGAAAAGATTCCTGATCTCATCAAGCCCTTGTCCATGTGGGCACTAATGATGCAGCTGGGAGTAGTCCTAACCGCATCATGAAGGACTTCCATAAGCTGAGGGTCGGGGTCAGGAAGTCAGGGGCACAGGTGGTATTCTCCTCCATCCTTCCAGTTGGCAGCAGCCAGTGGCACCAGGATGCATGCCTCAGGGTAGTCAACTGGTAGCTCCAGAGATGGTGTCTTCAGGAGGGCTTTGGATTCTACAACAATGACCAGCACTTCCAGAGAGGAGGCTTCCTGGGAAGGAACGATTTTCATCTGTCTCTTAGAGGTAAGCATCTGTTCTCCTGCAGGTTGACTAATCTCCTCTGAAAAGCTTTAAACTAGGTTCAGTGAGGACAGGAAATGTGGTCAATGAGAACCCAGGGTTGGAAAGTCCCAAACAAGGCACCAGACCTAACCAGGTAAGCGCTAAGGGGAACACAAACCATCAAGGCAAAGGGGCACCAAGAGTACCCACTGGGGGGCTAAAATGTCTTTACACAAATGCCAGGAGTATGGGGAATAAGGAGGAGGAGGAGCTCACACTCTTACTTGCTAGCACCCAGTATGACCTAGTCAGCGTAACTGAAACATAGTGGGATTCTGTGCATGACTGTGTGGTAGGTATTGAGAGGTACAGGTTGTATGGGTGTGACAGAGTGGGAAAAAATGTGGGGATTTCATAGTTTCATAGTTTCTAGGGTCAGAAGGGACCTGACCAGATCATCTAGTCCGATCCCCTGCCATGGCAGGAAAGAATTCTGGGGTCAAACGACCCCAGCAAGATGTTCATCTAACCTCCTCTTAAACAGCCCCAGGGTAGGAGCCTGCACCACTTTTCTTGGAAATTGGTTCCAGACCCTAGCCACCCTGACTGTGAAGTAGCGCCTCCTGATATCTAACCTAAACCTACCCTCTGCCAGCTTGTGACTGTTATTCCTGGTCACTCCTGGTGGTGCTCTGGGGAACAGTGACTCCCCCAATGCCTGCTGATCC
>NW_017728886.1:229127934-229199236 GCF_001723895.1 Crocodylus porosus
CTTTCCTATCCTGTCCCTCCTGTACAGCCTATAGTCCTTGACATTCACTGCCCAATCATGCGTTGAGTCCCACCACATTTCCGTAATCCCCACTATGTCCGGGCTGGTGTCAGCCAGCAGGAGGGTGAGTTCCTCCTGCTTGTTACTGTGAAGGAGGGAAGGAGCTTACAGGCTCCGAAGCTCCCCACCCTGAAGCAATCACATTCAAGCCCCGCTGTCAGACCGAGAGCGCGGGACGAACTTGTGCCTCTGCCAGGTGCAGGGAGGAAGGTGGGGCCTGGACAGAGAGGGCCGACATAAAGGAGGCACCGGCGGCAAGCAGAGGGGAACCGGAAGAAGGTGGAGGAGGAGCCGAAGCTGGTGGGAGCACACGTGGGCGGATGCGAGCCATCCTGAGACATGGCAGGACCTTCTGGGGTAAGGATAAACCCCAGCGGGGCACGGGAGCCAAGTCAAGCAGCCCAGCGAGGCCACAGACTGTCTGATGCAGCCGGGAGCAGCTAGACCCGGCAGGAGCCGGGAACCATATATACGGTAATACGGGGGCACTCACAGACGGTGAAACTGCCTCGCCCATAATCAGGAGGACCGAGTGGCCTCTGGAAGCCCTAGGGAGGGCTGAAGAGCTCAAAGAGAGTCAGAGAAAGGGTGCCAGCACCCCAGCAGACAGGGTAATATCGTGGAAGGCGGCTGAGAGACCAAGCCGCCCCTCGCTCTAGGGAATCCCTGGCTGTGAACTTTGTGTTGACCTTTGCATTTCTTTTATGGATGTATTGAGCATTATTCTGACGAGTGACCAGCCCAGATCTGTGGTCAGCATCCTGGCGGTATGGGTGAGGGTGTAGGGGAGGCGGAGCCCTCATTGACAGGACCCCGTGAATGGGAGGAGTCTCACTTTCTGGACTGGCAGGTGCCGGACATTCTAAAACTGAACCAGATTACAATCAAAGTCGTGGCAGGCTAGTCGAACGCATGCAACCACAGGTGAGAGACCCTTAGCCAGCAGGAGGCAGTCCCAGGGAGAGGTGACTACCTCAGAACCACCCTCCCACAGTTACCCATACTACGAGTGTTTGTGTAGAGGTATTTGAGGCCTCCTGTGGATGTGTGTACTGACCCCCTATCCCCTTATGCATTACCCTCGCCCCTATCTCTTACCTGTTTATTCGCTTCGCTAGTTGGTCTGGGCTGGGCTGTAGTTGTGGGTGCTGTTTGGCCTGGCAGTCTGATGTTTCCTCCGCCCTCATCTTCGCCTTCCCCTGACGAGCCTAGTTTAAAGCCCGCCGGAGGAGGTCCACCAACCTAGAAGAGAACACATGCTTACCTTTAGGGGAAAGGTGGAGCCCATCCCATCCCAGCATGTCTCTCGTCATGATGTGCCAGTCATGGCTGAGGAAGCCAAAGCCCTCCTCGAAGCACCATTCCTGTAGCTGCCAGTTGGTCTCCGTGATGCACGTTTCATGCCATCTGCCTCGTCCACTCACTGGCAGGATAGAAGAGAAACTCACTGGCAGGATAGAAGATCCAGGGGTGTAGCTCTCTATGTTAAGGAGCAGTACACATCTTCCATCATCAAGGCGGGGGTAGAGGAGGGGACTACCGAGGCATTGTGGATCAGGATCGGGGGGGGCAGGGGAAAAGGACTTGGTAGTAAGGGTCTACTATAGACCTCCTCACCAGGATGATGAGCTAGATGACGCATTCTCCAGGCAGCTCTCAGATGCCATACAGGTGAGGGAGGCAGTGCTCATGGGGGATCTAAATTACCCAGACATCTTCTGGGAGGAGCAAATGGCCTAACCCAGGTGGTGTCCAGTCCCACCAGGGTTAGCAACTTGCTAGACCTGGTCTTAGCAACAGGGGATGATCTTGTGGGGAATCTGTGAGTACACAGTAACCTGGGTGATAGTGACCATCACGTGGTAGAGTTCACTATCCAGCATCGGGTGGGAAAAATATCTAGTGAGGCTAAAGTGTTAGACTTGAGAAGGGCCAACTTTAGTAAACTTAGAAGGCTAGTTAGTGAGGTGGCGGAACTCAAGAGCATCGAGCAAATGGGGGTCCAGGAGAGTTGGAGGTTTCTCAAGGGAGTAATCCTTGAGGCACAAAAGGAGTCTATCCCCTTACACAGGAAAGGGGGTAAGGGGATAAAAAAGCTCCCTTGGATGAACAGGGAACTCCAGAAAAGACTGGGGGGCAAAGAAAAAGATTTATAGGCAGTGGAAGCAGGGGGCAGCCACCAAGAAGGAATACGCCTCCCTGGCGTGCTATTGCAGGGGATCAGTTAGGCAGGCCAAGGCAGGACTGGAGCTTACAACAATTAAGAACAATAAAAAGTCCTTCTACAGGTACATAGTGACAAAAAGGAAAGTGCAGAGTAACACAGGGCTCGTGCAGGACAAATCAGAACAGTTGGTGGTTGACGCAAGGAAAAAAGTGGAGCTCTTCAATGAGTTCTTTGCTTCAGTTTTCCTAAGTACTGACCAAGACAATTCCCCCACCTTGAGCATAGACAGATGTCCAAAAGCTCAAGGTAGAGCTTGAGCCATAAGATGTACTTATAGGCTCAAGGTAGAAAGCCTATAAGTACATAAGAAGTGTGCATCAGGATCTGGGGGAACGCCTGTTCAACAGAGCGCTGCAAGGGATGACATGGTCGAACAGTCACAAACTCCTGCAAGACCATTTTAAGCTGGACATAAGGAAAAACTTCTTTACTGTCCAAGCTCCCAAGGCCTGGAATAGACTCCCCGCAGAGGTTGTGCAAGCATTTACTCTGGACGCTTTTAAGAAACACTTGGATGCTTATCTTGCTGGGATCCTTTAACCCTAGCTGACTCCCTGCGCCTTGGGGAGGGCTGGACCCGATGATCTTATGAGATCCCTTCCAGCCCTAATGTCTATGAAATCTATGAAATCTTCTGACCTCAGTCCTCTTTCCTGCCAGGGGCAAGGGGTCAGACACGATGATCCATTGTGGTCCTTTCTGACTACAGTTTATGAATCTATGAAATTGGGCCTCCACCGATCGCCCCTGCCAGGGCATTCCACCTTGTCATGCCATTCCAGCTGTGGCGGGGAACTCACTTCTGGTTCCCCCTTGATGCTGTCCCATGGTGGCTTTAAACTGGTGCCTATGTTCCCGCCTGAGAATTGGCACCAGGACACACTTTCAAGGTATGCCAATGCTGGAGGTGTACGCTTTCTCTCCTTCCCCTTCCACTGTAGGTGGCTGGTTGGCTCATAGTCCCAGCATCTGCAATAAGTCCCTCAAAGTGGCAGGCTCTTCTTCTCTGCCACACTGCCGAATCCACTCATACAGAGTCCTGAGACCATCACACCAAGACCTTTGATGTGTACATGTAGGCTAGAGTATGGAGGAATAGAGACTTCCTAAGACCTACCATCCCCCTTCAAACCATTGAGACAGAATTCAAAGGCTAGACCAAGTCCAGATGTTCAAGCTTCAATGACTGTAGCTTCTGCCAAAGAGCAGCAGATAAGAACTGCTGACTGCCTCATGCCTCAGCAAGGGCAAGTATTTATCAGGGTGATGTCCCTTTGCCTTTCTCAAACCAAGGAATATCAAAAGGCAGTGGGGGCTAGGATTTTAGGTGCCCTATACTTGCCTTACTGTGGAGGTTGCAACATTGTGGTATCTTATAGGAGCTACTCTGCCATGAGTAGCCCCACCACATTGCCATCTGGCCCTCCAGAGGAAGAGCTGAATTAGGTATTCATTCTACAGAAGTATCAGACTTGCAAATTGTGCTTACATGACAAAAATGCCACTCACACAGCTGGAAAAACTGCCATTTATGCACATAAAGAGTAATAGAATGCCATCCAAGATGGCTGGCATTCTCTTCAGGTAGATTGTTCCTCCTACACAGCTCCACTGAAAGAAACAACAGTAGTTGTTTGCACTTATATAATACTTTTCATCTGGAGAATTCAAAGTATTTTGAAATTATAAGACAGCATTATTATCCTCTTTTTATAGATAGGGAAACAAAGGTAGAGACTAGCAAAATGATTTGCTCAAATTAATATAGCCAATCCACAGTAGTGTTGAATCTATTTCTTCCTTTAATGGAGATGTCAGGAGCAGCAAGAACATCAAGCATACAGCTATAATAAGCTTTTTATGATAAAGTGAGCTACTGTAAGTAAGGCCTAGATTGTGCTGCTGTGCTGTGCTGTGCTGTGCTGTGCTGTGCTGTGCCAAAGGCATTGCGGAAGTGATGACGCCTATTAATTTAATTTGATTTGGGACTTAAATATTTGCTAAGTATCAGATGGGGTCTTTTAACCAAGGGGACACTTCATGATAGAGTCCATGTAAATTCAGTGATTCTAATACCACAGTTGTATTATATCAACAAATAGTTTAAAGTCAAAATTTAATTTAAGTATTTCCCCACTCCCCCTCCCCCACAACCACACTGACCAGAGCATCTTGTGTTTTACATTCCATTCCAGACAATGGCTATATCTCAAAAAATGAGAGGCAATAGAGTCTGCCACCATCTGAGGGATCTGACTGGCTGAACATGTCTGAATGTTTTACTCGGGGAACAGAAAAAGAAACTTGTTTGGTGCACTACAGTGTCACTTGGTCACGCTGACGCTGAAAAGAGGATGTTTATACTAGAAATGGAATCTCCACAACCACCACCTTTTATAGTGGGAATAAGATTATTAGTTAAGCTATACTGTTACCTTTCTTTCTAATGATTGCATGTTTGCAGAAAGCTTTTGAGGAATTTATTGTCTTGATCTTTAAAGGATGTCCAGGACAGAGTTTAATGGAATTTGTGATCACCTCTGCTGTAAGTACTATGGTAAAAGCAACCCTTTCAGGTTCATTTAAAACTGACTGTATTTTGGCTTCACTCTGAATGGAGTTACACTACAAACAGAATTTTCTGATTTCTCTTTTGATGGCAGAAAACAAGTTTGTAACTTTGTTGTAAGTCTCCCTTGAAATCAACTCTTGACGGCTTTTATTATGTAACCTGAGATATGATATTATTATGTCCTCAGTCTGACTATGATCACAATGACACTTCATTGTTCTGGGCTTCTCTGTTTGAAACATGTTTAAAAACATTTGAATAAGATATTTTAGTTTGCAGACGTCTTGTCATCATCCTGAAAATTTACAACCATCAGCAATATAAACATGTACTTGACAAACTCCAGCAGCTTGTAGACTTCAGAGTTCATCCACTCATTTCAGTGAGGCAGATGTTTCATTTTAATGTTCTTCATACTGTAGATTAGGATTATGTTTTTTCTTTCTTTCTTTTTCTTTCTTTTTTTTGAAAAGGGAATAAACCTGACATGCTACGAATGTCATTTCACACTGCAGGCCAGATGGTGAAAAATGCAAGGGCTGCAACTCTGTTTATGTATGGGAAAAAAGGAATTTTGTTTCTGAAAGACTTTCAGCTCAATCATTTGTTACTTTAATCTAAACACTAGATGATGAATAAAGTAGGACTATCTGAACTTCAAAAAGGTCCTTGAGATTAAGTGCTTAACAATGTAATGCATCTGGAGGAAGAGTATTCCATTATTCCTGCTTGCCATATTGGGAAGATGTTGAGAATGTATTCATTACTGTGCCTGTAATGGCAGGGCACTCTGAGCAGACATTTGGCAATCTCCGGAAAGCTTCTCATAAGATGTATCATATTTCAATCACTTTATTTTATTACCAAAAGACAGTAATTAAGCAGGGGACTGGCAGCTAGTCTATGTTAAAGCGGAGTTCTACCGTTCCTAATAGTACATTTAGTAGGAATTGGGCAAAATGTTGATAAAGAAACCAAATACTACTTCAGTCCTGGATCCATTACAGACCTGATATTTAGATGCAAGACCAACAAAAGATTTTGAAGGTTCGAATGTAACTTTGGGTTCATTTGTAATTTATCAGAGAATTCCTGTAACATTTCCTATTTCACATGGTTTTAAGAGAAAACCATATCAAAGTCTGACTGTGCTTTATTTATTTAACCAATATGAAATACCCCAACATTGAAGGGATCTCAATTTTGGACCCAAAACCAACATTCTCAATTCTGTATTGCCACTGCATATTTTTCCTCATGAAAAATGTTGTGGGGTTTTTTTCTTATAAAAGATGAAGGACTAAAATATTTTGGTCCCTGTAACAGGTCTAGCGCGCTGGAGCCTTTCTGTTGGTGGCTACGCCTTCCTGTCTTCGGCTAACCACCTGCTTACTCACCTGCCATGCCTTGATCTTAATTGATTGGGTGATGTAATTAGCAGGAGGCTGCCCACTTTATATGCCCGGTGTCGGGGCACTACCTGCAGCTCCCTTTCCTCCCCTACACCGCAGCCCAAGCCTCACAGATGGTAGTTGACAGGTTTGCCCTATGCCTTGGCCCTCTTCTTTACTTCTGGGGCCCCTCTCTGCCCCCTCTCACTCCGGGGCTCCACTCTGCCCCCTTCCGCTCTGGGGCTCCTCTCTGCTCCCTCCCACTCTGGGGCTCCCCTCTGCCCTCTAGCTCTGAGCTTCTCACTGCCCCCTAGCTCCAAGGCTCCTCGCTGCCCTCTCTCACTCCGGGGCTCTTCACCTCCCTCTCTCACTCCAGGGCTTCTCACTGCCTTCTCTCGCTCTGGGGCTCCCTGCTGCCCCTCTCGCTCTGGGGCTCCCAGGCTGAGGCCAATGCACTCCCAAACAGTGCTGCGCCCTCTCCGGTGCCAGGAAACCCCATGCTACCATGGCATCCCTATGGGGCCTCCTCCACCCCAATAGCCTGACCCGGTCCTCTGGTTAAATAGTAAACACAAAACACAAAGCCCCTGGGCTATAACGTAAACTAAACTGCCCGGTCAAAAATCCATGTTCTGTCCCTACCGGAAAAAATACTTCAACTCAGCTGCAACCAGGGGATGCTCCTTCAGTCTATCTTCCCCTTTCCCTGCATACTGGCCAAGCTCCCCCACTCTTGGCCACCGGAGGGGAACTGCTCTCCTGGCCTTATGCTTGGGCTTAAGAAGGGGCCAAGCCCTGCCCCTTCCTGTCAGCTGACCCCCTTGGTTTCCCTGGCAACCAGCACCTGTGCTGCCCTGGTGACTGGCAGCTGAGCCTCCCCTGTCTCACCCCTAGGTGTCTCTCCTGCTATTTCTGCTTTTCAGCACAGGGCACCCGTGTGCACTGTGACAGTCCCCAACTGTAATATTTATGTTTAGAAATGCTTCTGTAGTGCCCCCTGAACTATGTAATTCACTTGCCACGTATCCCCTTCTCCTACATGGGCTGGGCTCCACAGCACAGTTACATCTCCCATGACGTTCTGCCTTCACTCAACAAGAGATGTACCAGGAAGATGTGGTGCACCAGGAGGATGTTGTCTGAACTAGGAGTCTATCTCATGGAGGAGAATAAGGGGATGCTAAAGGAAAAAAAAAGAAGAGCCATGTTTTGGGGATGGTGGTTGTAGCCATGTTGGTTTAAGGATGTAGGCAGATGAGGTTCTTTGGGTAAATGTACTATCTTTTATTAGACCAACCAAATAGTTGGAAAAATTGTTCTGTGCAAGCTTTTGGGCACATATATCCTTCTTCAGGCATAGGGAGAGTCTGCTGGTGTTTTATGTTCCCCTGGATGGAATAGAAGCCAATATGCAAAATGCAGGTTTGTGAAAATCCAAATGCATGGCAGTGAGGATCAGAGGCCATGGGAGACAATAGGTGTGAGACAGGTAAGTGGGGGAGACGGAAAGAGGAGAATGTTGACCTGGTGATGGAATGTAGTAGTAAAATGTTAAGAGGCTACATGGGATTATCAGATGGCAGGCAGGTTATAATGTGCCATATATCCAATGTCTATATTCAGCCCATGATTTTTTGTATCCAGTAGATTTATGAAGTGAAGTTCGTAGGCTCACCTATAAAAGGTGTTTTGTAAATTCTCCTTGAGAATTAGAACTGAGAGATTGGAGAGAGAATGGTTGTCTTGTGAGAAGTGTGCATCCACAGGTTATTGGGTATTTTTTTCTTTGATAAACTTTCGGTGTGCGTTCATTCTGGTACGCAGTTGTTGTTTGGTTTCTCCTACGTATTTTCCATCAGGGCATTTAGTGCGCTGAATGAGTTATGTTACATTTCTGGAGACGCAAATGTAAGATTCAAGAATGGTGATGGTTCTGTTGTGGGGTGTAGTTACTGTGATAGTGGTGGAGATATACTGGCAAGTTTTACATTTCTTGTCCTGGCATGGTCTGGAGCCATTTGGTGTGTTTTGGGTCATAGGAAGCTTGCTTCTACTGATGAGATTGGTGAGATTCAGTGCTTGTTTAAAGGCTAGGATGGGTGATTCTGAGAAGATCTCTTTAAGAATTGGTTCTTCGTCTAGTATGGGTTGTAACCGTTTGAGGATTTTCCTTATAGGTTCCAGGGAAGTATGTTATAACTAATGCTATGTGATTTGTGGGGATTTTCTTTTTATACTACAGCAGTTCTTCACATGGTATTTGGGTGGCTCTTTCAAAAGTGTGAGGTCTCTCTGGAGGAGTATGCTTGTTGAGTGAAAGCCCATTTGAGATTTGCTGGGTAAAGATCACAGGTGTTCTCAGTGCAAATTTAGTGGTATTGCAGGGCTTGGCTATATATTATAGCTTTCTTGGTGTGTTTATGGTGATTGCTGGTTCTGTGTAAATTTGTATGTTGCTCTGTGGGTTTCTTATATATAGTGGTTTATATTTTACCATTGTGGATATTGATCATAGTGTTTAAAAAGCAAATGTTAGTGCTAGAGTATAGAAGAGATAGTCTGATGGAGGGGTGATGGCTATTGAATTTGTGATGGAAGTCAGAGATTGCAGGATTTTGGTCCAAATGATGAAGATATCATTTATATATCTTAAGAATAGCATGGGTTTGATGGTGCAGTTCTTGAGGCGTTCTTTTTCCATGTGGCCCATAAAAAGGTTAGCACTGTGCCCATGGTCTGGAGGAGGTGCTGGTTATTGAAAATGAAGTTGTGTGTGAGGATGAAGTGTATACATTCAGTAATATCTTTAGTTCTTTAGTTGTAATCTTGCTCTTGTAGATATGTAAGGAAGGCTTGGATGCAGTCCTGGTGTGGGATGGTGGTATATAAGCTGGTAATAACCATAGTGGCTAGGTTTGCATTGTTGGGAAGGTGGTCTATGTTTTGAAGTTTTTGTAGAAAGTCTGTTGTGTCTTGGACAAAACTCGGTCTTTGGGTGACAAGCAGTTTTAGGATGGAGTCAATGAAACCTGATACTTCCTTAGTTAGGTTTCCATGGTTGGATATGATAGGTCTGTCTAGGTCCCCTTGTTTGTGGATTTTAGAGAGCATGTAAAAAGTCTCTGGTTGAGTAGTGTGTGGGGGGGGAGGTCAAGTTCTGTAGTGTTTCTTGTAGTTCTTGTAGATGGAAATGATTTGATGCAGGGGTTGAGTTTTAAAGTGAAAATGGGATCTTCTGCAAGTTTTTCATAGTAGGTGGTGTCACAGAGTTATCCTTGGCTTGTTTTATGTAGTCTTCATGGTTAAGAATAACTATAGCTCCTCCTTTATCTGCTGGTTTTATTACTATTTGGTGGTTGGATCTGAGAGATTCTGTGGCCCTTCTCTCTAATGGAGAGGCTGTTATGGTGGTGTTTGTTCAATTCATTGTTGTTGATTAATTCACTGTTCATTCTTTCCCTGAAGCAGTCAATATAGTGATCAAGGTTTGATTTTTGTCCACTGTGAGGTGTCCAATCTGATGGTTTTTTCAGGGGTTAATCTTTTCCTCAATGTTGTCAAAGGATGAAATGTTGTTGTAAGTGGATTGATTTTGGTTGTAGAAATACTCCTTGAGATGGAGGCAGTGGAAAAAATTCTTCCAGTTCCCCATGTTATATTGTTGGGGTATTTTTCTGGACAGAAATTAAGGCCTTTAGAGAGGACCAATTTTTCATCTTTGGTAAGTGTGTGCATGGAGAGATTGATAATATTTGAGGGTTGACTGGTTCTTTCAGTTTCATCCAGTTTGATGTTGGAATGTTGTTAAGTATTGTGTTGTGTCTCGGATGGTTGGTTTGTGGCTGGGAAAGTTGTAGTAATTGTTTCCTGTTGTAATTGGTTCCATTTTTTCTTTTTATGTTGGATGGATGCTGTAAAAAATCTTTGGTAGTCTCTTTGTACATTTTATATGGTGTTTGGCAAGATATCCAGATTTATCTCTTTTAAGTTGCTGTAGCATGTGTTGATTTCCTTCTTGAGTTGATCTCTTTTGGAGTAGGTTATGGGAATATGCTAAAGGTAATTTACAAAACACATTTTGTAGACAAGCCTACAAACTTCACTTCATAAATATAATGGGTACAAAAAATCATGGACTAAATATAGACATTGGATTTATGGCACATTATCACCTGCCTGCCATCTGATAACCCCAGGTAACCTCTATACATTTTACCAGCTACATTCTATCACCAGATCAACATTCCCTACCCACAACCTGTGATCTGCACACCCGTCTGCCAAACTGGATTACTGATACTTGGGCCTCTTCCAAGAAGCGCTTTTGGTTCATGAAATTCTAGATTGTAAAACATTTAGGGAGAAATTACACTATCTAGTGGACTGGGATGGGTACAGCCTGAAGGAATAATCCTGGGAGCCAGGCAGCAATGTCTATGTGCCAGCCCTCATAAGAGGTTTCCATCAGGCTCACCCTAATAAACATGGAAGCTGCCCTTGAAGTTGGGTGATCCTGTAAGGCTCCTGCACTGCAGCCTGGGTCAGCTCTATAAATCTCAAGTAGGCTATAAAAACTGTTCTTTAACTTGGATCTGCCCAGGAGGTAGAGGGTTCAGGCTCCTAATCTGCAGCTTTGGTTAAGTGCAGATGATCCAAGACCAGCTAACCCCAGCCCTTTCCCTCTGACTGGTTCTGGAGTTGCTTTTAAGGAATTCCTCCAGCACCTGAGCCTCACTGGACAACACACTGGTCTTCAGTCTCTGTGCAGCTCTGGTCCCAGAAACATCTCTGGATTCCCTAGTTCCTGACCCTGGTTTTGGCTTGTACTGGATTTTGGTTTTGGATTCTCCCTGCAGACCTGACTCCCAGCTCCTGACCCTAATTTGGCCTGCTCTTGGACTCTGCCCTGTGGATTATCCTTCAGATTTTTTAATTAGGCTTCTGATTTCTGCCTCATAACCCTGGCTTGACATTTGGCTCCTGATATTTGGCTCCTCTACCCCTGCAGCCCTCAGTTCCACACCTGGCTCTAACTAATAGACTGGGAGAAGCCCTCCTCCTGCCCTCACCTGAATGCACAAGCAGACACATCCACCTCCTTCCTTTGCCAAATTTCTATTGCTTAACTGTCCCTTTCCTCCTTTATAAGATCCAGCAGCTGAGCCTTAGGACTTAGGTGTAAGTGCTCTACACTAGCCCCTTTCTACACTGCTGATGGAGAAGCATAAGTATGAGCTGGGGATGCATTTTTGGATTCAAGCCCAGCCAGCCAGGAGCCTCACAGGGTACATGTTATACATCCTGTTGTTATGTGCGCTTCTCTTAGTTGTATTGAAGAGTTACTTGGTTTATAAAGTGGGGGGCTTAAGGCAGAGTCTTGAATCTTGAATCTATATTCATGATTGTCTCATCTCTGTAAAAGGCTTAACCAAAGTCAACAATGTAGGGGAATGTCAAGGCCTGGAGCTAAACTTTGTGGCTCTTTACATGCTTCTCAAGTGATTTATGTTCTCTTCATGTTACCAAATGTGCCAGTTTGCTAATTGATTGAGCAGATAAATTAGAAATGTAGATAGTCAGAAAACAAGTTATGGGAAAAAAATACAACCCCTTTGTAGCTTCTGGATTATCTTTTCTGTGATTGACTGAGGCACAGAATAACCAACCACAACTTGTGGTGCAGTGAAGAACTAGAATTTTATTACCCTGATAGTCATCATACAAAATGATTGCATCTACATCAGTCATTTGGTATAACAGAAATAAAGTCATTTTAACAGAGCATTATCACAGGATCAATGTCTCCCGGCTTTCCTTCGATGTTTATTTTTGATAAATGCCTCAGCTTCAGCTCAGCATTTATCTAGCAGCTGGGGACTATTATACTGTGACAACCTTCTATTCCATTGTCATAGTGTCAGATTCTTGAAAAGGATAATAGGTAGATATTTTTGCTTTTAGAACGTTAAGAAATAAATGGCATTCCTATTCCTTATTTAGCTACTTCTTAATTTTAATGAATAGCTTTAGTGATAATTACCAGATTTCTATATTGATAAAAACTGGCTCGTACTGTATGTTAATAATAGCACAAATTTCATATTTATGAACTGCTGTTCTTTTGCAAATATAGACATTTGGTAATCATCATTATGATGATAAAATTCATTAAAATTTGAAAAACAACCTATTATCCCCTTTGCCCATTATCTTTTAATTAAGTAATAGAGACATTTTATATGGCTTTTTATAGTCACATTGCACAGACATGGTATGTTGTTTCTGCTATAGAGTTTTCATATATTAAAATTCTTCCATTTAATTTTTGACAGGTTTTTCGTGAAAGACAAGGAAACAGAGTAATTTTATTCTACAACATACCTCAGATAGCTGCTTCTCTTGATTATGGAAGACATTAACCAAACTCAGTTAAAGTGTGGTTGGATCTGGATTAGGTATAGACTATGTTTTGGTGTTTGGGCTGAAGGCTGAATTCAGGTAAGTGTTTGTATTTGGATTTGATGGCCTAAATGGGGATAATGTTTGAAAGGTGAGGTCAAGTGTTGTCATGCAATTTTCTGTGAAATGGAATATAGGCCCTTTTAGATATAGGATTTGATCAGAAATCAAAAGCATATGACAAGGGTTTGGATTCAATTATATGAATCTAACCTCTGAAAAAAACTTGAAGTTCAAATTCAAGTGACCTGTTTGGTCCATGTCTAGTCTGTCTTATCATGTTGACCCCTAGAATTTTTAGTTATGTGTCTTGTATATAAGGACAGCACAGGGAACATCTTGGGTTAGTTTCAGCTTTTCTAAGCTAGTTGTGTACAGATGGATATCAGTCTCTGAGATCCAACCATTATTGCTTACATCCATTTTCTTTGGGACAACATCTACAATATATAACAGCTTATATTACTTGAGAATATCTTCATTTTAAATCTGAACTTAACCACATATACCTGTTATTGTTCAATTTTGATTGCTTTTATTCACCTGAATTATAATATGTATATATTTTTAATCAGAACAAATATTACACCATTGCATTCACTATATGTATCAAAAATACAGTTAAAACTTATTCCATTTACAAATATTTGTATGTATTTCCTTTTTTATCATTGATGATTTGGAGTGTGTGTACAAGGCAAGGCAATGGTGTGCAGAGATACCTAATCTGCTCGAGTTCTTTGAGGGTGTTAACAAGTAGGTGAGCCAAAGGGGGGAGGGGGCAGCTGACATAATATGTTTGAACTTTTAAAAAGCTTTTGACACCAAATGCTTAAAAAAACAGCTGCCATGGGATTGGAGAGAATCTTCTTCTGTAGATTAAGAGCTGGTTAAATGAGTAAAAGGGCAGGCCTAAATGGTCACTTTTCAGGATGGAGAACAGTAAAAAGTGGGACTCTGCAGGGATCTGTACTAGACCCAATTTTGTTTAATGTTTTCATCAGTGGCCTGCAAATAGGGGAATACAGTGAAATACCAAATTATTCTAGGTAGTCAAATCCCAAGATGACAGAAACTGGAGAAAAGCCTCATCAAGCTAAGTGAGTGTGCAAAAAAAATGGCAAATGAACTTCAGTGTCACCAAGTGCAAGGTAAAGCACATGCAAAGAAATAACCTCAACTCAATACACATTGAACCTCAACCTCAATACACCATTCTGGGTTCTGAACTAGCTATTATGGCTTGAGAAAGAGACCTTTGAGTTCTCTAAAAACATCAGCTTAATATGCAGCAGTACCGAAAAAAGCCAATAAAATGTTGAGCATCATTAGGAAGGGAAATTGAAAACAAGACAGAGAACATCATCATATCATTATACAAATCCATGGTGGACCCACATCTTGAATACTGTGTGAAGTTCTGGTCTCTGTATCTCAAAAAGGGTGTAGTAGAATTGGAAAAGGTACCAAAAAGGGCAACCAAAATGATCAGGGGTATAGAGCAGTTGCTATACCAGGAGAGTCTAAAAAGGCTAAAGCTCTTGAGTTTGGAAAGTGAAAGGTTGAAGGGGCTGTTATAGATTATTAGTAGGCAACTGTTGATGCTCTGGATGTACATGTAAGAGTCAGAAATCTGATAAATTTGTCTGTGGCTGGCAAACCAAATTTGAGAGTGACACAGCTTGTTACAAGTCTTACAGATCCATATATTGTTTGAGTAGTAGTCTAAATTTACAGCTTGCTGCTTTTTCTCACTTTTCTTCCATCCTCTGGATCAAAGCTGCATCAGGTTGAGCTACACCCAGTGCCAGATATTCATTTCAGATCAGATGAGGTTCTATGTGCTCCTACCAGTTTTCTATGCTGATGCTGAACAAATTCAGATCATTTTTGCACACATCATGGTGCCATCATAGAGTGCGACCCTGCTTTCTGAAGTCATCTCAAATCTCACTATACAAAACATTCTTGGAATACAGTAGTTTTCTCCCATTCTTTTGACATAGTCAATCCATTGCAACCTCCTCTTTTTTATAGTAATTTCTACATACTCCAGTAGGTTTGTGTTTGTTAGTGACACACTCCCACTTTACTTCCAGGAACTTATGAAAACATCTCACATGGAAGTTGTTCAGTCTCTTGATGGATGGATAGCATATATAGTAGGGTTATGCAAAGCTTAGGTTGCTGATTCAATTTGGAGGAGATTCGGCTCGATTCAGCAGCCGAATCTCTGAATATGAATTGAATCAGGAGATGAATAAAAAGGTCTGATTTGATCTGAAGCCTCTGAATCAATTTGGAAAAAAATTTGGAGGAGATTCAGAGATTCAGGCAGTCCCCACATGCCACTGTAGGGAGCTGGACCCAGACTCTGTGCTGGTAAGTGGGGGGGGGGGGGCTGGAGAAGGTGGGAGGGCACCATGGAGGGACCTTCCCCTAGGCCCCATCCCCTGCCTGCTCCCCCAGCCCCCCTGAGTACCCACTGACCCGTGCCTGCTTTCCCAGCCCCATCAATGGCTGCCCCACCTGGCCACATCTTTAGAAGAAAAAAAGCCCTGCACTCACCGGCTGCTGCAGCAGCTGTCAGGGCCTCTGGGGGCTCATGCCAGAGCCCCCCAGGCAGCGTGGGGCAGTGGGAGGCAGTGGGGATTGCCTCCTCCCCACTCTCAACCTAGCAGGAGCTGGTGAGTGCGGGGCTTTTTTTGCTTTGTTTTGTTTTGTTAAAGTACTGGGACCCTGGGGCCAGGCAAGACAGCCATCGACCAGGCTGGAAGAGCAGGTGGGGGATGGGGTCTGTTAGATTTGGAGATGGAGCCAATTTGGTGGTGGCCAAATCTCTGAATCAGATTCAGCCGAATTGATTCAGGACAGTGATTTGAATCACTGAATCAAATCACTGTCCCCCAAGTTGGCCAAATCCGACTCCGAAGTGAATACTAGCCACTTCATACAGGCCTAATATGTAGTCCACATCTGTGGACTGTAAAGCAGCGACGGCAGCATGCAAATCTCATAGATTTGTATCTTCACCTTACCTGATAGTTTACTCCATGCACATTTCTGTAATAGCCTGAAATTCCTAGCTACTTTTCTGATTCTGTTAGTCAATTTAGCCTGAAGGTTAAGATTCCTGCTGACCAGTCCTCACTGAGACATTAGGCAGCCAGCAACAACTTTAATCTGTTGCTTTCAGAGGCCAATGGATGAAAATGGTGGAAACCATAATTAGAAAAAAAAACAGGAAAGTGGTTGGTGAATGCATGTTTGAAATTATTCAATGTGAATGGTGCCAGTGGGAGTAGGGAGACCCAATTGCCTGGGTTGGTAGTTCAAAAAGTATCAGAAATATTGTTCTAGTATCTCATTGATCCTTTCCATTTGTCCATCACTTTGTGGGTAATGGGCAGATGAGATAAGAGGTTTGATTTCTAAAAGTTTTAAGAGCTCTTTCTTGAAGTGGGAAATGACTTGTGGGCCATGGTCCAAGAGGATACCCCTGGGAGGACTATGCAGCTAGAAGACATTTTTTTGAATAGTTGCACTGTCTCTGGAGCAGTGGTGATCTCAGGGCAAGTAATGAAATGGGCTATCTTGGTGAGAAGGTCTTCTGCCAAGAGGATGCTTGAGTGTCTTAGGACAGGAATTAGATCAGTGATAAAAATCAACAGACACCATGTACTAAGGCTGGTTTAGCATTGGTAGTGGTTGGAGGAGGGCCATCAGCTTAGCGCATGGAGTCTTGGTATGAGCATGAACCTTGCAGGAGTCAATGTATTTCTGAACACTGATGAGGTCAGGGCCACTAGAAACTGAAGAGGATGGGGCTGATAGTTTTGGTGATACCAAAAATGCCCCACAAGCAGAGTCATGGCACCTTCAGAGGATATCTACTTGGTGCTCCCTTCCAGGGATGTATAGGCATCCTCTGCCAAAGCAGCCCATCCTGACATTGAAAGTCTGATCGGGATGGTGGTCTGGGACCACCAGATCTGAGAAATGAATGAGTCCTGGGGACCAAGGAGCAGAATTACATCATTAGATCCTTGTTTACTGTGGCCCTAGCAAAGTTCTTGGGGCTCAGAATGGTGAAGCAGGTTTCAGGACAGGGTTCTAAATATCCATCCTTTCAGGATAAGGCATCAGCCTTACCATTTTTGGTGCCACCTCTTTAAAAGTATATGTGTCATGGGATGGGGGTCCCCCAGGATGGCCATGATGACCCAAGGGCTCTGTGACCATGCCAGTCTTGCCCAACGGGTGCCCTTTTCCTCTCCTGCCATGTCTTGCTGATAATTATAATATAGGAAGGCTGCTCTTGAGCTTATATTTAGACACGATCCTGTAGAACCCTGCTGACCCTGTGAATTCGTAGACCCTTTTTTGGGTCCCACTCAAAATGGATGCCTCACGGGACACCCTCAGCCTTATGGGCTAGATTCATGGCTCCAAACCACCCCTTTACCATGCCCCAAGACTCGCAGATAGCAATCACACATTGTCCCTCCACAGCCTTAGTTTAACTTGGCCTCCAGTCATTGCTGCGCTCTCCACAGCCCTGTCTTTCTCACTGTGCCCCCTGGCGCTGGGGTCTGCTCATCCCCTTTGCCACCACACCCCTGGCACTAGGGTCCCCACACTGCAGTGGGACCCCAATGAAGCCTCCTCCTTCCCCAGTAGCCTTAGCCTGATCCACTGGTTTATAAACAGAAATCAAAATATGAACCCCTGGGCTATAACATAATACAAGCAGTTCAGGGTGTGCTCTGTCCCCTTAAAAGCATGAAACTTCCCACCTAGCCTTAAATGCCTTGCAGGACAGGGTGCCTGGTGAGTCCCTGGAGCCTCTTAATCCTACCAGAAGTAGAACAGGCGGTCAACCATCTCCACTTAGCTTCATTTAAGAGAGCTCCTTCCCCCTTGGCTGCTGACAGAGAACTGCCTTCTAGTCCCAGCCCTGGGGTTTATATGTGCCCCAGGCCCTGCCTCTTCCAGTCAGCTGACTGCCTGCAGGTGCAGGCTAATTCTGTCTTTCCTGCTTCCACAGTAACCTGCAGCTGTGGGGGTCCTGACTGACTGCTAGGAGGCTCTCTCTATGCAGTTTCTGCCCTTAAAGGAGCAGGCACCCTAGTGCCCTGTGACAATGTGTCTCTGGTGGAAAGAACAATTTTAACAACAACTTCTCTCCTATCCTGGCAAAGGAAAAAGTCCTTTGTTAAACTCTTTATTATACCTACCCCTTTGGCTATAAAGGGGTTATAAAGTGTTACAACTTTGTGCCCTAACAATTCTCCAGCTTCTTCCCTTCACAATTCTAATGTAGAGGATTTGACTGGGCAAAAGACTGAAAGGCTACATTTTATGCATTTCTAGTTGCTAGAATGGCCTTCCTTAGGTGCAGTTGGCAACCAGATATAAGCTGTAGAGGCTAGAGGGTTGCCACTGAAGTCAATGGGACCTAAATACAGTCTTAAAGCTAGCATATGTTTAAGGGCATTCCCTCAGTGAAGACAGACTTAATAGACAAAAATGAAAACGGCCACGCAAGGATATGAAGATACCCTAATAAGGAAACAAGTAAAAAGAACAAATTCTGAAGATACAGTACTAGTTAAAGGAAGATGAAGGGAAAAATAGGTCCACTACTCAACATGGAAGAAAATCTTGTAACGGACGATTCCAAGATGACTGAAACTTTTAGTGCTTTTAAAATTTTTTAAAAATCTTAATTAAAAGGTTAACAGTGATCAGATGGCTAACACAATTAGCAACAGTGACAAAGGACTAAGAACTCAGGCTACTATATGGAAAGACCTTACATACATCAGATGTTTCAAATAGGCCAGGCCAAATGATATGCACCTTGCAGTATTTAAGGTTAAAAGTTGAAGCAATCTCAGAGTGGTTATCTTTGAAAATTCATGGAGGATGGATAAGGATTGACAAGATTGGAAAAGGACAGATGTTTTAAAGGGAAAAAAGGAGAACCCAGAAAATTATAGCCTAGTCACCTTACCTTCAATTCCTGGACATATACTGGAAAAAAATAATCTATCAATCAATTTGTAAGCACCTAGAAAATAACAAGATGATAACTAGCAGCCAGTATGGTTGTCAAGAATTAATTATGTCCAGTCAACCTGATTTCCATGACAGGGTAACAGGTCTTGTGGATGAAATGTTGTGCAAGATATCACAGCTTTAGTAAGACTTGCTACTCCAAGGATAGAGATTCCCTCACCACTCTAGGTAACCCATTCTGGTGCTTCACTACCCTCCTGGGAAAAAAGAGTTTGCTAATATTCAACCTAAATTTCTCTTGCTGCAACTTGAGACCATTGTTCTATCATCTGCCACCACTGAGAACAATCTACTTTCATCTTCTTTGGAACCACCCTTCAGGTAGCTACTATCAAATCCCCCCTTTAGTCTTCTCTTCTGCAGACTAAATAAGCCCAGGTCTCTTAGCTTCTCCTCATAGGTCATGTGCCCCAACCCCTACCCATTTTTGTTGCCATCCGCTAGAGTGTCTCCAACCTGTCCACATCCTTTCTGTAGTGGGGGGCCCAAAACTGGACCCAGTTCTCCAGTTGTGGCTGCACCAGTACAGAATAGAGGGGAATAATTATTTCCCTCAATCTCCTGTAAACTGTCCTACTAATGCAGCCCAGTATGCTGTTAGCCTTCTTTGCAATAAGGGCACATTGTTGACTTATATCAAACTTATTGTCCACTATAACCCCCAGGTCCTTTTCTGCACAATTGCTGCTTAGCCAGTTGGTCCCAAGCCTGTAGCAGTGCATGGGATTCTTCCATCCTGGGTATAGGACATTGTACTTGTCCTTGTTGAACCTCATGATATTTCTTTTGGCCCAATCCTCCGGTTTGTTTAGGTCATTCTGAATCCTAGCCCTACCCTCCAGCATGTCTACTACACCCCCCAGCTTGGAGTCATCCACAAACTTGCTTAGAGTGCAATCCATCCCATCTTCCAGATCATTAATGAAGATACTGAACAAAACCGGCCTCAGAACTGACCTCTGGGGAACTCCGCTTGATACCAGCTGCCAGCTACACCTTGAGCCATTGAGCACTACCTGTTGACCTTGACACTCCAGTCACCTTACAGTTCATTCACCAAATCCATACTTCCTCAATTTGCTTGCAAAAATGCCTTAAGAGACCATATCAAAAACCTTGCTGAATTCATGGTATATCACTTCCACTGCCTTCCCTTCATCCATAGATTCAATCATCTCATCATAGAAGGCAATCAGGTTGGTCAGGGATGAGTTGCCTTTGGTGAATCAATGCTGGATGTTCCTGATCACTCTCTTCTCCTCCAAGTGCTTAGAAGCAGATTCTTTGAGGACCTGTTCCACAATTTTTCTGGGGATTGAGGTGACACTGATTGGTCTGTAGTTTCTTGGTTCCTCCTTCTTCCCTTTCCTCAAGATTGGCACTATGTTTGCCTTTTTCCAATTGTCTGGGACCTCCCAATCACTATGAATTTTCAAAGATAATGGCCAGCAGCTCTGCAATCACATCAGCCAACTGTCTCAGCACCCTTGGATGCACTATATCTGGCCCCATGTACACATGCAGCTTTTCTTAATAGTCCCTAACCTGTTCTTTCACC
The DNA here is from genome assembly GCF_001723895.1 of Crocodylus porosus. Taxonomy (NCBI): domain Eukaryota; kingdom Metazoa; phylum Chordata; order Crocodylia; family Crocodylidae; genus Crocodylus; species Crocodylus porosus. The sequence goes on from NW_017728886.1 coordinate 229,148,283, forward strand.
ACTGAGGGCTGCTAACTTTCTCTCCAAACTGTGCTGCCTGGTGCAGTAGTCTAAGAGCTGATCTTGCCTTTAAAAAAGGCATTGAGCACTTCAGCCATTTCCTCATGATCTCTCACTAAGTTGTCTCCCCCATTCAGTAAGGGACCCACACATTCCCTGACATTCTTCTTGTTGCTAACATACTTATAGATACCTTTCTTGTTATGCTTCACGTCCCTTGCTAGCTGGAACTTCAGCTTCACTTTAGCCTTCCTGCTTTCATCCCTGCATGCCCGAGCAATATTCTTATGTTATTGCATCCAGTTTTGAGCATCACATTTCAAGGAAAATGTGGACCAATTGCAGAGAGTCCCAAAAGAGAGCAACAGTTACGATCAGAGAGTAGAAACATGGCCTATAAATGGCCATGTGACCATATGTCCCAGTTTAGCCAGGACAGTCCCAAATTTGGATGCCATTCCTAGCTGGCTGGTGAGAATTAAACTGAGTGTCCTGGAGATGCAGAAGTGCAAGGTGCAGTCTGGTGGGGACACAGCAGCATGGTGTACCAGGTAGATAGGCACAAGGGCACTGCTGCCCTCCCACCTGCCTCTTCAGTGCACCATGCTACACTGCCCCTGCCTCCACCTGCAGCAGTGCTGTTGAAGAGAGCAGGATGGAGTGGGGGAAGGAGAGGGGGCAGGGCAGTGTCCCAGATGTCAAGATTTCCTTATGGTTAGCCCACCTATGAGGAAATATTAAGAGAAGCTGAAGATGTATTTAGTCTAGAGATGAGAAGACTGAAGGGAGACAAAATACCAGTCCTCGGTTATATAAAAATATTGCTGCAAAGAGTAAGGTATCACATTGTTCTCCAAGACTACTGGGAAGAGGATAAGAATTAATGGACTTAAACTGCATCAGTGGAGATTTAGTTTAGCCATGAGGAAAGACTTTTTAACTTTAAGGCCAGTTAAGCAGTGGAATAGATTACCCAGGGAGACTGCTGAATCTCTATTGCTGGAGATTTTTAAGAATAGGTTAAGCAAACATCTGTCATGAATGGTTTAAGTATAGTTGATCCTGCCTTGGGCAGGGCAATGGACTTGGATAGACTTTTAAGGTTTCTTCTATCTTTCTTTCTATGATTCTATGTACCTAAGTACTTTCCTGATTCAGAGCCCAATAGTATTAGTAGAGTGGTTCTGAGTATAGTAATTTTCATAAGAGTATCACTAATAGACATTGGGGTTAAACTGCTTTGAATTCTAAAGATTGAGACATACTTAACATAAAAAAATGGTCTCTTTCAGCTGAGGAAGAAATAGGTTGAAAGAGCCACATGTAATTCTTTAAGGCAAACACCAGTTACTTCCAACTCAAAAGATGGTTTCTGCTCTTGTGGTATGCTATACATCTTGAGCCTCACTCACTGCCCCCTCCCAAGTAAAATTTACACAAGCATTGAAAGCTTGGAATACCCAAGGAAATCATTTTTCAGTCGATTGAGTTCTTAATGGAAAAAGCTCTCTGAATGCTATCTTACAAATTAGAAGATCCCCTGCTTTCTAAATAGTTCAACTGAAATCAGCTTTTGTATTTATCCTTCAGGTCATTTAGGCTCAAATGTTGTTAGCTCTGAGTCAAAAAGTCAGATTTTTAAAGGGAAAATGTCAAGTCCTTTTAGGCTTCAACTGACCTTTTAAACCAGATTAGGGATTTGAGGCATTACACATGGATTTCTACATTTTATATCACAGTATTTAACAAATGATCAAATACAACTCCCAAGAATACTATTTTTACAAGTTTGACATTTCAGGCCTTAAAGGATGTTGTCGGTCTTTCCTTTACATAAAATTACCCTTGAGAGAGTCAGTCTGTTTTCTGCTCTCTCCCATTTCTCTTTCACAAGCATTTTATTCCATGCTATGCTTCTCAAACTGGTAGTGCAAGCAGAACAGTGTAATTGCAAATAGGCAAATACCACAGATTTGCATGAAGTGATTACCAGCTATAAATTAACTCAATGGGTTCTGTTTGTGTCGTGCACTATTAGAGTAGTTTATGAATACCAGCAAACCCTGGGAGTAAATTCTGCTCTGCATTCACTCCCAGATTTCCAATACTTCTGTTAATAATATACTAAGTATTCTTAAGATGGTCTGGCAGAATCACTTGTATGGTGCTAAGTGACTCTATCATATTGGTAAGATGAACAAACTGAAGCAAAAGTGATTACAGTATACAGGTATTGTAATTCCTTAGTCTGGTAAGAATATTAGTCTTATGTTCTGAGCCCTAGAAATCACTGGCCTGTATTTAATCTTGGAACAGGTAAAACAGACACAGAGGCCGCATCCACACAAGGTATGGATGTTTGGTTCCCTGGGGACAAGTATCGGCAGTACAAGGTGTGCTGCTGCTACTTGTCCCTGGGGAACACCCGTGCCACATGCACTTTGGCATGTGACAAGTTACCCCAGGTGGGTAGGGGAGGCTGGGGCCAGCACTGGGCTGGCCTCGCAGCCTTTTCTGGGGGCCAGTGGTGATTTTGCTGCACAGAACCTGGCAGGCAGCCACAGCACAGCCCCAGGTGGCCCAGCTCTGCTTTTGAGCAGTGCTCCCTTGCAGCAGAGAGAACATCTGAATGTGTAGTATGTGGTGCCACAGATGTGTTTGTGGTGCCACATGCTGCATAGCCACACTCAACTGGACATGGCCAGACAGTATAAGCTGGCTGCTAGCATACTACTAATCAGGCTAAGGTACAAGAATCACACCAGGAAGGGAGGGTGTAAGTCAGTGTTCATGACTGTCCTATCTTAGTTCTCTCTGCAGGGACTGGCAGTGACTGTCATTTAGTCATTCAGTGACTGTAATGTTGTTTGTGCTGAAGCTACTTTTCAACTCCTACCTGGAAAGAGACCAGCAAATCATTTCACACAGACTAAACAGCCATTAGGTGTCAATGCCTTTGGGCTACTGTGACCTAGACATGGATGGGGAAGCTAGAGGCAGAAGGCTCTATATAATGTCACTAATCCAGTCCTTTTCTAGAATTACAGTTTTATGATTTATAATTTACTTTTTTTTCTAACAAAGGCAGGGTAAAAATCTCGCTGAAAGTGAAAATCTTAATTTGGTAGGAAAAAATGATGAACACAAAATAATGTAAAGAGCTTTGGAGCTGCTTCAGCCAGATTGAAGCAGCAAACCAATCCGGAGTTCTGGAACGGATCGCTGACATCTGAAGTGGCCGGATCCGAAGCCAGATCGAATACCTGCCTACTCACACAGGCCTAGTGTTTGGAGCTAGCCAGATAATATGGAGAGTGAGCCACACCTTGGTTCAAGCTCTCTTTTCACATAACCCATACCAGAAGGAGCAGACTATATTTTGAAGGTAAAATACTGTATCCTGCAATACACACCAATCTAAAGGTCTAATTGTAGCTATGTACATACTCTTAAACTAGTTTTAAACCTGTTGGCTCAGATGTCCTTAATAGCACAGCTGCGGTAGCTTGGATTTCAGTGCAAAATGCAAAATCCACACAGTACCCTGATACTCAAGCAGCACTGTTCCCAGCTACCACAGCTGCACTGCTATCAGTAGCCAAACTAGATCAGGTATATTGACGTGAGTTGCGGGATATACCATTGCCTTACAGGACAGAACTACAGTCAGCTTTCTGGTGTTAAAACTCTTAGCACATTCCAGCAACAACCTCTAGTCTAGGGACAGAAGTTACACATAAACTGGTATAAGTGATCAGAAACTGGTTCAAATCTGTAACACAATGAAGTTCAGTGCACATAAACTGCTTTCAGAATAACCAAAACCATTTTAAGATAAACCTGGATGGGTGTAATATCAGACTTAAATGATTTAGGTTAAAGCAGTTTATTGAACTTTTGTCCCAGATCCCCTCCAGTTAACTCACAGTCCCCCTACATCCCAGGATGCTTTGCACATCCCCCCAAACCCCCCCCCCTCACAGGGTGGGCAGACTAGCCTTGGTCCAAGCTGTCTGCTCCAGCCAAGCAGAGAGGTATGCTATAGCACCCCCTGGCTTCTGGCCAGAGCCACTGCAGGTATGTGACTGCATTTCCAGAATCAAAAGAGAATGTCTGTTCACTTGCTTATTGGTTCAATCTACACAGCTTAGAATAACCTGTGAAGATTGAATTGATTCAGTCTAGGGGGTTTTGACTGTCTTTACTTAGCCTTAGTGTACAGAAGCAACAGTTATGTTGAACTCCATAGAACAAGGACTCATTGCAAGAAGACATGGTTGCTTGTACGACATTCCCCTTCCTTTGAAAAACTATTTCAGTTTTAGGGAACATTTTTATAAAGAGAAAGCCACGGTAAATTCCCACTTCCACTTGCACATTCATTTAACACTCATATTTTTTAGGGTATTTTTTGTTTAAACTATCATTTGTGCACTCACAAATGAAGCAGGTGTGTGTGTTTACATACAGACATTTAATTGCCTTACAATGTTCGGATCTCCCTTTCTGCAATATAAACCTAAAGATTTAAATTTCACAGACTGCTGTCTGCTGAAATGGCCTTTGGAGGTTAATGTTCATGTTATAGGTACCATTATGTGGAGACTGCGCCAACTCTGAGTATCTTTAGGTAATTAAAATTAATTAAGTAATAAATAGGAAGTAAATAATGAACTTCTTATACAAGATATGCCTCTCTGCATCATGATACAGGAAGCTTTACTGTGATAGTAGGATAGCTTTCCCCAGAATCAGCAGCTCTGGGATTAGAGTCTGAAATTAGTGAATCAGAGCTGAGAGCATCTAGTGCTGGTGATTAAAGAGCTTTGCTGATGATTTCACTGTTCTATGATCATTTAATGTATTTTTTTAAAAAAATCTAAGTTCTTCAATATGATCTTTTTAACTGTGAGAGAAACATCAACGCCCTACACCAGATGTAGAAAGTCATGAGAACATCTAATAGTAAAATTACCAAAGACACCTGACAGATGCCATTTTTCTGATGCCTTTGTTTGTTCTAAAATAGAATAAGCTCCAATACAGCTGTTTTAAAGTCTTTGTCAGACTTTATCAAAACTGTTTACCTATCATTATATATCTGTTACTCCTAATGAAAAATACCTGTAGTATGACAAAAAGATTAGGTTAAAAGGAAGCAAATCAACACCATAGTTTTCCAATACTAGAACTCAAAACAGGATTTTCAACAAGGGATGACACAGAATAATGATTCTGCTGCCATTATACAAACAGACATGCATAGAACAAATAAGTATTCTGATGTATGCATTTCCCCTTATTTGGGAATGCTGTATCATGTAAATTAGCCAACTTGTTAAATTTCATGAAGGCAAGCAAGATAGAATTGACTAAGATAGTCTTCCCTTTTCTAGATGAATTAACTCTTGAAATGGCACAAGCATGTCAAAGTTTTAGCTTTCTTTGGTCCATCTCCTGCATCATAAGGGAGACCTAGACTGCTTCACTTATTATTGGAAAGAGAGATTTACAAATGGCTGAACAAAAAACACTTGGATCCTTCTGGTGCTTCAGAGTTGTTGGTTGGAGCAGTAGTGACCTCTGATACATGAAGTTATACATATTTAATGTGTAAATCTTATAGGCTAGACCTCACAGTCATATAGTATCTCTCTGGCAGCAATTAGACAAGAGACTTTCTTGGATCCTCCACTGGGACCACAGTCACTCTCTTCTATACCAGCCATCTCTGTGCATTAACAGTTAGATTCCTGTTAGTGTTATGCTGAAGTGCTCATAGAATAAAGCTCAGAAAAGAATGATATTGCCCCCTAAGCTCCCATTGTCAACAATCCTGACTTCCTTCCTCCATTAAACTAGACCTGGCAAGGAAACAGTATTGCAAAAATTGAAACAGCTAGTAACTTAATGGATGCTGTATTTTGTTCCTGTTCAATTTGGGGGGGATTCCTTCTTCTCACAAAGGAGCTCTGGATCAAGGGACAAGACTCTATGACTTTTCTGTAGGGGAGGGTATAGACTTTCAAAGAAGCAAACCAGGCATATCAGCAAAGGAGCCATCATATTTGGGATAGAGAAGAATGCCAAGTTCTAAGGAAAACCACAAATATTTATTTTTTCCTTATTATACCATAGGAATAGTTTCCATAAAGTTACTCAGGGAGTAGCCCTTCCTTCTGGGAAACCCAGTTTGATATTTTAAACTGGTTTAGACTGCTAGGTCATGCCTACACAGTAAACTCATTGTACCTGAAAACTATGTTCTCAAGCATGCCACACTGCTGCTTCTTAACTCAAGAGCACAGTATCCATGTCTATACAGTGGTTTGAGCAGACTAATCAACTAATTAGCACTTCTGAGTGACAGCAACAGTGACAGCCTACCCAAGGTTTCGTGCAGAGGCAGCATCACTGCTTCTCATTTAAAAGGTAGCCTACCCAGAGCAGCATGGGACTCACTGCCAGTTACTCTTGATGTAGGCCTGCCTTATTTTCTACCATTTTGTCTACAGTTCAATAACGCATGTTCAGTACTTGGTTTTCTGGTTTCTCTCCTTATTTTAGCTAGTGTCCTGCTGCACATTTTAATTAATGGATCATGAGATAGCATCTATTTGGGGAGATAAATATGGAAGAGAGATTCCTGTTAATTAAAAGGATTACTTTACTAGACAACAAGAACAAGATGATTTTTTTCAAGTCCTTACAACAAAGAAGCATGTATCAGGATAGGTGTAAGGCAAAGCCAGTTACAACAAAGTTCTTTAAGAGGCCCTTCTCTTACTTCTTACAGATTTCCTTCCCCCTTAGTTGGCCTTTTATAGTAGTAACCCGGTGTCTTTTCTCCCATCAGGCTTCACTTGCTTCACTTAGGCTAAGCAAGTTAACTTCTCAAGACATGATGCAGCAGAGACAGTGCTGCAGGGCAGAATCTCTCTACACGCACTCCTTTAGAATATGTAGAACTGGGACAGCTAGGATTTTATAATACCAACACATACCAGTACCAGAGTCAATAAAGTGTAACTAAAATTAGCTTTATTTCTTTTTAAATATAAGGCAGCTCTTAGGGACAATTTTTAAAGGTATTCAGGCACCTGAAGAAGCAAATAGCTAACTACCTCATAGGGTTTTTGAAATCTCTCAGCACTGAACTCCCATTTAAAAATCAGGTCCTTACCTATCGTATATGTATTTAAAGTGGAGAGGTCTCACATTTCATTTTCACTTAGTCTAACACTCCTTTTAGACTGACAACTGCATGTCTCTGCACTGTATTGCCTTGCCCCTCCCCTTGTGATGCCCACTCTTTTCCAAATGACTCCTCAATTCTTGTGTGTGGCTTACCCCCTTCTCATTCAGGCTGCTCATTTCTTTCTTCTCCATTCTCATTGAGCTCACCTTGGTCTGACTAGCAGCTCAGTGCTGCTGGTCCTAATGGCACTCAACTTGCATCAAGCTTCCACCATTTCCTTTGTTTTGTGGACACAAAGCCTTATAGATCTACTTTCCGGTTCAACTTGTCCTGGACTTCAGTGCAATAGGAAGTTTTCCTTCCTGCTCTTATTTATAGTTACAAGGCAAAATTTGTCAAAACCTACTTCAAAACTATGTCTACACTGTTACTTAGGGCTTCCTTCAGGGTCACCTCAAAACCCATTCTCACTGTCCTTAAATTGAAATCATGTGTTCAATCCACAGCAGCAATCCAACCAAATCCCAGAAGCTTTGTTGAGCAAGTTCTCCCCTAGCCTGCCCTTCCTGCAGTGCATTCAGAGCTCATCCAGGCCCTGTAGGACAAAAGCACTGGCAGCAGAAATCCACTACCTCCTGGTTCGGACTTCTGGCCTTGCTGCAGACCACTTTGTAAGTCAGTAATTAAAGTCAAGTATGGCAGGACGGGCAAGAAACCATCTGCAGATTGATTCCTAGAAAGGCTCTGCTCAAGAAGTAGGAAATACAATGATAGCAGGTGACAGGTAAGATATAGACAAGCAACTCATTTGGTTTAGGCTGTTTGAGGGCAACTCTCAGAACTGAACCTAACTAGAAGTGTAGATATATCCTAAAGTATTTTACATAGGAATCAATGGAGGTTGCATGCTTTGGAACGGTTATTTGTATAGTCTACATTACTACACTTTGTGTCATGGAACTGTCAAGTTAACTTCTGTATTGCCTGATTAGAGAGTTGTAGAGAAGTAGGGCTGGGAGGCACTTAACCCCTGTGTAAGGCAAGATAATCCCAATCCAGACCATTTTATACAAATCCATTGTCTAACTTTTTAGCAAAATGGCACGGTCAACTCTGATACAAGACCTTAACCTGATACAAGACCATAGGTAAATCAGGGGGACCACAGCAATTTAAAAAATGAATAACCATTCTAGCATTTTGGAAGAATAGCAAGAACTTCTACAGTACTGTTATAATCCTAGATGGGGAATCCTATGAGGTATACAGTTACAGAAGAGGTGATTTTCATTATTTGATTCTCTCATTACTCAGTTTTTCACTTAGAAAGGTAAGCCAGTGCAAACCAGATACAACTGACTTTACAAATACAATGGAAATCGTCTCTTTCCTATAATCAAGGGGTACAAGGTTTGGATAGCATTCATCAAAAAGTGTAAGATAAGGTAGGCAGGGAATGTTATTTCAGGTTTACATGGACATGGTCTGTTTGTATTCCGTATTAATAAGGAGGCAAAGCATCTGCATCCTCACTGAACCTCCTGCAAGCTGTCAAATCATTGATGAAACTAATGATGTTACCAGCAGACCAAATCAGACAACTGTCAGTTCCTGGCCAATCATCTGTAAATGTCAACAAAGTTTCTCCTAGCCAACCAGCCAACCAGATGGCTTTTCAGGCTATTGGTCCAGTGCTCCAAATTCTCCAACTCAATGTTGAGGGTCTTCCAGCAGCAGAATGTTCCCTAATCAGTTCTACTGTAATTCACCACAAGGCTGACATAATGTGGTTTGAGGAGAACCATATTGTACAGGATGAAGCTGGTCACTTTACTATCAGTGGTTTTGACCTGAGATGCTACACACTTCATGCAAAATATGGGAGAGCTACCTCTGTCTGTAACAACATTTCTGAGGCAACCCACACCCTATCCACTAATCCACCCTGTCATAAAGATTGGAAGCATCTATAAACCACCAAGCAAAACCTGGGAGAACTGCTCTCTTCTGCCTCTCCCCTACTCATCTGTATGTTGGTGACTTTAATAGCCACCACACAGACTAGGGCTACTCCCACTCAAATGAACATGGTGACCTGTTACAAAACTGAGGATCCAGTGATGGCCTGGTCCTGATCCACAACTCTAAACAGCGTGGCACCTTCCACTCAACAAGATGGGATCAAGCTTACTCCCCAACATATTTTGGGTTACATCAGTCAACAGCCACCTACAGACAGCATTTTGATGACTTTCCACACAGCCAACACTGTCCATCACTCATCCACATTGGCCTGCAACTCCTGGTATAAGAAAACCCAGATGGAACTTCTGGAAAGCCAATTAGTCCCTATTCATGGCGACTGTTGAACGATCCATTGTTACCATCCCATGATAAAATAACCCAGTTAATGACGTTTATAAGCATTTCTGTGGTGCCCCCTATAGAACCTCATGATCTTCTGTTCCCAGAGGATTCCACTCCCTGGAGACTCCTCGCTTGGAGGGAGAGTGTGCTGTTCTACTAAATGAGTATGAAAAATCTTGCTATCCAGATATCATAGATCACCTGCTTGAATCACTCAATGCTGATTGTCAGAACCACTGGGAAGACTCATGATTTAATATCTGTCACTCCAGTCAGAGGAGCTCGGGCCTCATTTGCTGCCTGGGAGCAGCTCAGTGTCCCCCAGCCCAGACTCAACCACCTGTGTCAGTCAATGCCTTTGCCAGCCACCTTCTGAAAGTGGCAAGAGCACCCCATAACAAGGATTTTTAGCAAAGAATATATGAAGAATGGTGTCATTTCCATCAAAATGTTCAGAACCAAGATCCTCTAAAAACCTTTTCACCAACAAAACTTGACTCTGTGCTGTACAAATTAAAATCTGGCACTGCAACTGGCTATGACAATGTGCATCCAGAGTTTCTGAAATATCTCAGTCCTCAAGCTCGTAATTGGCTTCTACTCTTCTTTAGCTGTATTATGAATGAAGGATGGATTCTGTCAGAGTGGCATCGAGCAAAAATCATTGGCCTACCCAACCCTGGCAAAGACCCACAATCAGCAGCATGCTACCAACCAATCTCTCTCCTAAATGGTTGCTACTTGAGATACTTGAGTTCTGCAGCATATTTCTCCAGTAACTGATTATGCCCTAAGCCCAGGCCAAGCTGGAGTCTGCCATGGCTAGAAAACTTGTAATCAATTAATGACCTTTATTGAAAATGGTTTTCAGAAAAAACAGAAGGCTAGTGTTGTCTTTCTTGATTTAACAGTAGCATATGACACTGTCTAGCATGCCAGTCTTCTGGCAAAAATACCAAGAATTCTGCCACATTGGGCCATTTGTATAATCAAACTATTACTACATGGTCAACATTTTAGAGTCCACCTGGCCAACCAAACCAGCTCTTGTAGTTATCAAACCAATGGCCTCACTCAGAGATCAGCATTGGAGCCCCAGCTTTTCAACCTTTACATTAATGACCTGCCTGAGACAAGCTGACAAAAAATTGTTTATGCTGATGACAATGCCTTTGCCACCCAAGCTCATGACTTTTCAAATGTGGAACTCAAACCTGATCGAGACATGAGACTGATGTCAGAGTACTGCCTAAAATGGTGCCCCAAACCAAATATCTCAAAGATTGTCTCAAATGTTTTCTATCTTCATAATGCCAGTGCTAATTGTGAACTCACTATCACATTAAACAGTCTCTCAAATTCAAAACCCACCCAGCTTATCTTGAAGTCACCCTTGACCAGAATTTACCTTATAAACCACATCTCCAGAAAGCTGCTTTAAAAATCAAAACAAGGAATAACCTTCTTGCCAATGCTTCCATGCTACATTCATCTGCTCTTACACTCTGTCATTCACTTGCAGAATACTGTGTCCCTGTATGGGCTCATTCATCACACAGCAAACTAGCAGACACCCAACTGCATACTACAATGGATCTCATGTCAAGCACATAGCAGCCCATTCCACTACCATGGTTACCAGTCCTCAGTAACATTGTTCCCACTCATCTCTACTGCACAAATGATGAAGTAAACTTACTAGCCAGACTCCATGATAATACTACACTGCCAGTGCATTGGGACATATTCCACCCAGCAATAGCTCAGCTTCCCTTAAGAAATCCAGTATGGTCCACCCTTTCAAAATGCTTTCACTGACTTACTCAATGGTCAGCACAAGCACCAATCAATCACCACAGCATCTCTGATCCTACATCCCATCAACCAGGATTTAACTGGCCACACCGTTATTGGGAACTTCTCAACTGTTTTCAAATTGGACAGGTTCACTGTGCCTGAAACCTATACCAATGGAGCATTCACAGTGACAACAAATGCCCTTGTGGACAAATTCAAACCATGTCCCGCATGGTTGACTCGTGTCCATTTACCATGTTACCTGTAGGCCTTCAAACTCTTCACACTGGTGACGACATCACCTTAAGATGGCTGAAACAATGTCAAAGCTAGACACTCTAAATAAATAAATTGTACATCAACCACTCAAGTAAAAGTAAAATGTGAAATAAGTAGCACAAGTCATGGAAAATGAGGTATTTCTAGGTTTACTTCACAGAAAAACTTATGTTGGTATCACTTTCATCTTACACAGAGAAAATATATTAATATATTCCAAGGTATTAGAAATCTATACCAGCAGTAATTTTCATATTTCAAAAGGAAAGGAGAGGAACAAGGAGACTCAATCTTAAAACATCTATACTTCCAGTTGGTGGAGAAAAAATACAGGAGTGTTGTGCTACTTTAACATATACCAGAATCAACATGTGAATTTCATCTTGTATTTCAACCTCCATTTTAGTATGGTCTAAGCTTTCCTTTCTTTTATAACAAAAACTTGACAGATAGGCCATGTTAACTGGAAACTAACCATGCCAAGCAGTAGTAACATACCAGTCTATTATGTGGGCACTATCTTCAAAACCAGAATCAGTGTACCTGCATTTACACTACAGTGTGTGTGTAAGGCGGGGGGGCTAATTAGCACTAATAAGGAAGTCAGTAGGGACTTCAGTAGGATCAGAATTTCACCCTGCATCTTTAATTTGCTACAATTATTGTAGCTAATTTTGGAACATAAAGTGTGGTATGTTCAACAGTAACACATACTGTATATATGTGATTTAAGAGCATATTAAAACCGATGAATGCATTTAAATGAACTGAAGGTAGACCTATTTAAACACCATGTATTTCATGCATCATGATGAAAACTAAATTTATAGTGAAGCCCCCTAAATGTAGTAAAATAAGTCTGTCCAAAATGTTATTTTCCAAAGTGAAAATATGTAATAGAAATCTGATTTGATAAAAGAATACATGTTCAGTGAACGCATGATTTGGGTAACAAAGCAAAATATACTTCAAAAAGGACCCTCTAAAATAAATGCCTGTAGAAGCTTTTATTTTTCCTCTTTTAATTTTTTTAAATTTTTTATTGTTATTTTTTATTTTAAGGGATGTCTAGAGTTTTATGCAGAATACAATTGTTTCACTGCCAGGGAAAAAGAAAGAAGACAGAGCAAAACCTTCAAGCAAGAAGCTTCTCTAACAATGGGAAGGCTTTCCTGAGGGTGTTTTGTTGCACAGTGCATTTAGCATGCTGAAGTGCACATGGTGAAGGGAATGTGTGTCAAGGTGTCACAAGTGGTGAATGGTGGCCGGAGAGCTGGAAAGTGAGTGATATCTTGACAGGAAACTGTATGTGAAGTATGTTCTATGCAAATGTTGTGCCTGGGATAATGAATAATATAATTTTTTTTCCTCTTCTGAGAGTTTCAGTGAAGGGGACGCCTGGATTTCACATGAAAAGCTCCACAGAGAAATTTTAAAACATGTTTTATTCATTTATGACACAAACTCTGTCTTGTGCATGGGTTTTATAATATTATTTTCTTCTAGTATCTTAACAAAAGAGAACCAAACACATGGGTTATCACCAAATGTCTCCGTGGAGAATAGTTTTTAACGTTTACTGTTTGTAAGGGAAAGCCCCAGGCAACTACTCTTCACTCTCTTTTCTTAACCATGCTAAGTGGACAGAGTCACTGTAACTCAGGAGACTAGGAGATTGTTCAGTCGCTCCATCGTTCCGGGCAGCTGAACTGGTCCTTTCCGCTTACACAGGCTGAAAGTGAGGATGGCACTGCTAACACTTACGTATGTAGCCCTATGGGCTACCCTGGTTATGCAAACAGCGTTAATACTTTTAATAGTTAAGAGGATTTAAATTGTAGCATAAGTAGAGAAGTCTAGTACTTTGAGGATCAGAAGTCCCGGATTCAAATAAGGCGTTTGATAGGTGAGATACCAATACATTTCCATCCACAACTTTTGCCTTGGATATTTGTGTTTCACACATCATAGGTTCATCCCCTTAGCATCTGTATGCAATAGAACTGTATTACACTGACTAAAGTATGATGATGGGGCAGAAACAGGCGCTACATTTTTTTTTCATGGCACTGACGTTTATGTTCACACTGCTCTTCTACAGATCCTCAGCTAGGCACTCATGAATTTCAAAGCAATGCATTATTTGCCTCTTAATGTTCTATGCATCATAAATGTAATTATCAACAGTCTTACTAGCTTGCATTATGCTTTTTATGTTTATACTCTGATAATTGTGAAAATATGAAATGTTACTTACTGGACCTTTTCTGATTTCTCTTCAGGGAGAGTAAGTTCAGACCCACACCCCTGCATTGTTATTGCTGTGAGTACAACATACTCACAACATACTTCTAAATAGCATTCACTAATTCTATTTAAAAGTAAAACTTAATTTCACATTACATTTAATTTTCTATAGATTCTATTCTATCTGCTTACTTTGGGGGAACTATAGGGTGACAGCATGTCCCTATCAAAAGAAGCCCCACACAAGGATTTGGAAAAAAAAAGAGACTTGTAATGAAATATGCCAGCATTGTATAAAATTCATTGTGTGGGGCTTTTGCCTGTGGCAATACGTGTGCACATGAATGACAGTATTGTGTGAGACAGAGCATTGTGTTGTTCAGTGCCAGCGTATAATGCTACACTCGTTTTGCATAAATATTTGACTGCATTCTGTGATGCGTGGGGTTTTTCTTTGTCTTTTTAAAAGTAATATTCCATGTGTCTCTAGTTGCTTTGAGTGTTTAGACTCACAAACTAAAGCCACTGCTAACACACCAAAGAAATCTTCAGGTGTCACTTCAATAAATTTGATTAAATTATGAGTAAAATGTAATTTAAATAGAAAAAGCATATTGTATAGTTCGTGTGCATCTAATCTGCAATGAAATCTTACAGAGAGAGTCTAAGCCCAGGGTCCTATGGATTTTGTTCTCTTATGTTTGAAAGGTGCGTTTCTAACGGTGGCTTCAAAGTAGATGAGGGCCATATCTGTACGGGGTGTAAATCAGTGGGAGCAGAGAGGTTAGGGTGCCTTCTTATAGAACATTAGTGAAACCAATCCTCAGCCAAATCTGGTATCCACATTTTTAAGAGTGGTGAAAAACTGGAGACAGTGCAGAAAGAAATCACAAAAGACAATAATCTGAAGGCCAGAAAAACGCCTTACAGAAAAGGTTTAACAACAATTTTCAGCAGTGAGTGTAACTAACAATTGGAACAAATTACCAAGGGACTTCCTTGGTGGATTTTCCATGTTTTCATGTCTTCAAAGACTGACTGTCTTTTCTGGCGCACATTCTTTTTCCAACCCTAAATAATACATTAGTCAGACACAAGTTATTGAGCTTAGTACAGGGGTAATAGGGTGAATTTTAATGATGTGATACAGAGGACATAGACCTAATGATCTAATGGTTCCTTTCAGCCTTAAACTTGTTGAATCTTCATCTAAGGGATGATTTGCAAATTTGGATCAGTAATAGCAGCTTTTCACTGTTCAAACTACTTCCATTATCCCAATATCATTAATTTCTCAAGTACTTAACCCAGAAAAGAGCTCTGGGCATTCCTTTGGCCAAACCTGTGAAACTAAAACAAAACAAATAAAATAATACAGTAAAAGGGTCAATAATTGTTATCATCAGGGAGTTTTGCTACAGTTCCATTTAATTTTCCTTGGCAAAGACACTTGATATTACTAAATCCTAGCCACATTTTCTAGAGTGATTTAGTTTAGTTTCTGTAGGTTAATAAGAGGTATTTTTACTGTGAAAAGGGCACTTTTTCAGTCCTTTATAAAGCCTCTGTTCTAGTAAAGTAGGCGAAACAGCTGAAAAAACTTATCTAAATTACCACACGTAGTCCAATGGAAAAATCAACAGATGACCAAAGTTGAAACATACTACCCTAAAACACATTCAACACCATTTTATGCTAAGTCACACCGTGTTAGCTTCTTCATGAAGGGAGTAGTGACCTGTTTTTTCTGTTGTTAAAAACATGATCAACTAGAGGATATACTTCAACTAACCTGGGGTTAATCCTTTCATTCCTGAAATAATATGTAAATGATATACAACATTTACTAAGGCATTTTTCTTGGTTTCTATTTTTAAAAGACGTTCTTGAGCTTAAGGTTTCAAAATTAATCTAATTTAAGAATGGTTGCGCAGGGAGTAACCTATAGTTTGCAATACTGGTATAATATAAAATGTAAACCCTACCAAGGGTGCAGTGACAGAGTGATTCAGGTACCTTAGAACAGCTCAAGCAGGATATGTTTAAGACCTGCTCTGAGCTTGTAACAAAATTTGAGCTGGGAAATTGAAGGTGGCAGGATGGTTATAATAACTGCCATTTATTGGGTCAGACCTTAGGCCCATCTTAGTTCAGTATCCTGTGTCACATAGTTGCAGAGAGTGAAAGCTGAACGGGAGAGTAACGAGGATACGACCAAGATTTTTGCCCTGGTTCTCACTTGCAATGTCCAGCATTTAGGCTAGGGACAGATGCTCAAAAAGCCTGAATTAATTCAATCTTTGCAGGTTAGTCTAACCTGGCTAAGCTAAGTCAGTTTTGTAACCAGACAGACATACCAGAAATGCAGGCAATGGCTCAGGCTAGAAGCCGGGGGCGCTACAGCAGTCCTCCCTTCCCTTGTACAGTACTGAGCTGAGGAGGGGGGGGGGGGAGGGTGGCCAGGTCATGACAGGATGCTCTGATTAACCCAGCAAGGGAATTGATAACAGTGTTTATCACCCCTAACTCAGTATTTATCACCCCATTAGAAAACAACAGAGGGACATTACCAGCTACCTGTTGATTCTACCTGTTGGTTCAGCACAGACCATAGCCAGCATGTGGTCTGCTAGCTAATACACAGACACCTCTCATCAAGGCAGAGGAGAGGGGGGAATTCCTGCTTAGCAAGAAGTGGTGAGGAGGAGGGTGGGAGCATCCCACAGTCTGTGCTGGAGCTATAGCCAGGGAGCAGAGGGAAGGAGCCAGCCCTGCTGTGAAGCAGAGAGCCCTGCTCAGCCCAGAGAGCATGCTGGGATGCTGGGGGTGTCTGGTTAATCTTAAACCAGCAGGAGGGCTGAGACAGACATTGCATAAACTGGTTTGAGCCAAATCAGTTAAGTCTGAAACTACATTCCACCAGGTTTTTCTCAAACTGGTTTCAGTCATTTTCAAACTAGTTTATATGCATGGAACATCTGTTTGATTACAGGTTTAAATCAGTTTTTGATCACTTAAACCAGTTTATGTGTAATGTCTGTCTTTAGCCTTAAGGTCTAGGAAGTTCTGATTCAGAGACTGTATCCCTAACTCCCATGTTCAATAGCTATAGATGCACTTTTCTTCCAAAAAATTGTGCAATCCCTTTTTGAATCTGGTTAAATAAACTATCAGCTTCCACAACTTCTGGTGGCAATGATTTTCCCACTTTAATTGCATGCTGTGTGAAAAAGAACTTCCTTTTGTTAGTTTTAAACGTACAGCCTACTAGTTTAATTTTGTGACCCCCCTAGTTCTTGTATTTGTAAATTAAAAAATCCTTATTTATTTTGCCTTTGCCATTTAGTATTTTGTAAATCATAATATCCCCCCTCAAGTGTTTCTTTTCTAAACTGACTGGTTCTAAGTTCTTTAGTTTCCCCTCATATGGAAGCCCCTCCATACCACTAATCATCTATGTTGTCCATCTCTCTACCTTCTGTATTCTTTTGTATCCTTTAAAAGGTGTGAAGTTTGAAGTTTCTTCTCAAATTCTTTCTTAGCATGTCTTACTGTGGTTTTACATTTGATTTGCCAAAGTTTATACTCTTTCTTATTTTCCTCATTAGGACTAAACTTTCACCCTTTGAAAGAACTCTTTTTTCTGTTTCTAGTTCCTGAAATTCTGCTGCTAAACCATGCTGGGTTTCTTTTAGTATACTTTACTTTCCATTTTTCTTTTTTAAATTTTAAATATGGACTTGTTCTGGGCCTCCAACATGTTCTTAAGCAGTTCCCATGTCGCCTGCAATCTCTTCACCTCCTAAGGGGCCCCTTTTAACTTCTAACTAGCTTCTTCATTTTGGTATTTTTCACCTTTTTAAAGTTAAAAGGTACTACAGTAGACTTCCTTCTTCTCTCTCCTCGTAGATGGATGTCAAACCCAAATGCATGTGGTCACTACTGTAGAGTGGCTCAGTAACACTTAACCCTTTGCCCCAAACTGTACACTACTAAGGACTAGGTACGTATCTACACTTCATGTGAGATCTGCTACTTTTGCTCCCAGCAGGAAGTCACCATGTGGTCGTCCTGGACATCACTAACCCAGTTATCTATCTGCCTAACAATTGAATTGCCCATTTCCACCACCTGCTTCCTCAGTGCAAGAGGATGCTATGACATCAGCTAGAAGGTGGGTCCCATATAATGGATAGTTTCCCTTCTTCCCAGATTGATGCCTCGATCCCCAAAGCTCTCATCGTTCTCAGCAGGGGTGGTGGTGCTACAATGGAGGTAGGTCTGCTCTTTAAGGTCCTTGAAAGCCTCATCTGTGAAGCTCTCTGCCTCCCTTAGCTGCTGCAGTTCTGCCACCCTAGCCCTGAGAAAGAAGTATTTGTTCTCACAGAGCCAGGCATGCTCCCTCCACTCAGTGCAATAAACTAGTAGCATCCACCCTGCTGCTAGACTTCTATGTTTTTAAAGCATTAAAACTTAGTTTGCTCTTTTAAGAAGTTTTCTGTTTATGGGTTCTCTTATACTAGAGCAGAGTTGGGCAGTTATTTGGGCTGGAGGGCCACTTAGGGAGTTTTGGTGCACTGTCACAGACTGAGTCAGCACCCCCACCTCCCCTAGCCCTCCCGCTGAGCTAGGTCAGCACCTCCCCCCAAGCCACAGCCCACAAGAGCTCACCAAAACTCCCTAAGGGGTTCTACCTTGGGGCCCATCCCCACACTGTCACTGCCCAGTAATCCCAGGAGCTACATGGAAACTGGCCCAGGACCCACACGGGCAAGGTGTGCTCAGTTAGGTGGAAGGGATGAGGGATGGGGCTGTGGGAGGATGGGGAGCAGCATCCAGGAGTGGAGTGAGTGGGCAGGGGTAGGAGCCAATGCTGAGATCATACAACAGTGACAGCATGGGGTTGGGGTCCAGGGCAGATCTCTGATCCACTCCTCACACACCCTGCTTTATGGAACTGGCACCCATTGTAGGGATATGCAGGCATTGGTTTGTGGCTCTCCCTTAGGCCCTAGCCCCATGCTTTCACCACCCCATGATCCTGGCTCTGACCCGAGTCCCTGCCCACCCAACCCACTCCCAGACACCTCTCCCCACCTACCCGCAGCCCCATCCCATCAGCCCAGCTAAATACCAGGGCTGTGTGAAATGGCACCATTCCATTTCATCTTCCGTTTCCCCATTTCAAAGGGACAGTGTTTCATTTAGTTGTTTTGAAGCACTGATCCATTTTGTTTCATTGAAACTATTCACTGTTTCAATGCATTTCAATGTATTGCCCATAGGCTATAATGGGGAATCACAAAAATGTCTATAACTTTGTCATTTCTTGGCTAATACAAATTAAAACAGCAGGAAGGCCCCTGCTGAGGCCATAAAGCCTGCCAGGTTTCAAGGAGATAGATGTAGGGGTTTCTGGGAAACTGCACCTGAAACTGCTGACAAGCAAAACTCATGACGTGTGAATGTGTGTATGTGTGTGTGTGTTATGATGTGCCCTCACTGGTGCTGGGGCCTCTACACAACACAATAGTGTGCCCCAGTGAGGTCTCCTTCTCCCCTCCAGTCTACGTCTGGCCCACCACTTTAAATAACAACAAGTAAATAAGCAGCACTGTAGTACAAGCATCTCAGGCAGCCAATTCATCACAGAGCCATTCTTTCCTTTCCTGCAGGACCTTCTTCTCCAGCAGCTGCCAAAGAATTCTCCCTGCCAGCCCCAGCCCTGGGCCCTGCTTCCTTCTGGTCAACTGGGGACAGGTGCTAGGGGTGTAGGTTGTAGCCATGTTGGTCTAAGGACATGGTCCTGACAGACAAGGTTCTTTGGGTCAATCTGATATCTTTTGGTAGACCAAATGAATATTTGGAGAAATATATCTTAGCAAGCTTTTCACAAATGAGCCTATGAAGTTCACTTCATCAACCTCTTAGATACAGAAACCCATAAACTCATGGGAATTCTGAGACACTACAACATACCAGACATCTGACTCCCCAGGTACCTCTCCACTTTTACCTGCTACATCACTCTTCCCCCCGACTCCAGCCTGTCCCTCCCTCCTGATGCCCCTTTTCTATTTTTACAAACTGACTTCCTTTCCTGCATTGCATGCCAGCCTCTGGCTTCTTTACTATTCCTTCCATCCAGGAACAGCACACAGACTCACCAACTGCAGGTGCTTCCTCAGCCTGACTAAGGGTTCTTCAACCTGAAATCTGGCATCCCAGGCAGCTAAGCTGAGCTCACCTGGAGCCTCAAAACTCCATTGCAACCAGCAAGCCTCAGGCCTATCAAAGATATGACAGGTCTGGGCTTTTCCCAGCCAGCACTGTGCATATGTGCAGTGGCTGGAGGTTATAAAGCACCTCCTACCCACTTTTCACCAGGGAGATGCTCAGTCCTCACATTTTCTGTGACTGCCATGGTGCTAGCAGTCCCACCAGGCCTCCCAACCCTGGCAGGGTGTATTTTCAGTACACATGCCCAGGACCCGGGGCCTCCTCCTTCCCCACAACCCCTGTCTATACCTCCAAGTTCATCCTGGCATGAGGGCTCAGCAGGGACATGTTCTTTCCCTGATGGCTGGTGATATACTAAATGGCTGTAAAACTCAAGAGTAAAAAAAAGAAGGAAGTGCAGACAGAGTGAGAAGAGTGGCACTCACTCCATCTGCACATGGAGCTTAGGGAATCCCAAGAGTGGGAGGTTCACCTTCAGGAACACCAGCTGCCCCACCAAACCAGGATCCAAGGAGGTGCAGTGGGGTGTCACCACCAATGCTGAACACCCTCTCACTTGGAACACTGGTAGGTGGACAGGACAGGTGTTCCTGGGCAACCGTGGCCAGATCCGGCCACATCTGGCTGCAGCTTATCCAGTAGACCAAAGGGTTGCACAGCAGCAGCTCCATGTCTTTGGCAAGATAGGCAGCCACCAAGGCCTGAGCACTACCTGCGTGATGGTGGGGTCTGGAGCCTCTGAACCCCACTATGGAAGCCATGCCCTTGGCCTACATTGGCAGTACCTGTGGTGGAGGAGGAGACTGGCTGGTGGATGGTGTGCTGGCACGGGAGAGTGGATCCCCCTCTTCCATGTCCACCCACCTCCATCTTTCTGCCTCTGATTCTCTTCACTAGCACCTCCATCCACTGATCTAGGGTTTTTCTGCTGCATCTGCTGAGGTTCCCCTTCACCCTCAGGTCAAAAATGGCGGCCAGCATGTGGACCATATTGGACTGTGAGGAATCAAGCTGTTTCCTGATGCCCTCCTTCAGCCACCTCACCAGTGCCTCCACATCTGGTGTCAGCAGCTTGCCCCAGCCAGGAACATTGATCCCCTGGAACTTCCCCATTTAGTTCTCAAGTTCCCTCATGACAGAGATCACCTGGCTAAGGAGGGCATCGCCAGCACTGACGGTCTCAGTGGCCTCAAAGAAGGGCTTGAGGACCACTAAGATCTGGGAGATGGGGCTGCTGATCCCAATCTCTCCAAGCAAAGCCATCTCATGGATGGCCTTCTGTTGCTCCACCAGCTTCTCAAGCATCAGGTAAATGGAGTTCCACCAAGTCTCCACAACCTGCATGTTTTTGTGCTGTGGGATGTTCAGCTCTGCCTGTTTGTCCCACAGCATCTTGCCCCATTGATGCTTTGGTGGAAGTAGCCTGCCACCTTCTTGCATTTGGAAATGAGCTTGGTGGTGATGCTGGCAGACCTGTCACCCTCCAAGGCACCCCTAACAATGAGGTGCAACTTGTGTGTGACACAGTGGATGCCAACAAAGTTGGCAGCACAGATCCCCTTCACCATATTGTTCCCATTGTCAGTGACCATGAACCCACGGATGAGCTTGCCCTGCCCAACAGACCACCCCTGCAGCAAGTGGTTCGTGGCCCTCATGATCTTAGTTGCTCTATGGGACTCATACATCACCTCAGTTTGAAGGATAACCCACCAACAGCCTGACTAGTTGCACCAGTGCCCTGTGAGGGAGATGTAGGTGTGATCTCCACCGTGGCTGCTCCAGATGTGCAAGGTGAAATGTAAGGCCACTTGTGGACCTGCCTTGCACAGTTCCTCCCTCAAGTACTCTCTGCATGCCTCATACAGAAAGGGCACTGCCATCCTGCTGAAGGTGGAGAATGTGGACACTTGGTATGATGGGGCCACAAGCACCATGAGCCACCTGAACCCTGGCTGCTCAACTAAGAAGGGCTGGCCATCCACAGCAAACATCTCCCCAATGCTCTGGGTGATCGCGCTTGCGTTTGCAATGCGCCTCCCTTTCTGTCCGCCTTTCCCCCACTGTTTCAGGGTGGCCTGCTTCTGCTTTGTGGGGACAGGGGCTTTGGAGCAAGAAGAGAACTTCTTTTTGGCATGATCCCACTAGTGCCAGGCTGAGGAGGAGCAAGGACAAGGATGTGGTACCTGGGAGATGCATCAGCATCCCCACAGTGCTTATGTGTTTCGTTCCCTTGCCCTGGCTAGTTTTGCCTCAGCAGTGCAGGCAGATAGCATATGTGGGATCATCTGCCAGTTCAAAATGATCCCAGACCACACTACCCACTCACTTCTGGGGTACAGGTACATCTGCAGATGCTGCCTTGTCCCCCTCCTCAGCAGGCAGAGGCACAGCAACAGGAGGAACAGACTCAACTTAGCCACATTCCTCCACAACCTCAACCTTCTCTGAAATGCCTTCTGGGGAAGGAGACCTGGCTCTAGGGGAAACTTGAGGGGTGTGGAGCACAAGCTCAGATGATTCCTCCTCCTTCCCCAGAATTTCCCTTGCTATGGCACTAAGATCCAGCTCTAGCTCTTCCTCTGGCACTGGAAGGCTCAGTATGGGAAGTGAAATGGGGATGGAGGAAACTGTCATGCTGGTGCTGTTTGTTGTCATGGTGGTGGGGGGTTATGACTGGTGCTCTTGGAGGGGATGCAGACTCAAGTAGTGGAACTGCTCCTCTGTCCTTGCTGCTAGTAGAACCAGAAGCTTCATGCCTGCTAGTTGTAGGAAAGAGACTGTGTCTCAGTTTGGGGGGGTGCAAAAACAAAAAGAGGATTTTGGGGGAGGAATCAATTGAAAGGAATTAATGTAATAATAAAAGAGTATTAAGGAAGCGAAAGATATTGAATCCCACTTGCTAGTAACAGGCTAGCAAATAGGAAGTGATAGCCTATCTCTAATGCTGCTGAAAGACACAGCTCAGTAAGCTGACCCCAAGCCACAGAGAAAACTCAGTTCAAACAATGCTTTTTATGCTGTTTTTCCATCCTTCCCCCAGAGCACTGGGCGTGGAAGGGACCTCAGGAAAGGATGACAGTCACTGGCCAGCTACACATGCAAATATCAAAGCAGTCCTTCTTCCCTCTTCTCCCTCCTTCGCCTTAGTTTCTCTTTAGCTGCAAGCAAGTCTAGCTTAGAAACTTAAAATGTTTTGAAACTTTCAAAATGTTTTGAGTGCCCTCATTTCATTTTGAGGCTGTTTCAAAGCCTTTTGTTTCATTTCAATTTCACTGTTTTGAGCTCAAAACAAGTCAAAACAGCATCAAAACGAAACACCCATGGAAATTTCACACAGACCTACTAAGTATGTCCTACCTGCATGGATCCCATATCTGTCTCCATGGAAACCCTGCCCAACCACTCCATCTAGTGCCCCCAGTGGTAGGTGTATAGTGGAAAAGCTGGGGTACCTGGGCAGTGGATTCAGGGTGGCAGCAACAGTGACACTATTGGTGGCAGCCAGAAGGAGCCACTGCTGCTGGGGCTGCCAGGAAGCAAAGTCCAGCCTCCATGCCATACCAACCCCACTGTGTGCCTGGGGGCAGCAGGACTGGCCTTGCATGCCACAGCCCAGGATGGCCCCTGCGCCTGGGTTGGGTGGTGCCAAGGGACCCACCACAGACTGAATGAAATCCCTTGGTGGGCCAG
This sequence comes from Crocodylus porosus, assembly GCF_001723895.1. Classification (NCBI taxonomy): domain Eukaryota; kingdom Metazoa; phylum Chordata; order Crocodylia; family Crocodylidae; genus Crocodylus; species Crocodylus porosus. The sequence goes on from NW_017728886.1 coordinate 229,172,104, forward strand.
ATGTGGCCAACAGGGCATATTTTGCTAACCCCTAGATTGGACATTTTAAACATATGGATTGACCTACTGTTTGGCCTTACTCTGCCTTAATTTCACCTAAATATTAAACAAAGGACAAAGGATTTAACTACTAAGTTTTAGCTACCTCAGCTAGATACCTAGGTTAGCTACTCTTAATTAAAGGAACAGCTTACCTTGAAGGCTTCTCTGCAAAAAGAGGATAGCAAACTGACTTGCAAACTTCCATGTTTGCTGTCCCCTGTTCATCATGTATTTCCCATATGCACCACTGCCAATAGAAACTGGTGTGCCTTACATTTTCTAAACCATGTACATTCAAAGAAGAAACCCTGCTTGAAAGTAATGGCACTGTTCCACTGTTAGGTAGAGGGCAAAGTGGGGTGGTACATTAAAGATCAAATCATTCAGTCTTGTGTTCTGCCTGACTTCACACGGACACTTCTCTCTGTTCCATTGTGGAAAGACAAGCAGATAACTCTCTCAGTGCTCAGCTGCTGTGAAATACTAGATCACTGTAGATATTACCATATAGGAATATTTATTTTTCTACAACATGTAAGCAACTAGAGTTGTTCAGGAATACCCTAGCAAATATTTTTAATAAAAATGCAGTTTCTGTAAAAATCAAATTTTTTCAAGGGGGAAAAAATTTACTTTTTGTTTCAAGACTTTTGTATGGACAAATTTTGAAATTCTTTCTCAGATTCAGGATTTGGAGCACAGTTACCCACAATGCACATTCTTTTCAATCAGATGTGCTAATGCTGTTGCTAAATATATATGAAATGTAGCAATAGCTCAATGGCCTGGAGAACAATGGAGGGCCTGAAAGATGATCTGGGAAATGAGCACGCTGTTGAACTGAGGGTATAGCAGGGTTCAGCTTCAGGTCACTTCGGTATTAGCTTTGCTTTATTTCTAGATCACTTCACCAATCTATACAGGACTAGTTGTGAACATTTTACTAAGACTGTGCAAAACACCTTTGTTTCATTTCAACATCTGTTTCACCATTTTGCAGAGAGAGTGTTTCATTTTGTCACTTCATTTCATTTCAAAGCACTGTCCCGTTTCATTTCATCGAAACCGTTTCACTGTTTTGACTCATTTTGATGTTGCACCCACAGGCTATAATGGGGAATCATTAAAATGCCTAAAACATTACTATTTGTTGCCTGATTTGGATACAAATTGCAGAATGGTAGCCCCTTCTGAGGACATGAAGCCTGCCAAGGTGCAAGGAGATAGGTGCAGAAGTTTCTCAGAAACTGCACCTCAAAATCTTAAAAGCAAAATTTGCCAGCAGCAGCAGTCTCCTATCATCTGGCATGTAGATGAGACGGGACAGGTCTCATCTCAAGGATGGGTCTCATCTCAGGACAGGAGATGAGGACAGATCTCACAGGACAGGTCTTATCTCAACACCTGTCCGACAGGACAGGTGTTACCAGGCAACCATGGCTAGATCCTGCTACATCTGGCTGTGGCTTGCCCACTAGGCCAAGGGGTCGCAGTCCAATGGCTCCACCTCCTCAGTGAGCTAGGTAGCCATCGAAACCTCAGCACTCCATGCCCGAGGCTGGGGTCTGGTGCATTTGGACCCCAGCATTGAAGCCATGCCCGTGGCCCACATTGGCAGTGGCTGACATGGAGGAGACCGGCTGGTGCTGGTCCCAGTGCTGGTGCTGGGAGTGCTGGCACAGGAAAGTGGATCCCCCTTTTACATATCCCCTTGCCTCTGCACTTTGGCGTCCCTGACTTTGTTGACCAGCACCTGTGTCCAGTGATCGAGGGTTTTGGTGCTGCCAGTGCACATGCTCCTCTTCACTCTCAGGTCACACATGCCTGCCATCATGTGGACCGTACTGGACTGGATCTAGCTGTCTCCTGATGCCCTCCTTCAGCCGTCACACTGGCACCTGCATGTCTGGTGACAGTGGCCTACCCCAGCCAGGAATATTGATCCCCTGGAACTTCTCCATTTGGTTCTCCAGTTCCCTCACTAGGGGGATCACCTGGATGAGGAGGGCACTGGCAGTGGTAAGGGTCTTGGTGGCCTCGAGGAATGGCTTGAGGACCACCAAGATCTGGGAGATGGTATCCCACTCAGCTCTGTTCAGGGGGCCGCTGATTCCGACCTCCCCAAGCAAGGCCATCTCATGGATGGCCTTCTGTTGCTCCACCAGCCCTTCAAACATCAGGTATGTGGAGTTCCACCGAGTCTTCACATCCTGCATGACAATGTGCTGTGGGATGCTCAGCCCTGCCTGTTTCTCCTGCAGCATCTTTCCCCCCTTGATGCTGTGGTGGAAGTAGCCTGCCACCTTCCTGCATTTTGAAATTAGCTGGCTTGTAGCAGTAGTGATGGTGATACCATCGCTGGCAGCCCGGTCCCCCTCCAAGGCATCCCTCACTATTAGCTGCACCCTGTGTGCCACACAGCGGATACCAACAAATTTGGCATCATGGACAGCCTTCACCATATTGGCCCCATTGTCAGTGACCATAAGCCCACGACTGAGCTCGGCCTGCCCAATGAACCACCCCTGCACCATGCGGTTTATTGCCCCCATGATTAACCTTGCTGTGTGGAACTCATCCAGCACCCCGGCTTGCAGTAGAGTCCACTGACGGCCTGACTGATTGCACCAGTGCCCCATGAGGGAGAGGTAGGTGTGATCACCACCCCAGCTGCTCCCGAAGTCAGAGGTAAAGTGCAAGGCTACCTGCAGTCCTGCCTTGTGCAGCTTCTCCCTCAAGTACTCCCTGCATACCTCATACAGGGAGGGCACCATCATCCTGGTAAAGGTGGCATGTGTGGGCAGTTTGTAAGATGGGACTAGAAGTGCTATGAGCTGCCTGAACCCTGGCTGCTCAACTAGGAAAAAGGGTGGATATCCAGAGCAAGCATCTCCCCAATGGCCTGGGGAGCTCTTTCACCTTGGGAACATGCCCCCCTTTCTGTTCACCTTTCCCCCACTGGTTCAGAGTAGCCTGCCTCTCCTTTGGGGGGGAAGGGGACTTTGGAGCAAGTGGGGGACTTCCCTTCTGGCATGCTCACACTATTGCCAGACTAAGCAGGAAGAAGGGCAAGGGGGTGCTGCCTCCTCAGATGCATCAGCATCAGCATGGTGGAAAAGTGTGCCTTCAGCAGTGCTGGCAGATGACAAACCTAGGATCATCTGCCAGCTCAAAATGCTCCCACTACTTACACTACTCGTCCACTTTTGGGTTGAGGCTGAGGATCCTCCTCAGCAGGCTGAGGCTGAACAGCATGAGGACCTGCCTCAGCTGAGCCACTTGCCTCCACAACCTCAGCCTCCTCTGAGGTGCTGCTTTCCAGAGGAGACATGGGTCTAGGGGCAATTGAGGGGTGTGGAGCACAAACTCTGATTCCCCCATAGTTCCCAGAATTGCTTGAGCCAGCATGCTCAGCATCCCTGGTTCCAGCTCCACCTCATCTCTGGCAGTGGGAGGCTCACTCTGAGAGATGACATTGGGGTCGAAGAAGCAGTGATTCCACTTCTGGTGCCCACTTCTGGACTGTAGAGGTGGTGCAGGTGCAGGGACGTCAGGTGCAAACATTGTTCCCACCTCCTTGCTTCCACTGCCAGCCCTGATGTCATGGCTGCTCGGGAAGAGAATGCGTCTGTGTTTGGGGGTGGGGGGGGTTGCAGCTCTAGCTCTCCCCCTACCCATTCTCCCTCCCCTGCCGGAAGACCTGGCACCTGCCTTTCCAGTGCTCTTCATATTAATCTTTCCTGTGCTGCAAAAGGTATGTGTGTGTGTCAGTCCTTTTGTATTGTGTGTTTTATTCCCTCCATTGCGTGCATGCACTGGACTTTTTTTTGATCGTCTGCTTCAGTAACAAGAAGTGTTAAGAGCTATGTAAAAATGTGTACTGTCTGTCTTTTTCTCCTATGAATATCTGATTTTTCTTCTATGTGTGTATATTGTAAGTGTGCGTGTGTGTGTGTGCGTGTGCGTGCATGCAATCTGTGTGCTTCTCTGCACAGTGATGGATCATGCTGGCAGGGAAAACAGCTTTCTTTTTTCAAAGTTTACAAAAAAATAAAGCAAATATAAATTAAAAGAAATGAATTGAACAGTAGTAAGAATGCCAAACTAAGCTAAGCTAAGCTATATCCTACCCAATCCTTTGTAACAATAATAAGAAACAGGCACATTCAACTGCTGACTAAAGTAAGCCAGCCTGCCACAGTACCTCTCTCATGCAGTTCCCAAGGCAGAACAAGCTTACAAAAGGCACAGCACACCTGCAAACAGTGGCTTTTATGCTGTTTCTAGGTCCTTCCCCCCAGGCTTTCATAAGAAAGGCAGCTAGGAGAAATCCTTCTCACTGGCCACCTAGACATGTCAGTCTTCCCTTCCCTGCTCCCCCTCCCTCTTCCAGCTTTCTCTTTCCCCACACAGACAGCCCTCTGAAGCTTTTCTGAATTGGTTCAGAAACTCCGAACCGATTCAGAAAACTTAAAGAAGCTAGTGCTTTGATCCGTCTGTGCCGCCTCAGCATCCGAATCTTTTCTGGATCTGAAGCACAGTCCGAAGCCTCACACAGACCTACTGTACAGTAGGGTTGAAAATGACACATGTGTTGCCAGGACTGTGCAGTACCAACTGCTCACTCTAGGGCACGTGTAGATGCTCCCAGTAAGAATAAGACTGAAAAAGAGCACTGAAGTGGTAAACACATACCACTGAACTTCTCTAGATTCCTATTCTGGTTGGTTTGTAATTTTGGAATAAAACTGCATGCTGAAGTCAGCACTTTATTAAGAAATATTTTGCTTTTCTTTTATGGGCAGCCAGATGAGTTGCTGAGGCCCTTCTAGTTCATCATCAATCAGCATGTAACTACTAGCAGGATAGTGCAACACAGCAGTTCATCAGAAAGTGATTTTCAACAGGGACGAATTATTTATATTTTTAATTTCATATTTCAGTATACTTGAGTTTTGTTTCCATTGTCCATAATGAAAAACAAAAGCAATTCTCAAAAGGTTTTGAATTTTTCCCTTCCTTGTCTGCAAAGTGCAGTTCAACACTGATATATTTATTCCAGGTCAGAATGATTCCTTCCAAAACCACCATTTTACACTAATGTATTCATTTTTTCTTATCCTTCTCAGGTACCTGATGGGCTTTTTCTGGATCAAAAGGAGCATTCATGCATAGATGCTAGCCTGCACAGAATTTCAGCCAATTTTTAAAATGAAATCTTCATATTTTCCCAAGCAGGAAGCAACTGTGACTACCTGAAACCTGAGACACTGCCCCTGCCTTTGTTTCAAGGTAATTTGCATCATCACAGAACCTCACATGGAGGTGAGAGACTCCATATCAGCTATGAACTGACTGCCCAAAGGAGTTTTTCATCTATTGTCTCCTCTGTGAAATCCTATGAAATACAAACTTTTATCTCTACCGAAGAGAACTTTTATAATCTTTTCTCCAATGTCTGATGAAGGGTGCTTGTGCCCAAAAGCTTGCAATTAAAAGAAATTTTTTTTTGCAAAAATCTTGTTAGTCTAATAAAAGATATCATCTCTACTATAAGTCCAGATTCCATGGGATGCGAGATTTGCTGCCTAGCTGGAGCCAGGATACAGGACATCACAGTGAGGATTCCAGACCTTATCTACCCCTCTGATTACTATCCCATGGTCTCCATCCATGTGGGCATGAATGATGCAGCCAAGTGTAGTCTGGACCATGTCATGAGTGACTACAGGGTTCTGGGGACCAGGCTTAGGAAGTTAGAGGCACAGGTGGTCTTTTCATCCATCCTTCCAGTCAGCGGTCAATGTCAGCATCAGGACGCATGCATCAGGGAAGTCAACCTGAGGGTCCAGACTTGGTGCCATCATGAGTGTTTTGGCATCTACAACCAAGATCCACATTTCCATGAGAGAGGTATCCTGGGACGAGATGGTCTTCATCTCTCTTCTAAAGGTAAGAGTTTGTTCTCCTACAGGTTGGCTGATCTCCACCAAAGGGCTTTAAACTTGGTTCGTTGGGGGATGGGGAAGCAGAGGATAAGGAGAACCTAGGATTAGTGAGCTATAAGCAATGCACTAGATCAGTCCAGATAAGCACTAAGGTAACCACTAAGGGGCCCGATAGACATCAGAACAGGGGGGTACCAAGGGCAACCTTGGTGGGGAATCTGCAGGTACAAGGTAACCCAGGGGACAGTGATCATTGATTGATTGAATTCACTACTCAGTGAAGGGTGGGTAAACTAACCAGCAGGGCTGAAGTGCTAGTCTTCAGAAAGGCTAACTTCAATGTGCTCAAGAAATTAGGTAGTGAGGGGTTAAAGCTCAAGAGCATTGGCAAAATGGGGGTCCAGGAAGGGTCGCTGTTCCTCAAGGAAGCAATCCTATGGGTGCAGAAGGAAACAATCCCATTCCACATAAAAGGGAGCAAAGGGGCCAAGAAGCCCTCTTGGCTGAACAGGGAAGTCCAGGAAAGCCTAAGGACAAAGAAAGAGGTATATACAGGGTGTGGAAATGGAGTAGCTACCAAGGAGAAATATACCTCCCTGGCTTGCACTTGCATGGAATCAGTTAGGAAGGCCAAAGGCGGATTATAACTTAGGCTGGCAACAAAAATTAAGGACAACAAAAAGTCCTTCTTCAGGTATACAGGAAGCAAAAGGAAGGCACAAGGTACCATAGGATCCCTACAGAACAAACTAGCGCAATTCATGACAAAGAGCGGGGGCAAAGCTGAGCTCTTCAATGATCCCTTTGCATCTGTATTCCTAGACACAGACCAAGACAATATCCCAGTTGAATCATAGATAGACACAGAAGGGACACCAGCCCACTAACTGTTATCACAAACTTAGTGAAGGGGCACTTGGTGGGGCTGGATGTGTTCAAATCAATGGGTCCAGATGAACTTCATCCAAGGGTGCTGAAGGAGTTGGCCAGTGTCATAGCAGAGCCACTGGCATAACTGTTCAAGCACTCATGGTGCTCTGGTCAGGTCCCAGATGACTGGAAAAGGGCCAATGTGGTCCCTATTTTTAAGAAGGCGAGGAGGGAGAAACCAGGAAAGTATAGGCCAGTTAGTCTCATCTCTATCCTTGGGGAAACTCTGGAAAAAATAATTAAGGATCACATTTGTGGGAGCCCAGCAGGAGAAATAATGCTGAAAGGAAATCAGCATGGGTTCACTGCAGGTAAATCCTGCCTGACTAACTTTGTTTCTTTTTATGTCTAGTTCACAAAATGCTTAGGTGCAGCAGTCCAGATAGATGTCATCTACCTAAACTTTAAGAAGACCTTTGATACGGTATCACATTCTGTTCTCGTAAATAAATTGACAGGCTGTGATGTAGATCCTTACAAGGTCAGGTGGGTGGCAAATTCATTTAGGGGTTGCACCCAGACAGTGGTGGTCAATGGGTTGATATTGACCTGGAAAGATGCAGGCAGTGGAGTCCCGCAAGGCTCGGTCCTTGGATCGGTGCTATTCAATGTCTTCATCAGTGACTTGGACAAGGGCATAGAGAGCACCCTGTCCAAGTTCACAGATGATACCAAATTATGGGGTAAAGTTAATACACAAGAGGCTAGGAATCAGATCCAGGAGGATCTGGGCAGGTAGAAAAATGGGCAGAATGAAATAGGATGCAGTTCAACAAAGACAAGTGTAGCTTCACCTAGGCAAAAAGAACCACCAACACATTTACAGGCTAGGGAATGACCTTCTCAGCATCACAGCAGCGGAAAGGGATCTTGGAGTTATAGTTGACTCCAAAATGAACATGAGTCGTCAATCTGACAAAGTGATCAACAAGGCTAACCACACTTTATCATGCTTTAGCAGATGCATGATGAACAGGTCCAGGGAGGCTCTATGCGACACTGGTCAGACTGCAGTTGGAGTACAGGCAGTCCTCAGACTTGCAACACAATTGGTTCCTAAAAACCACATCTAAAGTTGAAACACTGTACCTCAGAACTGATTTTTCCATAGGAAGCAATTTTATAAAAGGGGGATTGGCTCCTAAACCAACGCCCAATACCTTATTTTCACCAAAAATAACCAAGAAGTTTGTTCTCAACCAATTATACATGCATAATATAGCTACACTAATGTATTTATACTATAAATAGCAATTACATTGATTTGGAAGGACTTCTTTGTGGTGACTTTGCTGGACTTTTTGAAGGGCTCTTGTGTGGACTTTTTGAAGGGTTCTTGGCTACAGTCTTCTCAGGAGTCTTAGCTGCAGGTTTTTCTGGAGTCTTGAACTTGTTCACTGACATAGCATCACATCAGCTCAAGCGTTGTAAAGTTGAAACAGGGTGTTTATAAACATTGTAAGCGCGAAACTTTGAAACTCAAAACATTGTAAGTCGAGGGCTGCCTGTCCTGCATCCAGTTTTGGATGCCATGCTTCAGGAGGGATGTGGAGAATCTTGAGAGGGTTCAGAGGAGGGCCACTGATATGATCAGAAGCTTGCAGGCAAGGCCCTAGACACTGAGGGACCTAGATCTCTATAGCCTTCACAAGAAACGGCTCAAGAGGTGATATTGTGGCTGCCTATAAATTCATCAGGAGAGGGTAGCAGGTAATAGGAGATGCTCTATTTACTAGGGCACCCCCTGGAGTAACTAGAACAATGGCCACAAATTGACGGAGAGCAGAATTAGGTTGGACATTAGAAAGAACGTCGTCACAGTAAGGGTTGCCAGAATTGGGAATAGGCTTCCAAGGGAGGTGGTGCTCTTCCCTACCTTGGGGGTCTTCAAGACTGGACAAGCACCTAGCTGGCGTTATCTGACCTCAGCACTCTTTCCTGCCCAGGGCAAGAGGTCGGACTCAATGACCTACTGAGGTCCCTTCTGACCCTAACATCTATGAATCTATGAGTCTTGATTGGTTTTTCCTTTAGACCAATATGACGACAATCTGAATGCCTGAAGGCTTCGTATTCACTTATATTGCATTACTGCATTCCAGCTGAGAAGTGACAAAAGTCTGAATATCCAAGTTGAGGGCATTGTTTGCCACAGAAGCTGAGCCTCCTACAGATGACAAACAGCTTCAGTCATGGATGCTTCTAAGTGAGAGCTAAGTTAGGTTCTTCACAGCAAGGAATTCACTTCTTTACTACAAACCAAATTAATCAGTAATAGCTGTGTCCCTTCAGTTAAGGGAGAGTGCATCATGGCTCTGAATTCTTCAAATTACTTTCCTGTCTACCAGCATCACCTCTGCCTTGTTTGGGTTCAGCTTCATCCAGCTGTTCTTCAGTAGGCATAAAGAATACTATAACTGCCATCTTCCTTATACAAGCTGGTATCTTTTGTGATTTGGGAATTTCATAACACACAGAGCTAAACCAGGAGAAAAAAAATCAACAGACTTCTGGAGAGATGAACTGAAGCTGTCATCAATATATTTTTCTTGCTTCTTTAAGCCAGTAGTTATGCAATGATAATAAGAGGCTAATATCAGTTTCTAACACCAATTTACGTGTTCACATACAATGAAAGGTTCTCCATGATTTCAAGGCAGGCATCTCTTGTCCTCCAGGTTGACATGTTTCGGGATAAACCAAGATAACTTTTAAATGATCCAGAAAGAAGAGCCTACATTTCTTCAGTTACAGTGAAAATCATGAAAATATGAATATATTAAAATAATCTAACCTTAATATACAATTGGAAATGAACTGGACTCTAAATATTTGGGCCAGTTTGTCCCTGCATATTTTTACCTGAATTTCACTTAACTGAAGGATTAAAGAAAAAAAACAGAAAAGAAAAAAAATCAAGCATCCACATCAATTATTATTCTCGGACTAGGGACAATAATTTAAATTAATATCAAGATTCATTTTTTAAAATCATCAATGTGCCATCTTAACTACATTATTTTGTACCTTCAGGCCCTTGTTGTAGTTTTTATGAACATGATTCAAATAAATTGGCTCTTTTTCCTCTGTGGCTTCTTTAATTACTTTGTTATTATCCAAGGAACTGGTTTAATTTAAATGAACACAGTGTTCCTGCTACTACTATCCAGAGAAAACATAGGCTCAGAACATGCTGTTTTGTAGTTACAGTGTATGTCACTGCATGTGGATGCCAAAAGTGGGCTGGTGTTAACCATCTATCTATTGTGACCCAACAGAATCCAGCCAGGCTAACAAACTCAATGATCCTAAATAATTTCTTATGATCCATGGCAAATTAAGAGCAAAGGTAATTAGACCATTTGATTAAAGGACATTTTATAGTACATTTATTTAATTTATAGATCAAAAGTTAATTTTACTTTACCAAGAATGGTATTTACAAAATATTACGGTATTTTTAATATGGATAGCAACAGAACACAAGAAATGAATACTATTTCTCTGTTATGTTGGTGAAATTAATCCAGTGTGGCAATTAAGTTTTCTCCATAAGGCTAGGATTCATCATCTTTGGTGTATATCCAAGAAAAGGACATCATAAAATATGTAAGAGATGTTTTAACAAGATAAAAGTAAATACTGATATGCCATAAAATATTTAAAGACCTGACGAAAATGCAAAACTTTATTTCATTTCCTAAAATAGTTACTTTTTAAACTCTATTTCTTTTAAACAAAACCCATATGTGTTTGAGGCAGTTTCAGTCTGTGGCAACATTTTACTTTTGGCTAGCTAGTGAAAGTCTCAAATAAGTATGAAGTGATAACTATAGCAAGTCAGGATACTTAAAAGAAAAGATTGCATAAGACAGTCAGCATGAAAAATGTCAATATTGGTTTATCCCCATGTATAAATATTAGGGATCATAACAATACTTTGCACTAGTGGTATATATCATTTGAATATTTTTTCTAAGTATTTTAATAGTAATGTGCTACAGAGGCAGCTGTTATTTTGTCCACTCCTAAGAAAATACACATTGCACTCCCTTATGAAGGCACTCAAGATTACCATGATGGGACCATCACCATTAACTAAGGTCCCTTGATATAGGGACCATACATTTGCATAAGTTATTTTTTTCATCTTTCTGTACCACTCTCTTAATATAAGAGGGCCATTCTGTCTTCAGTATGTTGTTTTTCTTTCTCGTACTGAGGAGCATAACAGTGCTTAGACAGCACCTTCCATTCACCTGCCTCACAAGACAGCCACCTTCTGAAGCAACTTACATTTCAGCCAGGTAGGTGTTGAGTGTCTTTCAGTTCTTTGATTTAGCTGCTCCACACATGCTCTGCATGGGTAAAAACGACTGCACAAGGACAAAACCATGGCAATTGACTAAGATTCATTGGATTTGACCTGTTCTTCACAAGGACATAAGCCCTGGTTGTCCCTAACATATTTCCAACATTTGATTTTCTTTCAGCTGTCCTTATCTCATTAATAGTCCCATGACAAAATCAGATATAGGGATGGATACAAGAAAGATATACAATTATTGTTTTTAAAGTGATCTCTCAAGTGCATAAGATTTGTGTTTGCTTAATTAGGATTTCACTATAAACATTAATGACCCAGAGGCTAGACCGATTTGTTGAGGAAGGTAATAAATTATCTGCCAGAACAGCTTGATCTCTGTATAGAAGTCCAACTCCAGCTGGAGTCTGACTACATCCACAAGCTTCCCTCTCCAACTCACTTCTTTTACTGCACCACAATTCTTTCTGCAGAAGCCTCAGACATGTCAGCTAGACAAAATATAAAAAGCCTCCTCTTTTCCTTTCATACCAAACCTTTGCTGCCCACCACAACACTACAATTTGAACAATCATTGCTGCTTGTGACTACCAGTAGCATGTCAAGGTCTTGAAAGAAATAATTAGATGCCAACTTTGGATAATAGAGTATTTAAAAATCAATTAGCCTTAATGGGAATACATCTCAAGTTTTCTCATGATTCTGCTGTTTGACACAGTGTGTTGAAGTGTGTCTCACAGACAAGTAATAGGCCAGTATCTCACGGGAAAGTGAAGCCTCCACTGTGATGTACGAAGAGTGCATTTCACTGCTTTTGGACTCCATTCATTCCTTGCCATCCCAGCGTCAATGAACTTCCTAGCTGCTGTCAGTGTGTTTAATGCACATGTCAAGTCAGTGCTGTGCTGGCCCAGACATCTAACAAACTGATGGCAGTCATGATATTACCTCAAGGCAGTGAAGAAGAAATATAAAAGGAGCCTATAGGTAGCGATAACTGAAGCACTTTCATTATTGAGCTCCCCAAGTTTCCTGCAATGCTGTGTCAACAGATTGGCCATTGAATAGTTAATTTGCTTCAGAATGACATGATGATTGTCAGTAAGATCCAAATTACAGAAATTTTAAAACCAAGAGGCAAAGGAATAAACTCTGTTTTATCATTTGCCCTGAGATAAATGAAATAAAAGCCTAAGCCCCTTAGTACATGCACTTTCCTAGAACGAATGAATCATTATCAGTTCAGGCTGCTTTTCTATTGCGATAACACTGAACAGAATGGCAGCCTGCACTTTGACCTGGTTATTTGTAATTTTTAATTTTGCCTGGCCACCAACTAATTATAGCAAGTTGGTAGATGCATGGCCAGCAACCAGGGCTCTTATCACAACTGATTTCTCTGTTCAGCTTCTGATCAAAAAAATTGAAAGAAATGTTTAATTCCAATCAAACTGAATTTTTAAAGACAAAAAAGTCATATTGTTTAGCATAGAATGTCTCATTTGGAGCATTCAGTGAACTATCTAATGAAGCAGGTTGTTGCCTATGAAAGTTCATGCCCTTCTGAAACAGTTAGTCTCTGCCCTGACTTCTGCTTCACTTCAGCCTAATGCAACCAACCATCCCTCTGGGCACTTGTAAGGCAATGAAGATTTACAAAACCACAGCAGCTAGTGGTTCCCTTTTACCCAGTGGTTTAGTGATTAGAGAAGGCACCCAAGATGTAAAAGGTTCAGGGCTCATTTCCACCTCTTCCCGAAGAAATTTATATGCATATTCCTCACCTCCCTGAAGACTGCCCTAACTGTAGTATATACTGAGGTGGAGCACTCCCTTAATTGTATTGATTGATACTGTTCAACTTTGTATAAAATATTTAAATAAACATTGGAAAAGAAAGCAAGAGACTGAAAATGATTCTCTTGGTTAATGCTGGGGAGAGGGGAGCAAGATGGGGGCAGCTGTGTTCCCAATCCAGTGACTGTTTAGTTATTTACACAAAATGCAATAGGATCAAGAGGACAAAGTACACACACCCAGCCTCCCAAATACCATATAAACTGGTCATTAGAGCACTTTCTTGGGAGATGGTAAATGAAGGTTCAAATTCTCCCATGAAGATGGGTGCCCCCATTGTGAGTGCTCAAACATATTCAGTAAGAAGAAGCTACTGTCACCTCCTTTTCCTCTAGCAGTTTTGTGGCTCTATTGCCCACCCCTCCAAAATTCATTTTCTAGACAAAATTTTTGGTGAGTTTTATCCAATTCACAAACAAATTGGAACGATATTTCTGGGTACGTTTACTATTTCTGAAAAAAGTTTTTCCAGGACCACCAGCAGCAACACCTACAAAGCTAGAACCAGAATTCACAAAAAATAGACAAAAGAAAAGCCAGCATGCCAGGTTTCCACTACTGGTTCTTTTTGTGTGGGTCTGCTGCAATAGATTTTTTTAAACATTTCAGAAATGAAGTACAATGACTGTATAGATATATCCCATCTTACCATAAAAGACACTTAATGGCTAAGAGAGCTATGCAGAATTAAAAAGAAATGTTCAAAACATTAAAGAAACAAAAACGTGTATAAATCAAAAATTGTATAAATCAATTTTTGCCTGTAGGGCGCCCCTCCCAAGCATCAGAGCGTGGGAAGAGACTGCTGTGAAACCTTAAAAAAAAAAAAAGATCTATTTGCATCATTTCAGTAGCTCCAAACAAAACAACCATCATTGTACAAGATGAATACTGGATGCTATTTTCCCTGCCTGTTTTGCCTGGCACTTTCTGACATCAGCTCCAACTTGAAGCAGTGCCCAGCAAGTTATGCAGCATTATCATATCTCTGAGGCCAAAAAACAAATAAATCTATCCAGTATTTATATGCCGACAAGGATTGTCCACAGATCTCTCCTTGAAGTTAGTTTTTCGAGCTTTTAAATGGCCAACTTTGAGCTCATATTTCTCTTTAAGTACTGGCACTATGAATCACCTTAAAGAGTTTTTTTTTTCTTTAATGGATGTGCTAAAAGTGAAAAATAGAGTTCTTTCTGGATCCAAATGCCTGGGAACCATGTCATCTATTTTTTCTTCTATAGATTTAAGAAATAAGCATTTGTTCAAGTTTGGCTGACAAATATTTGTATAGTAGGACACCTGTGCCTTTTAGCAGAACAACATGCTCAGAACCTATCCCTCACTGTTCAGCAATCAACTCCTTTGCTAAATGGCAGAGGTATTGCGCTGTAGTAATAAATCATACAAGTGCTCCTAGGTCTTGTGCTTTTACTTTCACGAGTTTGTCATTCAGTTGTCAAAATTCACTCTTGTCTTGCCACAGGTTAGCCAGCTGCGAAGGCATACAGGGCTCACTGCTGAAGTCATCCTGTCACCAAGTGACTGAGCATATTGTGAAGGAGCAGTGTAATTATTGCTGAGTCAGACTAATGAGTAGATTCAATCAATTTGACAAGAGGGGTTTAAAGCCTGGCTAAGTTGCACACTTATGAGGATCAAGCCTATCCAGAAAATTGGGGCTCAAATTCATGTTGCACTGATGCTATTAAGTTACCAGTAAAGCTAAAATGCATTAATGCAGTAGTTGAAATTTATACCACCATTAAGTACATGCAATGTATGTGCAATTTGTTCAAAGGACAATGGAAACTCTACTTGCTTAAAACTGCAGCTTCTGAGATTTTATACTGGGAAAAATAGCAAAAAAATTACTACAAAACATAGTATTATTTATATTAGAATATTCATGTGAAGTAATACAGGTCCCCTCCAGTATCAGGACCTCGCATGATTTAAAAGACAGTCCACAACTCTAAAGGGCTTATAATTTAAATACAAAACACAGACAAAAGCTTCCAGGAAGGAAATACATTTATCCCTACCTTAGAGATGAGGAACTGTGATACAGAGTTGTAAGTGATTTGCCCAAGGTCATGCTTCTATTCTGTGACAGAGCTTGGGATTTGGCCCAGAACTCCCAATTCAATGCCTTAACCAGTGCCTTAACCTCAGCCTTTCCTCTATTGTCTTTTCAGCTGTTACTTCTTAATTCAAAAAGGGTGCAAGAGGTTAGAAAGTTCATGGTCAGCTGTTCCAACCTAGGAAGGCAAAAGGGCAGAAGTGTTTTAAAAAATGACTGCCTTTATTCAAGGATTTGATAGATCTCAGGGCTGAAGTTTTTCTATATTTTAGGGGGGAGAAACTGGATGGAAGACAGACTAAACTTACACATAGCAAAATGCCACCAGAGATCTTGTTTAAAACAATCCAGAGCAGGAGACGTAGTGATATAGCCAAAAGTGCTTGACTGATAGAAGCATTTCCTGGCCCTTAGTTATTAAGGGGTTACAGTCTAGCTTCTCTTTCCCTCTTTTGCACAAGCTCTAAAGGAAAGAAAGAAAAAGAATGAAATATAAGAGCTGTTAGAAGAAGAAAAGAGAAGAGAGTCTGAGTGAAGCAGAGATTGCCCGTGGCCCTGTTTTGCTGCACAAAACATATGAGTTTGTTACTATTTTGCTTCTATTACCCTGATCTGAGATCTCCTATTTTTTATATTTATAGAGCTTTCCTATTTTTAATTTGTCCTAGTGTCCACTGCTGTGCTTTGCTTCCTGCTAGTTTTTCAAGTGGTTGATCTGCCTTTCTTTACATAAACATTGCCACATCTCTGTCTATATCTGAGCCTGTCATGTGGTGCTAAGAAACTGCAGCACCCACCCTAGCATGTTGAAAGCCCTTTACAGTATGAATTCCATTTACATCTGGAAGACAATGGTCTAGGTACAAATGTGGGGGAGGGACAGAGAAGGATTATAGTGATAATACAATAATTCTTTCCTCCACACCTTACTCTGAAGAGGACTTACAATGGTTAAAGCATTTCAAAATAGTAGGAGATACTACTACAGGTCTTATGCCTCAGCTTGCCCAGAAGGGGAAGGGAGTAGGAGAAAGTCAACCGTAAGGAGCCCCTGTCCACAGATACCATCTCCATCATAAGATAAGCCAGGACATACAATTTCAGGCTACACTCTGGCTTCAACCCAAATCTGAAAAACCCAGTCACTCTGACTTAACCACTTGTCTTAGACAGATAAGCAGTCTGTACTGGAGTATGAACAAACTAAGGTGGAAGGACCAGGAACACCTAGCCATTGAGTCTGAAATAACTGATAGTTTCACACGCTTAGAAGACATGAACATTTCACAGGAAGCTGAGTAAAAATATCCAGGTATATAAAACAAAACAGTCCAGATTCCTTTAGGAGAGGCTATATGGCTCCCAGAGAAGTGATACTGCTATTCCATTTGCCAGCAGAGAAGCTGGGAAACCTAGAAATACCTCAGCCAAAGTCCAGCTCCTCCTCCTCCTTTCACTGCTTCAGCTCTCCATCAAGTGAATTCTCATTTTACCTGCCAAGAAGGGAAAGGGAGCAATACTTCTCCAAGCAGTAAAGGAGGAGAAGGAGAGGAATATTCCTTCTTCTACAGTAGAGGAGGTGGAGTAGATGGGTCTCTTCTACTCTGCTTCCTTTAAAAATGTGGATATAATGAACGAATTCTCTATGTGGAAGGTGAGGCTTTCTTCAGGTTTGAAGCCATGTTTTCATATTCAAGTCAGGAGTGTTTACAGGGGTGATTGAAGGCAGCAATCCCCAGCCCATCTCAGTAATGTCAGCTGTCACCAAAGAGAATCTCTAGCAACACAAGGGAAAGTCACAATCTTCCTTTTTTGAACTTCTCTGGTTTCCACTTATCATAGTAGCACCTCACTCAGATACAGCCCAATTAACCACAAGCCTGGGCTAAAAATAAAAGCACAGGGTCTGGGTCTGATGTTTACAGGGCACTGCTGGCCCAGTACCAGAGATATCACCCTTCCTATGTGACTATCAGGGAATGCCACATCTGTCCTGGGCCCTACTGCCTGCATTCCTTGTAGTCCTCAGACCGGTCCAATCCATTTGCAATGCAGAACATTTCTCCATCTTGATCGCTTGTGTAGCAGCTTCAGAGATAAAGGAATAGGATTTCATGCCTCTTGTGTGCAGTGTCTTCTTTTGGTCTCTTTTTCTTGGCTGTGTGAGTGAAAAGGAAATAACGGATGGTCTTAAATAGGGTAAAAAGGCCATAAGTAGAGATTAAATAAAGATAACCACTGCTGAATACAGGCAGTAGAGAGAAAATAGCACTCAATACTCTTCCTTTTCCTACCATATTTAGGATGTGAGGTGGGTAAAACAGCTGCCATCTTTATTGAGTCTCTTTTGCATTCAACTCATTTATGCCAGAAGAATAAACCAGAGGTGAATACAAATGGATAGTTAATAACAATTTGATACATATAATTCTTCTTAATACCCCTTACTGGAAAATAAGTAAAACATTATTGTTTCTTCTCTATCCTTCCATCCCAGCTGCAGAGTTGAGGGTGTCATAGACAAGGATGAGAAAAATTAACAGCCTGGAATGAAAAACAAGAAAAATCCCCCATAAGCTCACCTGGACAAGTTTAATATAATTTAATCACTACTTGAGTTGATACATTGGGGAGGAAGAGCATATACTTTAAAAATTGTGGATGATACATTAGTGCAAATGCTGGCAGACAATAATAATTGAATCTTACATGTATGTAGCAACTTTCACTCAAAAAAGTCTCAGAGGTACTTTACAAACAGGGAAAGGGGGAGAGAGAGAGCGAGCAAGTGTCAAGTCACCTGACTTCAAACACAGGTACCTCTGGGCTGGAATGAAGACAATGCTGAACAATGCACAGAAAAACTCCATGCAAGTTAAGAAGAGAAAATAAAGTAGTCAATGAAAGTACAGACAAATTTCACATGAATAAAATGAAAGTACCCAATTTGGGTGATGCCAGAGTAATCACAAGTTGATGGTACCTCTGTTTTAGTTTGCATAACGAACAGATCTCTCCAGTGAGTAACATAGTTTTCCCCTGTTTTATTCCTTTAATTCTCTCTGCTTAAATTTCTGAGGAAGATTAATGAAACAAGCCATGGATGGTACACTCTGAAGCTGGCAGAATACAATACCTTAACTGGCACATATACACCAAGGATTTTTTTCCACTCCCCAGCCCCAATGGACTTGTCAGCAGTTTCTATCATTAGCAACATAATCCCTCCTCTCTCCTGCTTTCCCTTTTTATGTTTTCCCAGGGCTGCACCAATAATGAATAATTTACCAGTGTAAAGAAAGAAAAGTGTCACTACTGGGGTCTCAAGGCTCATCACTCACAAACCTGTCACATGGTCAAGAGTCATCAGTGCCATTATTTGTGTGAAGGGAAATTAACATTAAGCTAGTACTGAGACACTTGCTTCATCCACTGTAAATGGTGCCAGATTCTTTAAAAAAGCAAATATTCTGGGCCACAATAAATTGTATATAAAAGCAAAATCATCATCTTTTCACTCTTTTCAGGGAAAACATCCCAGATCAAGAATCAGGGAAATTTTAGTATAACTACTACATTTTGTTACCTGCACCTTACTGGAGAATGCAAATGATGTGCCAGATGTATTATGAGAAGCAGTCATAGTGAATCAGAGAAGAGGAATTCAGCAGGGTTTTCCAAGGCAGATGGCTTTTTGCATAAGGGAATATGGCTCTCCATGGCATTACAGAAGCTTGTTGATTGATAAGGTTTAAGTTTTAGGGAGGAAATAAAGTGCCCCACACCAAACAATTAAAAACAAACGAAGCATGAAAAAAGGCAAAAAATGGTGTCTGAGGAAACAATAAGGGCAAAAAACCCGAGAACAGCAAGTTCATGAGTGGCTGGCTTCTGTGAAGCAGAGGAATTTACTCTATTTTAGCAGTCAATAATAATAGTGTATATCTCGCTATCTTGAGCTTTATAATGCCACTCATCACTGCGGCTTGAATGAGGCTTGGAAATTTTGACTGCAGCATGATGATGCTCCTGCCAGTACTTAGCAAACCCAGAGATTCCTAGTTAGGCCATCTTGGTCTTGCACTTGGGGTCATACCAATCACCAAATGTGGGGTAGGAAGGAATTTTCCCACAGGAGAGAGCACCCCCATGTAAGATCAATAATAATAGGAAAGTCCCTAATGGCCCAGATCGTCCCCTTCCATGTCTTGGAAAGGAAAATTCTGTGCGAATCTCCTCACCGAGAGCCCTCAGCATTGCTCCTCCACATTGTGAGCACTGTACCAAGGTACCAGCCCCAGATCTGGTGGATTCCAAGCAACTTTAACTGAAAAAAAATCTAAAAAAATCTGGATGTTGTTTTGCACATTTCAGTTGGGAACCAATCTTTCACTTTTTTTTTCGGATATTTTTTAAATCTGGCAGAAGTAGTCTTCATCTACTGAAAACTGGGGCTTCGGTAAACAAAAAAAACCCCATGAGAATCACTTGGGAAAACAGTTTAGGAATGTATTTCAAGAACAACTGGGCAAAGATACCACAAGAAATTTCATAAGTTCAGAAGTTTTGTTTTTGACAACACGTGTTTTGGGGCGCCGGGGGGGGGGGGGGGATTTTTTTGTAAAAAGCATGTTTGATTAAAATTGCCTTGCCAGTTTTGACCATCTCAGTATTTGCAGGAGGTGAGGGTCTCTGCTCTGGCTCTAAGCTGAGCAACCAACATTTGAGGCTGCCCTGTCCTAAGCCTTGCAGAGATGCACTAACACAGGTAATTAGGGCACCTGTCTGCATCCCACAAAATCCCTGCAATGCTATATCTACAAGGAATATGTAACATAGCCTTGGGGTGTATTACATTTTGCACCTAAAATCCTTCCACCAATCTACATCCTTCTGCCACCTACCCTGCCTATCCTTGCCCCACATCTGGCCTCATGTTTGTTCTCTCCCTCAGCACTTCCTCCAGATGCCATGGAGAGGATTTTTGCTTGCTCTACGAATGAGGCTAAAATGAGTGAAATGATTGTGCAGGAAATGCAAAGCTACCTGTTTCACTGAAAGTGGAAGCTACCTCCTGTAGGCTATCTGGAGGCAGGGATCAGGAGTGAAGAGACAACCTGACCCCAATAATAAGTGACATTTCTTTAAATGGTAGTATTGTTTTCACACTACAAAGCCCAAAAAGCAACACTAACTTTGTGACCTTTAATTTCCTGCAGCTTTTTGATCTCACCTCTCTGGTATTCATTTTTTTTTACCGTATTTATTTTTTAAGAAGTGCAAGTACAGCAGAATTTCATTAGCTTGCACTTGAGACTTGGCATGGATTTCTTGGGTTTCTAAGTTTGCGAGATTCAGAAAAAAATGCAGAAAGAATGTATCACAGGCAACAAGCTTCACTTATTCATTTTACCTTCATAGTTTGGTATTATTTATTATATCACTTCATAGAAGAGTAATATACTCATACAATATTTTATCTATCTATCTCTCTATCTATCTAGTTGTTCCTGTTGTGATTATCACTTTCCTGCCATTTACAGAAGTCAGAAGTCTTATTAACATGAAACCTTTCTAGTGCAAGACGTTTTTGAAGATGAGGGAATCACTGAATCATAGGATTGGAAAGGACCTCCAGGGCTATCTAGATCACTTGCACAGGAATGCTCTCTTGAACTATGATTGTACAATGCCTAATGCAACAGAAGCCCAAGATGTGGGGCAGGGAAGGGGAGGGAGGTCTCTGGGATATATTAATTACCTTAATATACTCTGGTATATATTTAGATTAATCAATAATGATACTAGCTGCTTGTCAGAACTGTTTTGGTGTGTGAATTATAGACTATGTGGATCAGAGAGTCGAGGTTTACTGACATTCTCCTATATAAAATTAAATATAAAGTTTCAGATTATTATTATTTGCACTGGAGTGGGGACAAATGATTAAGACCCAAATCATCCCATTGTGTTAGGTGCTTTGTAATCTCACACTAAGAAAACATCCTTGTCCTGGAATGTCTATGGACTAGATAGACAAAGACAGTTAAAGGGGTGGGGGGTGAAGGAGGAAGCAAATAATATCAATCTCTGTTTTAGAGCCAGGCAACTGAGGCAGAGAGAGATGTAAGCAAAAATACAGCCAAAAGTGACTGATATACTGGTATTAAACTTTTACTAGGATAAGCCACTCTAATATGTCTGTTACATCTGTCTGCCCCTACAGCAGTGTAAATGAATGTAAAATGCAGTGATGTTAAATGTGTTTCATTCGGGTTTAATTTACAGTAGTTTAATTCATTCAAATGGACAGATATAACAGTTAAATCCAAACAGTTGGTACACAGTCCCAAGCAAGTGCCTTTCACTTTTAAAATGATTTAGAATTACCGCTGTCCACAAACCATTTGACATATGGTCACATAAGCAGCCTGTGGCAGAGCTGAGAGTTGAACCCAAATCTCCTGAGTTCCACTCCAGTGGTTTAATTCTTTCATACACAAAATACTGTTATAGCCACATTGCTCTATTCAGGGTTGAGTAGTGTGCGTCATTACAAACTCATTAACAGTAATTCTAATGCCATATGTTTACTCGGTACACTTGTGAAATTCCCTTTAGTTGCTATATGCAAGGTTCTTTCACTTTTCCAACCCCCCAAATTATAATGTATTTCTGAGTTACATTTCCAGCAGGTAAGTGCTTTCACATGCATTCTGGAACTGGGGAATGGCAATGGGGCTAGGGAGAATCAAGGGGGTACAGTGGCACAGCCCACCCTCTTTCTGACCACACTGCAGGAACAGCAGTTGGGGAGTTTTTAAAGTCCCCCAGATAGGTAAGAAATCCCCCCCTCCCCTCCCTTATGTGATCAGAAATACATCCCTTTTTGCCTGATTGGTAATTATAGAGGTAAGAAACAAGGGAATGTCACATTTACACAACAGAGAAAGCCTTAAATTTTTATTTAAGGGCTTTTAAACCCGGCACGTGCGTGTGTGTGTATGTGTTTCAGTTGCAATATTTATTAGATCCTTGCTGCTGAATAAGGAGCATCAGTTTCTATTTCCCCTACATGGTCATCTTTTGAGTTGGAACAATAAGCAGAAAGAAAACAATTGGTACAGAGGGACAAAAGACTAAATCTGTACTGCTGCTGGCTTCTACATAGCTAATCACTTCTGTTGTTCCAAGCAGCTAGATACCTTGATTAAAGTGCTTGAAGGGACTCTTAGGAATGAAAATGTACATGACTTTTGGGCATTAGTGAAGCTTAACTTGGACTAAGAGATAGTCTAGGTCTTATGCAGAAACCTTGGATTTAATTGCTATCTTGCTCGGGAGACCCTGATGCTTTCCAGATCACTGAGCATATATGTTGTTGAAAACAAAACACTATTTAAAAATGTAAAAGAAACTTTGTTACAAAGCAGTGAGGAGCTTGAACTGCATAGCTACACTAGCTAATAAAAAAGAATTCACTGTGGCAGAACTGGGAAGCTTGCAAGGTGAGGGAAGTGGCATGGCATTGTCCATCATATCCATTTTTGGGTCACCAACAATAGCAGTGCATGCAACTCATAAACATAAAATGAGCCAATAGTACAAGCACCTTACATGCCACCAGTGTAAGGACTACTGCATCCCCCAGAGGGAATGAAGAATGAGAGATAACCTTCATCATCCCATTGGAGAAAAGAGGAACCCCAACACCAAATGAGCAACAACTCAAATCCCTAAGCCTGCAAATTTCAAAACTGCCTGGCCTTAGAATCATAGAAAATGAGGGCTGGAAGGGACCTCAGGAGTTTTAGTCCAGTCCCTTGCTCAAAGCAGGACCAGCCCCAACTAGATCATCTCAGCCAAGCCTTCATCTATCCGGGTCTTAAAAACCTCCATCACCCCTCTGGGTAACCTGTTCCAGTGCTTCGCTACACTCCTGACAAGAAAGTTTTTCCTAGTATCTAACCTAAACTTCCCTGGCTGCAACTTGAGACCATTGCTCCTTGTTCTGCCATCTGTCACCACTAAAAACAGTCCAGCTCCATCCTCTTTGGAACCACACTGCAGGTACTTGAAGGTTGTTGTTCAATCCCCTCAGTCTTCTCTTCTCTAGACTAAATAAGCTCAGTTCCCTCAGCCTCTTCTCATGTACCCCAGCCCCTCAACACTTTTGTTTCCTTCTGCTGGACTCTCTCCAATTTGTCCACATCCTTCCTGTAGTGTGGGACCCAGACCCGGACACAGTACTCTAGATGTAGCCTCACCAGTGTCAAACAGAGGGGATTAATACTTGGCCATGGATTCCCTGGGTCTCTGTATCAGTGTTGGGAGTCATCATCATCATCCTACTGACCCCACTAAAGTCACACTCCCATGTCTCCAGCTGACTGCCCTCAGGACCCCTTTGGAAAGCGTTCTTTTGCAAAAACAGCAAATAAAATACACCATCAAAAGAAGGGATTCTTGCAGTTTATAGTACACACAACCTTTCTCCCTTTGTGGTTAAATATATTCAGTATGGGATCCCTACCCTCTCAATCAACATCAGTCAACTTTTCCTCAGAAAAGAACTCAGATTATAACCTTTGATCAAACCAAGTGGAGACAGAATCTTCAAATAAAAAATCCAACATGTTTCCTTTTGATGATGTCAGCTCTTACCTCTGAGTAAGTAACCCCTGCCTGGACTGAGTGACAGCAGGAGCATTCAAAGGGAATTTTAAATGGCACACGCCTAAAGATATAATTGCAGTGGGCTAATTTAGCACTAATTCAGAATAGGATAACTCTCTCCTCTTTCTCTGTGCACTGTCCTACTTATGGCACTGCCCTCTTACGGCAATGAAGGTGGGTGCATTTCTCTCTCTAAAGCCCTCTGACAAGAATTGGGTTATCTATTTTTGAGATCCCTGCTGTAGGGTTTTGTTTTGTTTATACCAAAATCTCACCCTGTTGTGCAATAGCAGGCATGACATCTTTCAACTGGAAAACTAAAAAAAAAGAGCAAAGATGCAACCTTTCTTAATATGCTTACAAGAAGTCCCCTTTCATCAGTGACAACACGATCCCACTAAAGTTAGGGCCTGAGGTGTTGGATACTTAGTACGTGTTACACCCGTGTAGCATGTTACATGGTATTAACGTTAGAACATATTCTGAGCAGCTGCACAATAATGTTTACTACCAACTCTGCATGCTCTGTTCACACTCTGCCACTAGAGAGGCAGTAAGCAGGCCTCCCAACATGCTGGGGATGTGAGCAATTTACCCTGAAGCCTGGATGGGAAACACACAAAGGACAAATGTCACAGCTGTTCAAGCTTTATTTTTTCAAATAATCTGTGCAAAGTGCACTAAGTGTACAGTTGTAGTAAATGTACGGTGGGGTGGTTTTTGGTCCAGCCCAAGTCCATTATCTACAGGTCTGCCTCCTAGCAGAAAGCCAGCTGTCAGTAGCATTGGCTCAGCATATGAAGAACTCCACAAGGTTCTTCAGCATCTGACCACTCACATTTTCAGCTATGGGACAACCTCTGAGCAGGAGCGTCTCTTTGTGTCCTTGGGACAGCATCAGTGCTGGAACCTCTCAAGTTCTCGTAGGCCAGAGCTAACGTCGAGGAATGAACATTTTAGAAGCACACTCAAAGTCGCTTCTACTGTTAGTAAATAACATGCTCTGCAGGTGTATAACACACCGTTGTCTGACAGCAGAGCAGACCTTGTAGATACTATGAGGGAAAGCCTGAGCATCTTACTCTCCTGACCTACTCACTTCCTTGGGCAAGCAGGACAAGATCAAGACTGCACCATAGTAAGCATTCTCTCAGCTACCTACTTGCAGCTAACCCCTGTCCCTCTCCCTTTCCCTCCACATAGGTTCCCTTTAGGAAGGTGCCCCCTACCTCACCCCCCAAGCCAGCTTGACTGCCTGGTTCGGTCTCAGGACACCACTTCTCTGCCTGATATCTCTGTGAAAAGATTCCTAGCAAAGAGAGGAACTCTTTGAGCTTGCAGGTGGTAATTTCACAAGACATGCCCTGATGCTTCTGCAAGCTCTCATGTCAGTACAAACCCTAGAGTCATGGAAGCAAAGAGCCAATTATGATGGTTCCCTGGGAAAGGTAGCGATCCCACAGATTTATGTGAGGCTTTTGGAAACTTTTCTGCTGTCACTAGCAGGAGGTCTGTGAAGCTGTAATGTGGGCATAGGAGTCACACATCCTGAATTAGGATCTCCTTGCCCCACCCCCCACAAGTTGTCCTTTGAAAAGTGATGACCCCCATCAAATGCCAGTCAAAATGCCTTGCTCAAATGCCAGTCAAAATGCCCTCCTGGGAGACAAACAATGACAGCATTCCTGCTGCTGGCCCTGTCTACATCTGGCCCCTACAGAAGAGTGTACAAGACTGCCACTAACCACATCAACAGTGCCTTGGGGGGAGGAATGCAGGGCAGCAGAGATGACAGCAAGTGACACCTCCCCCCTCAGGGCTTTATCCCTTCTGCCACCTCTGCTTACAGTCAGATACAACTAAATAAAAGCCTTTGATTGTGTGTGTTGGTGCTCTGACAAGCTGTGCAAGGGATTGGACCTTGTTCGTCAGGCGAGAGCTCTGCTAGACCTGCTTCTAGGTACTGGCACATAGACTTCAACTAGCTGTAACCAATATCCTCAGACTAGAGTGGGAATGGCCCCCTGAAAATCTACCAGCATTCCCCAGTGCATGCAAAACGTCCATAAAGGAAGGGGGAGACAAGAAGGGAAGAGTGGGCTGTGAGCTGCCATTGCTAGGCAGGATGGTCTGAGGGTTGGGTAGAGCAGATGGATCGGGATTCCACTGACTGCTTTGCATGCAAGAATGAGCCTTTAACTAGGGTTAACTCTACCTGGCCCAGCCATTGAGCACCTTAACTGGGCCACTGGCTCATGCACAACTGGCATGGTCTAAGCAGGGTTGTAGCACCAATTCTCACATCTGCCGCACTGTGTAGAACACAATGCCCCTGCTTTCTAATGCATCCCAAGGGCCGAGGGCAAGCTGTACTAATTGCTACCCCACTACCTAGGCATTTCACCATGTACACCAAACCCAGAGTGAGCCTCAAGTCACTTCTGAGCCATGCACCACCCCCAGAGGGGATCATCCCCAAACCATGAGTCAGAATCACCTCACCCATAATCCTTTCCTCCCAGAGTTGCTGAAATTTATCAGCAGCTGGTGTTTGTTCATCTGTGTCCACTCATTCAATGAGACTCATCTGAGCGGTCCCCATCTTGTGCATCCTGGTTCTGGGCCAGGGTCTAGCTAGGGAACAAACCTACTGATCAGGCATCCTTGTACCCTTTCAAAGCTGATTCAGTAGAAGGCAGTGAAGAGGATTCAATCATTTGCATCACCACTGCTGCACCACAGTGGGCCTACAGGTATGCAGTGAATAGTGTGACAAGGAGTAACAGTGTGGCCTGTCTGAAGGATTCTTGATATCTCCTCAGAGTAGGAGACCACAGTCCTCATGGCACCCAAGATGTTGGTGTCCCTGTCCCAAACACATTATGACTTCGCACACTCCATTTTAGTGCAGATCTGCTGCTAGTCTCACTGATGTGCCAAGTCACCATCTGGGTTGCAATATACTCATAGACCTCCTGGTTTTGTCAGCTGCCCTTCCCACTCTTGGTGGAGGTACCAATGGCTCTCTTCTCACGCCAGATCACAATGAAGTCTAGTACCTCATCACAAGTCCAGTTCATGGCCCTCCTGCAGGGGTCCAAGGAGGACATCCTCTGATTTGGTTCAGTACCTGAACCGAGGTATTTAATGTTCATACTGAAACAGCAAACCTTGATACTTTCAATGGGGGTTCAAGGTGCTATCATATGGGCTAGGGTACCACCCCCATGAGCAGTAGAGTTCAGGTGGATTGATAGACCAACGCTTAGAGTGGGG
>NW_017728886.1:229199336-229210349 GCF_001723895.1 Crocodylus porosus
CTGGGAGTGGTGCATCCTGCAATGCCAGCAGATTGCATATTGCTCTTATTATCTCCATGAAGCAGGCTGATGGTAGCTGAACAAGAGTTACTTAATACCATCTGGAGATACTCCTTGTGCAAAAAGTTGCAAGTCTGCTAAGATACAAGTGCATTTAGCATGCATTTTACTACTTGAACATGCAGCTGCTCAGGTTTTAAGTGCATTTAGCATGTATTATGAGTTCCATGCAACATGGCCCCAGTGCAGTAAGTCTGGATTCTCCAGTTTGTGCTATGTAGATGGTTTCCTTTTCTCCTCCCCACTGAGACAAATCAAAATGTTAATCCACCTCAAATCAGCAGAATTTTAGGTCATTCACCACTTACATGACTCCTGCAAAAAAAAAAAAAAAAAAAAGTCTTAGACTAGTGCCCATACAGTACACTAGAACTTACTGAACAGATGTCACACATGCATTGAAACCTCTCCTCATTGCCCTTCTACATAGGTGCAAGCCATTCACAGCTATGTATTAAATTAATATATACATAATGGATTCCCTGTACCATCAACTTTTTCAACCAATTTTCTTCATGTACAGAAAACACCTCCCAAGTAGGTGCTGTATACAGGTGTAATATCCTGTGATACATTTCATTTGTTTGCAGGAATCTGAGCACTGCAATTTAAGCAGACATCTGCAGAAGCAGCTAACATTGTAGGTCCACAGTGTTCTTTCATCCTATCAAATTCATTGTACCATTTACAAATGGCCAGTATCTCTAAGTGACTTAATGAGCTTCTCTGGAAAAAGAATCCACTTCACACTGAAGAACACTCTGATTAATGCAGTCCTCAGCATTCATCTTTTGTCAACTTCTACTTGCCTCAACGATGCTGCAATAAATCACAAATCCTATCATGCACTAGTTGGATTTGCTGTAGATTGAACCCATTGCACTACAGATTTAAACAGCTGCTTTGAAAGTTAGCCTCCCTTTCTCCAGCTTTCCTTACATCCTTGGGAAAGAATCTGAAAGGCATGTTTTACAGCATGCGTCTGCTTTCTCTCACTCTTTACTACTTATCAATTAGCAGGGTCAAAGAGCTCCTCTGAGCAAGGTTTAAAAACAACACTTTTCCCTCCTGGTTTTAATGTGCTACACTGGTTTCTGTACCATCTCCTGCAAAGCAGTATACCACCCATTTGCCTTTGTAATCCAAAATATCTATGCGCTGATTCATGGTCAGGGCATGCAGTGGCAGCCAGGTCACAGTACTTTCACTAGGCATTTTTATAACAGCACAATAGGATCCATTAGAAGAAATGAAATCTCTTGCCTAGGAGAAAACCCACAGGAGCTTAACACTACAGTAAGTAACCAAGCCTAAAGCTTTATGGAATTCAAGCCAAAACATAGCAGTATTTTATGGAAGGTGGAATGGCATATATTGCAACTAAAGTTTATGTCTACTAGCTGCGCTACTGAAATCCATCTTTAAAGTATTTTAATTTTGTGCCAGACAACTTTCATGTATGTTTCTTTCTACATAATATCCTACTTTTTTTAAAAAAACAGCAAATTGAAAAATGAGGTCCAAAATATGGAGCTTCTAGGATCTAACATATGAACCTTAAGCAGGGTTCCAATCTCAAGGACACAGCAGAGATGCTGTTATTTAACAGTAATAATAGGTTATCATCCTGTGCAGCCAAACGCCTAAGGGTACATACAAACATTACATTTAGACTGATCTAACTGGGGTTAGGTTGATCTAAGTGCTGATTTATGCAGACATTCAAAGGGGTTAAACTAAGCCAAAAGTGGTGGGCCTGATCCAAGTTAGTTCACTTAAGTTAGATCCCACCAACACCCCCCCTC
This sequence comes from Crocodylus porosus, assembly GCF_001723895.1. Classification (NCBI taxonomy): domain Eukaryota; kingdom Metazoa; phylum Chordata; order Crocodylia; family Crocodylidae; genus Crocodylus; species Crocodylus porosus. The sequence continues at coordinate 229,201,202 of NW_017728886.1, forward strand.
ACTCCTGCAAGCCTGCTAGCAACCCTGCCCACCCTGAGTTACTTACACCAGGTTCCCTGCATGGCTCCTGGTACCAGTGAGCATCTTTACATCCCACTCCCAGCGCATGTCTACACATGCATTTACTCTGGTTTAAATTTGCTGTGCAGTAAATTAGCATGCAGTAAGCAGGAATAGGTCAGCATCTACACATGCAGTTGTTAAGGCACATTAATGCTGTATGTGGACTGATTTGGGACCCAAGTCAGTCCACACCCACAGTGTTACTGCACAGCAAGGCATCTACACTACAACAGGGGGCTCTCTCAGGTCCAGTCTGTCATTGGCTTGCCCACCTGTATCTGGGCCAACCACCTGCCTCCTCACCTGCCACACCTTAAGTTGTTAATTAGGTGGGAGGCTGCCCATTCTTGCCCCAGTGCCGAGAGGCATTATCTGCAGCTCCATTCCTCCCCTACACCGCAACCCAAGCCTCACAGATGGCATCTAGGTTAATATTACTCCCAGCTTGAGACCAGAGTAAACTGAGTTCAAAGTTGGGATCCAAGCACACACATATTCATACCACTTCCTCTCTCACAGGAGGCCTCTTCCACTTTGCCCCTCTCTCACCAGGGCCTCTGGCATACTGCCCATTACTGGGCCATACTCCACCACCCTGCTCCTCTTTAAGCAACCCTTCTGGGCCATCAGGCTTCACTACTCACATAGTAGCTTCACCCCGCAGCTCCTTCAGTTTCCATGAGTACTCCAACTCTGCAGGGTCCAGCCTTGTGCAAAACCTTGGGCTAATTCCACCCCAAGGCACCAGGCAACTCTATACAGTCATACACACATATGCTGGGATCCCAGCTGTCTGGTTTCCCCCTCACTGGGGCTCCTCATCTCTACCCCATCACTGGGGCCACAGGCCTTCCTTCCCCAGTGGGGGCTCAGGTGGCTGTAGCTGTGCCTGGCCCCCTTGTACCCACAGTATCATGGGGGCTAGGGGTTAAGGTGCCCCAACCCACCTTTTATCAGGGTGGTAACTGGCCTGGTATTTCCTGGGGGCTCCCACGCCACTGGGAGCCCCACCAGGCCACCCACTCCCAGCAGGGGGCAGTTTTAGGTCATGTCCAGGACCAGTAGCCTCCAAACCATCCCCTTAATCTCTTGCTTTTACCTCCAAGATGTTGCATACAGCCTTGCAGCCAAGCAGTGTTTCTGCCTAGCCTACCAGCAGGTAACTACTCTGTTTATATAGACAGCCAGAGATCTAAAATGGCCACCACAATCAAGCACCTGCTGGCTGCTTGTCTCAGCCCTTAAAGTGGCAGGCACCAACAATGCTCTTCCACATACTCATGCTTACTGTGCAATAACTAATTGAGCATGAATTTGATACGTGGATGATGCAGGTATCAAATTTACACTCAAGTCGGTGTAAGTCACCATATTTACTGTGCAGTACAGGCATGTACATGTAGATATGCACCTGTACTGCACAGTAATTTTGATTACTGAGCACTGCATGTGCACATGTAGACATGCCCCCAGTCTACAATCACACATCTTAAAGCAAACGGCATGATCACAGACTGGGTGTGGCAAATATTTGTAAGCACTCTAAGAGAGATAGAAACACACATTTTTCCAGTGTGCTTTACAGTTAACAGGTGAGAAAGACTGAGGCTTGAAATAACTTTAACTATAGGCACCTCCATCTGCTGTAACAAGAAGCTGAAATCAAGAGAAACACAGTAATCTGGAGATGCTTAGGTTTCAAAAATATCTTTTAAAAAATGCTGTTTGAGACAAAAAAAACAACCCATGAATGAGAGGTGGGAGAAAAAAGCATAATCAGTTTGGGTTTTTTTAAAGACCTATGTCTGGCAGAATGAACCCTCAACATGATCAATTCTTATTCACATAAAGTGCCCAACTACACAGAATGAAAAAAGATGTACAAGAAAGGCCTCTAGATTTGAGGTGAGATTTAAGGAGGAATGTGAAGTAGAATAGGCCCAATAATTGCATATTTTTAAGGAAAAGTTTTAATAAAAGAAAAGAAAATGTTCTTTATTGCTAAATACAATGACCTTTACAAATCTAAATTCTCTTACTTTTCTGAAAATCAGAACAGAAAATTACTGTGCTAGTTCAGAGGAATCAGAGAGTGAAACTGATTCTAAGCCAAAGTTCAACTAATTGTTTCAACTTCATAGTACAAGCTGAAGGAACATACAAATATATTAAACTGAACTCCTAGCATCATGTTGTGTTTTATTGATGAAGCAAGTTTTAGAATAACTTAACAACAACAATTTAATAAATAATAATTTTATGTCTAATAAATAGTGCAATTAATAATAATTTAATAGCCAGACATAATTTATCAAATAAACACAGAAGCACGGCTGCTGTAATCTACCTATATTGTCTCTCTCCCAGTCTCTGTGACTTGTTCAGGTCCAGGTGCATGACAGAGTTAGTGGTAAGTGTGGCACTACAAGTGTGGTAGTTTCAAGCTTCCCGGTGAAGTTTAATCTGTGATTTATTTATTCCGTAATCCGGTGCTGGCTAGGTTGTCTATGTAGCAGCATTTACTCACCCAGTAAAGTACCTTAAGCTCTTGATAATAAAACAAAAAACCCCAAAATACACAGAAACATTGTTAAAAACTTTATCTCCTTTAAAAAGTGGAAAACAGTGCAGGAGGAAGCCCCAACAACTTTAAAATAGGGGATTTTCTTTTATTTCAAGATCAGGACATTTTTTTTTCTTCCTTTCCTCCTGATTTACTCTGTGATGGTTTTAGAGATTTATGTAGTGTTGGGAAGTACGATGCAAATTTTCTTCTCTAGAATCTCTGGCATGTGGTGACCAAGCCAGCTTTGGGCAGTCATCCACACATGCACCAAAACACTTTTGATACCAAAAATCACATACTGTAAACTCAAAACAGAGAACGTACAGCACCCTGCTTGTTGAATGCTGCTTTTAATCCTGTTTGAACTGCATAGTGCCATTTGGGATGGTCCCACAGAGACATGTTACCTTATTTTGGGGATCTACTGATCCTGTGCCAACCATCTTCCTTTTTTTATTGTGTGGCCTCCCACAGATGCAGCAATTTGACTTTTACTAGTGGTTCAATGGTCTGGCTTCTCATGATGTAGAGATTCATTGTAACTGCTCCTTGCCCACTGGCCTGCTTTCACATATCAGGATAGACTCATTGCCAAACTCATAGATTCTTTCTGGGAACAACTTCATTCTCCAATATGAAACGTGGGAAAAACACCAAAGCAAAAAAACCCAGTTCCTTTGTGCATGCTGGGCCCCGTCCAGCAGTACAAAGCACACCCTTCCCTTGAATCCCTGTGATCTGAGTCTACTGAAGGAACTCATCTCCTGCCCGCAGCTCTCCCTGAACTGAGCGTTTGCTGCCTTTTACAATCAATTGCTCCTTTACCAGATGGATCTGGTAATTGAATGAGGCTGCCTGACCCCAGGCCTTCAAAAAGCAAACAACCCATTACATTACTCTTTCATTTTCTATAGAATCATAGAAATCAAGGCCAGAAGGGATCATTAGATCATGGTGTGTCATAGGACATTAACATTTCCCCAGTTACTCCTATATCTAGTTCAAGAACTTATACATGACCAAAACATAACTCAGATTGGGTTAAAAGGATCCAGTCCCGATTTGAACACACAAAGGAAGGGAAAATCCATGACATCCTTCAGCAATTTGTTCCAAAGACTCATCATCTTCACTGTTCAAAAATGTTGTCTTATTTCTAGTTTGAATTTGTTCCCACCTGACTCCAGGTTCCAACCTTTGATTGTTGCTATGCCTTTTCCCACTGGTATAAAGAACTCTTTACAACTCTATATTTCTTTACCCTGAAGATGAGTGCATAACAAGCCAAGTCACCTCCCAACTTTATTTTTGATAAAATAAACAGATTGAGCATTAAGTTCCCTAGGATAACACATTTTTACCACATATTAAAGACAGTGAGAAATACTCACCTGGGGTCTATAACAAATTCCAAATTAATGTCACCTTTTGGACTTGCCTGTGTAGTGCACAAATCCATAATTTATGTATTCTATATGCTGCAGTTCTCACCAGAGCTGGCTGGAAAACAGAAACCTTTTCCTGTGAAAATTTTGCATTATTTTTATAACTTTTTATCTTAAATCAGTACAAAAATGCAGAAAAGCCTTAAAGAATTCCCAGGAAAATCCTATTGCCAGAGACCCAAAACAGAATCTTTAAGGTTTCCAGCACCCAGCTAGTGGGGTCTTGAAAGAGAAATTGGTAAAAGCCTTCCAGCTCAGCTGCTGCAGAAAGCCAGGGTGCTCAACCTCTTCACCTCTGCCCTAGCTCGGCTTGCTGGAAAGGCAGAGAAGGGTGAGACTCAACCGCTCCACTGCCTCCCATCCCCTACTACACAGGCTTTCTGTCTTTTTGGCAGCAGGAGCCAGAGGGAACGCAGGGAGCCAGTAAGTCACAGTGTTCAACCTTAACCTTAGCAGTCCTCCTCGAGGAAGAAAGAGGCATTGACAAGTGCCTTCCTGATGGGCAGGGTTAGGGAGCCAGCACTGTTATCAGTTTTCCTATGGAGAAAAGCCAGTTTTGCAAAAACAGCATATTCTGTGTGAAAGGCATTTCCACAAAACATTTCCAAACAGTTACAATTCTTAGCTATCAATAACTCTAAATTAAGTAAATGTGTATTTAATGTAGAGTGCTGTTTCCCTTCAAAGAAGCAAACCTTGCACTAGAAAGTTAGTCTGTCTAAATATATCCCAGTTGTTCAGTTGATCCAAAAAACATTTCCACAAAAATCCTTGCCTCCTGCATCCCCACTCCACTCAATACTTATGAAACTGGTTACAACGATTTTAACATTTCAGCCATGCAAATCATCCTGCTAGGTTTCAGCAATGGCAATCACATTGAGATTCTTCTCACTACTGAGTAGGGCCTGTTTGAACTGGGGGTCCAGCTCACAGTGCTACAGCTCCTTTAATCCGGGGGTTGCCCCTGTGTGTCCCCTGCTGTTGACTGGTGGAAGGATGCCACAGCCCTGCTGCTCCCCGCTCACTCCTGATGGCTGAGAGACAAAAACCATGGTTTTGACCAGACAGGAGGCAAAAACCACAGCCTATTTAAAACCACAGTTTTTTACACCCAAGCCATCAGGTGATAGTGGTGGAGCCATGGGGCCCCTCTGCCAATCACTGGTGGGGAGGGCATGCGGGAGGAACTCCGAGATTGAAGGAGTCACTGTGCTGAAAGCTGGGCCCGCAATTTAAACCAGGCCCTAGTGATCAGAAATTCCCAGTTTTTTATTTGTTTTGCTTGTTACTCAGATTCCTGGCATTGATATATGAGCATTTGAAACATTTTTGCTAGTCACAGTCTTTGTCATATCATTCAATTTGTTCACTACAGACTAAATTTGTAGTGCATTTGTCTCTGATCACCCTTCCCTTGCATTACCAATTAAATACTGCCTTGGTTGTTCTAGCTACACTGCAACCAAGATTAGTCTGCTTCTTTGGGGATGCCAGATGTCCTGCTTATCCAAGCCTGTATCTCCCTGGAATATGGCCCACCCATTCCATAAAACTTTCAGCTTAGCAACAGCCACTTCACTTCCAATAATTTCCCTTCTATCAATCATGGGACCAGAGGAATCTCTGAGTAGATCATTTAGAGATTCCTCTTCAGGGATCTCAAAAGACAACTGAATAAATTGTCTATAATCTGTACAGTTTCACATAATGCCATGTCATTGCTTTCAACTTATGTCATATTAGAAGTGCAGACTTGAGAGGTGACTTCATAATCCTGCTTAACTATTGAAGCCTAAGCACTCCATTCCCAGTCTCAGCCTAAGAGACGTACAACAGTAAATGCATGAACCAAAACTCTGCAAGTTGTGAGGAGGTCTGTTCCTTTTGCTGAACTTTGGCCACAGAGAGACATATGTTCCATAGATATTTCGTTCTAGTAACATGTACCATATCTGCGCAGGCCCTTGAATGTAATTATGTAAGTTTTAGTCAGGAAAATCTGGCCCCTGAGATAAATATATAACTAAAACCAGTAATGTAAACATCAAGACAAAAATACAGCAGCTTTCACTTGCACTGATTTTTCAAATATCCTAATTCTACCACTTCTCCAACTGTGCACAGATCTGACCTTTCCCAGATCAGAAGAGTGGAGAAGAGCTAATTTCTGATGTAATAACTAAAAAATAAGTAAAACAGATTTTCTCTATAAATCAAAACATAGCAAAAATGGCAACAAGCCCCGTTTTTTACTTTTTCCTGATCTCCCTTTTTAAAAAGGTTTATGTAGAAAACTGAACAAATACATTCAAAATATAATTTTTTTAAACCAGAACTCATAGCTGTAATGAAAAGTAATCTCATAGAATGATGCTAATCCCATGTAGTTGGCAAAACCTAGAGATAAACATGTTCATCACAATACGTCATCAAAAACAGTTACTACATTCTCTATCCTACTTGCACTGTTATCTCATGTATGTATTTCTCATAACTAGAACATGATTTTATAGTTGGGTATCCCCCCTTGTTTTTTGCTGATTATTTATTAAAATAGGACATAACAGTAAAATATGTTTCAAATTATGTAAACATAAGTGATAGAAACAAATCAGATTACTTACATACCAGACATACCTCCCTCACCCCACAAAATCACTCCCCCCCCCCCAAAATTGGGGTCTGTGTGTGCAGTAAGGAAACTGACTTTTGTCTTCTACAATAAAAGCAAGGAAAGCCCTATGCCCTAATGGCTGCCAAAATGGTTGCCACTTCTGTAGCCCCAGGAAGCAGAAGGGTCAGAGTCCTGTGTTAACACTCTCACTGCAGCAGTATCTATTGTCTTAGCACTGTACTTTGTGCCTGATACAGCAACTGACCTGGTGCAAGGCAAGTGAGCTGCTGCATGCAGTCTGTAGTATCTTGATGAGGCTTGTGGTATGGAAACAACACTTCATTATATATAGAAACATCTAGAAAGAACTCTTTGGAGTAAAAATGTAGCATTCTTGCTACTGCCTTTGCAAATATCTGAGATATAGCTTTGTTGCTGCTCTGCCACACCAGGAGGTTCCTGCTGCCTTACACTGGCAGTTCCCTAAGATGCCACACTTCCTGGAAACTCTTTGTTTCTAGGAGGACTTACATTATTTCACACAGTTGGTCACAATTCTGAAAAGTCTTTTCTCTACATTCTGCCTTCCCAAAACAAGTGTATATCTTTTTGGGGATATGCAGTATAAAATGTGGTACATGAAATAGTAAATGTAGGTGATTGAAAACTCTCTTTTCTTACCATTTTGGGCCATAAAATGGGCTTTTCAGTTGAACAAAAATTTCAAGAAAGTGCCTGCAATCTGTGGAAAATGTTGCCATTTTATACAAGAAAGCCTCATTTTTTAGAGGAAAGTCACAATTTTCAATAGAAAAATGTTAACAAAAATTATTCTGTTTTCATCACATTTTTCACTGGGGGCATAGGTAGATCAAGGGAATTTTGCAAAGCTGGGTTCAGGAGAATAACCAGCATTGCAGGGGGTGGTTCACTCTCCCACTCCCAGCACCTCTCTTCCACCAACACTAGAGTGAACAGACCACACCAAGGCAACAGCAAGTGGGGACAGCAGCAGTGCATAGGTTCCTCCTCCCTATGCATGTTTCCAGGCTGAAGGGGAACAACCAAGGGGACCAGATGGGGTGGGGATAAGGACCACCTACCACTGCCAGAGGGAAAGGGAGAGAGTGCCAAGGGGGATCCTCACCTGCTCTGGGGATTTAAAAAATAGTCCCCAGCTGCTGATTCCTGGTCCAGAGTCTGCAGGGGATCCAGGTGGGGCACTCAGAGATGCGTAGCTCCCTGCTGTAACTCATGGCACTTCACAGAAAGCACCATGAGTTATAATGACCCCTACCCCCAACACAACAGACATTCTCTGTTGAGTCCAGGAGGGTGGGGGATCAAGCTGCATGTTAGAGCAACTGCAAGTTGTCAGCTGCTTTCCCCTAGGTCTACCCTCTCCCCCTCCGGCCCCCCATTTTAGTTGTGGGGGCTCCAATACACCCACCCTACCCTCCAGTTCAGGCCAGGCCAACCGCAGGTGGAACTCTTTTCCCTCCCTTAACCCCCTCTGATTCTGAAGACAACAACAGGGGTGGGCCTGGGCTACATCTGCCCAGCCCTGCTCCCAGCACGTGCTGACAGAAGTCAATAAAGAAGCTCCACTTTGGAGCACCTTCATCTGACCATCATATAATGAGGATTCAGATCGTTACATGATTAGGCACTTTAAGGCTAGGGACAGGCATTCAAAAAGCCTGAGCCTGCTTTGATTCAATCTTTGCAGGTTAGTCTAACATGGCTAGGCTGAACAGGTTTCCAACTGGACGTTCTATTTAGACTGAGGAAATTCAGGCACATGCATGCAGGGGCTCAGGCTAGAAGCCAGGGGGCACTAAAACACCCCTCCCTTCCCTTGCACAGTGCTGAGCTGAGGGGGGGCATGGCCAGGCCCCAGCAGGATGTTCTGATTAAGGAGGTCTGCCTGCACCATGCCAGGCTTTTCGCCACTCACTGCTCATGGAGTGAGAGGGTTGCCAGACCCCAGGCCCCTGTGAGCATTCTGAGGCAAGGTGGGGGGGTGGTGTCAATGCATGCATCTGTTGATGATAAAGAGCTTTTCAATCTCCATCCATACTTCTTTATACTGTCTTCAGCAAACTGACAGATGAGCAAGCCAGCAGGGGCCTCTATCCAGTACTTCAAACCCTTCTTAAACAGCTTACCAGCTGATCTGTTGATTAGTTCCAAAAGTCCCTAAGCAGTCACTGTTCTGTCTGCCTGTCCTAGTGAAACTGGAGACACACATGTCTGCATTAGCTAGCATACCACATTCCTAGAGTCTGTGGGGCTGGGGTCCCTGCTGTGGGAGATGTGAGGGAAGGAAAGAAGGGAGGATTTTCTGCTTTAACAGTGAGAGGCTGGGGAGGGAATGGCAGAGGGAAGCCAGGCAGACTCTGCTGTGCCTGTAAGTCTCTGCCGGAGCTGCAGGCAGGGAGCAGAGGAGAGGGGCCA
>NW_017728886.1:229210449-229218133 GCF_001723895.1 Crocodylus porosus
TGCCCAGTCCAGAGAGCTGGGGGTGTCTGGTTTATCTTAAACCAGCAAGGGGTCTGGGACAGACATTGCATAAACCAGTTTGAGCCAAATCAGTTAAGTCTGATACTACATTCAACCAGGTTTATCTGAAACTGGTTTCAGCCATTTTTCAACTGGTTTATGTGAACTGAACATCTGTTCTTTTATAGGCTTAAACCAGTTTCTGATCACTTAAGTCGGTTTATGTATAATGTCTGTCCCTAGCCTAAAGCACTCTGCAGCCATGCATTTCTGCAAGGGCACAGGTATAGAGTGCTTTCAAGGGGTCAGTCGCACAATAAATATAACTTCCTTCAGTGCCCTGGTGCTGTGGAAAACCAGAACTGCTAAGTTACACCATAGAAAAGGGGCTGCTGTTGCATCACCACACACCCTCTGGACCTCCCCCTGACTGGGGAGAAAAATCTGATTTTTCTAATTAGTTAAATGGTCCCCCTGTGGGAATATATTCCAACCTAATCATGATTCTTAACATGGTAATAGTTTTCTTCATAAAAGTGTATCCCCCTCAACACTTAATGTTTGCTCCAGAAATGGAATTCTTCACAAAACTGCAGCACCCTCCTTTCCCTGACATTTAGCTTCCTGCTTGAAAACAGATTTTGTATTTCTTTACTTTACTTCTGGAGTTATGCGCATGTGTTCATGTTCTTCCATATGAACAGTCTGCCTGAGAGATTTAAACCATATTTTTTAAAAAAGCATACACAATCCCTGTGCAATTCTCTCCTTTTTTGATATGGAACATTATTTCTGATTGCCTGTACCAGCAGTCTGATATCCCTGCTCTCTCCTTCTCAACACCTGTGCTTGTGGTTTAAAAGTAAGATCCCTATTCAGTTTCATCACAGAAGCAAAGAGAAACATCTGGGTTTATTTTTTCCCAGATACCTTCTGGCAAATGCTGTTGAACACATGTCCATTTCACACTTTTGTCCTGCCAGCCTACTGGGAGTTTCCTACTTTTCACTGTCCCTGTGTGTTTCTCTTGGCATGTGCACTGGAGGGGCAACTTTTAATGGCTGCTAACTAGACCAGGCATTCTAACTAAAAACAGTGGGTCAGGTTAATCCCTGAGATAATTCCACTGGCTTTAAGGATGCACAGCCAGGGATGAATTTGGCCCATGCAGTTAGATGTGTGCATATTAGAAACAGAATCATTTGCTATGAGGGAAACAGTCAACATCTTATTTGCATCCATGCATATCAACAATGCAATTAGGGCAAACTTCTTTGAGAATTGGATTCAGATGGTAATTAAAGAATTGTGTTATGAATTTTAATTTGGCATTAGTGAAGTAAATTATTCTGTATTGCTCTGTTCTCACAGTTTGGGTAGAATACATTATTCTTTGCTTACTGAGACCTTTGAATTAAAAAAAAAAGCTCAGTCCCTATGTCCTTAGAATTTAATTGTGTGGAAGAAAATGTATTACATAAAACATTTGCCAGTGATTCAAAGTCAAACAGCAGTAAATATCACTCCTTTGATTCCTTCCCACATTTTGGGGGGTAAGTTGATGGGGATGCTGAGGCAACTCTTCTAAACAACAGTAATTTAAAAGATCTACTCATTAAAACACATATAAAAAGGCCACTTAGAAACAGTAGGTGAAACAGACAAGCTTTGAATGTCAACATTATCCAATGTTTTGTTGGCCAGCAGAGCTGGCCTTAGAAATTTGAGATGAGCCTACAATGTTTAGGCTCTCCCAAACATTCATATACTTTAAGGCCATAAGATACCATTTATGATAATTTACCCTGACCTCCTCTATAACACAGGCCATGGATTTCTCCCACTACATCTATGTACGTAATAACTAACTTATTTCATCTCTATGCCAAGGGTCAACTGGAGCATTTTGGGACAGGTTAGCAAAGTGAATCTCTGAGATACACCCTTGACTTAACTGATTCATCGTAAGAAGAACATGTGAAAGTGTGTATATGGGGGGAGGGGGGAATTATGTATTATTTGTATTACAGTAACATCTAGTGGTTCCACTGAAATTGTAAGTACATTATCTAGGTCCTGTACACACCCACTATAAAAGGTGGTCATGAATCTGTCATCTAAGACACACAGACAAATAAAGGGAGAAAGCAAGCATTACGCTCCATAGTATATAGACAAGGAACCAAGGCACAGAAAACTGGAGCCAGATCTTCAGTAGGTTTTACATGACATAATTCTGTTCAAGTGACTCTATACCAGCTGAGTATCTGCCCTAAGTGACTCACCCAGAGTCACTCAAAAATTCAGTCACAGACTCAGAAATTACATCTAGCTCTTGAATCTTAACCCCCACAATTCCCTCTGGCCTACAGCTTCCTGCTGCTGTTACAGTTTACAGAAGCTAAAATATCCAGATGTGTCCCAACATCCAGATAAGGAAAGAGGAAAAATGCTTTTGTGTTTAAAAACAAGCAACTCAAAGAGGGCCAGGTTTTCAAAGTAACCTCAGGTACATGCATTCTTTTGCACAGATCTAAATATGTACATTAATACCAAGCATCTGTGTATAAAAAGCAGGTAGTCACAGGCATAATTAGACAGGTAGGTGTTTAGCTATTTATATGTAAGGACACATGACAATTTGGTTTGGGCACAAACAAATGGATGATCATAACTGTTTGGAGCTAACGTTGAAAACCAAGCTCTTAATCTTTCTGGGCTTCAGTTTTCCAGTAGATCAGGGGGTTCAAATTTATCTGGCCTGGGGCCAGATGTGTGATTTGGGGCTAGCCCTGCAGGCCAGATCAGGCTGATGGACCACCCCATTGCATGCCAGATCCAGCTCACATGGCACCCACTCAGGCCAGTCTGGGATATGCCTTGCATGCGGCACCTGCCCCAGTCAGCCCAGGTCAGGTACCACGAGCAGTGTGGGCCCTGTCTGGCTGGAGTTATTGCCACATGCAGCACTGTCCTGCACCAGCTAGAGCAAGCACCACAAGCAGTGCAGTCCAGGACTGGTTGCAGCAGGCACCGCGTGCAGCACAGGTGCCAGACCAGCTGGGGTGGGCACCATGTACAGTGCATGTCCCAGAATGAATGCCATAGGTGGTGCATGTCCTGGACTGACCAGGGCAGGCGCTATGTGCAGCTCCCTTCCCAGGCCCTGCGCATGAGGCCAATTGGATGCACGCTGCATGCAGTATATTGTTCAACTTGATACATAGGGGCAGCCCAAGGGGCTGTAGATATGGGATTTTGTGGGCCAGCTCCAGCCCACCAGCAGTATCTTTGATACCCCTGCACTACATATCCCATAGGGGTCTGTTTTGGGCCTAGTCTTCTTTTAAAATTTTGTTACTACATTGGATATAAGTATCAGTATAAGTGTACTGATCAGTTTGGAGCTTCAGTACTAGATGCATTGTGTATAAATAATGAAAGGTGATAAGACCAGTCTGCTCGGTGCTGACTAGGCCTTAGCTGGAGTTCTCTGTCTAGTTCTGGGCACATTATCAGAGGGTTCTAGTTGGGAAAGATGCAAAGGGGAGTGTTGAAGAGGCTAAAGGAATTACAAATCAAGCCACATGAAGAGAAGTTGAAGGAACTATGGAGAAAAGGAGACTAAGGAAGCCATGATAACACTTTTTAAACAACTGAAACACTACCATAAAGAATGGTGAAGAAACATTTTTTTCCTTGCCACAGAGGGGAGGCCACAGAGCAGGGGTTCAGACTACAGCAAAGCAGTCAAATCACATCTCAGGAAAAAACTTCCTAATTGCAGGAAAAGTAGGACAGTGGAATGGAGCTGCCAAGGGAAACTGGGAAATCCTCTTCACTGGAGGTCTTCAGGAAAAGGCTCTATAGGCATCTGTGTAGATTGATTTAGGAATAGCGCATCTAAACCAGGTGACCTTCAAGGGATTGTTGACCAACCCTGGGATTGTTCAAAACCATGGATAATAAGACTCACCTACCTTCCAGTGGCATTGGAAAGATCAGGCTTGTGTGCAGTGAGCCAGTTTCCATTTAAATTTCCATTGACTTCAGCAGGCTTTGAATCAGGCCGCCTTGCATTAATGGGTTAGATCATCTGCGGATCTAAATCTGTGTGTCCATTAAAGTCAATGGAACACGACCAATTTATACCAGGTGAGGACCTGACTTCAGTGTTTGCAAAGTGCTTGAAATCCTGGGTTGGCAAGCATTAGGGAAGTGTAAAGTATGTTTGTGTATTTTCTCTTTGAGTTTCTGAACTGGAAAAATAAATAGCTTAAATTCTGAAGTGTCAAAATATCATGCAAGATGCTGTATTTTTTAGTATTTCCAGTTTAGATTACAGAAGTAGAAGAACCAGAAATCTCACAAGGTCAGGCCCTCTCATGCAATTTCCATAGTAGACAAAAGCATTTTGATAATCTTCAGATAAGTACCCAAGCTTCTGGATACTTATTCAAAACTAACCTGGACTCCAATGGCCTGATCCTGATCTCACAAACAATTCAACTGAAGTCAGTGGACTTACAGAGGGACAAAAACAATGGGAGATCAAAATCAGGACCTAAACTTGGTGATGTCTCTTCATTTCTATACTTTCCCCAAATGCCCCCACCACACTGACACACTGTGTTTTGAGGAGAGAAGCAAGGATTTTGATGGGGTGATATCTTTTATTGGATCAACTGTATAGATGGGAGAAATCTTAACCTTTCAAGCACAGAAGTATCCCCCAGCAGATATAAGTTACCATAGTAGTTTTGGAATGTGCATTACAGTTTGAAACAGATGCTGCCTTCATGTGAAATCATATATTCAAGGAACCCATTGTAATAATCCTCATTGTAGTTCTGACTTTTGTGTAAGCTTGCTACAGATGTTGGTAATAGGACATGCAAAGCTTATTCAATTAATATCTTTAGGGAAGGAAAATGCATTAATCATAAAGGGCACTTTTACCCATGCTACCACATGTTCTGATTAGAATGCACTGGAGCAGTCTCTATTAATCTAATCAGAACACTCCAGTGTGCTGCAGCTTCTCGTGTATTCAGCATCACCATGTTTCAAGATGACAGTGGTGGAGCTATATTTGAATCGTCCCTACTACCATTTTGAAACATGGGATGCTGAATACATGAGACACTGCAGGCATTTTAATTAGAGAGGCTCCCGAGAGCCACTGTAATAATATGCCCACCCTCCCATGCCCCAGAGCATGTGTATAGGTGCCCTAAGAGATTATGAAATTTAAAAAATGTGGCATTATTTCTCTATCTGCACTTAACATTCAGTCTTCAAATGTATTTATCTGTTCACTGCACCTGTTTACTGCATGTTCCATAATATGACAGTGTGGCACAGTGACTTACCGTACCTGCTAGTGGCTGCACTACCATATTCTGTTGCTATACACAGTCAAGTAGCAGTGGGGGGGAGAAAGAATGACAAGCGCAGAAGTGATAAATGATTTTGCTGTCAATGCTATGCAATAAAAATGACAAAAGTGGCTGACAGTATCCAATGTGCCTAACCCTAAATGCTATATGATGTTAAAGTAACAACAATAATAACCACCCCACTTTAAATATTCCCATTAACTTTTTCAAATTTCTACTTAGTTTGTGAAATCACTGCTCTATCACACATTATATGAAATAAAAATTTCTTGTCCAGCCTCCTGAGCTGAGAAAGGACATAGACAGAGCTCTGCAATAAGAACATGGGTTGGGTTTTTGGTTTTTTTGGCACTACTGCCTTGAGGCACAACAAAATGATGGAAGCAAGACCTGAAAATTAAGCTGAAAAGATTAAACTAGTTATGGTAAATAGAATTGACAGAGCGATGTAAAAAGAGGTTTCTCTCTTTTTCTCTATCTCCTCTGCTCTCTATAATAGCTGAAGCTTCGAGAGTGAAAAAAAGAAGAGAAAGAAATTCCTTCATATTTTTTATTAATTTTAGTGAAATTATTGCTCATGAAAGACACTAGCCTTTGACAAACCCTGAGCCCCAGACACATCTTCAATCTGTCCTTACATCACTGGCAGTCTCCTTGATCTATTAACTGCCTTATTACTCAGCTATGTTGAAACATCTGTAAAATGATGGAGTATGGCAGGATTTTTTTTATTATGGTCAACAGTCAAGGACATGATGCTGTATGTAATGAATGCAGTAATGTAGATAACATAACAATGGACATATACAAATACACCTTTCCAGGAAAGGTCTCAAAGCACTATATGCTACAACATGCAGGCTAAATATTTTAGGAACTGATGGTATTTCCAGATCAGAGGTTGTGGCAGAGTAGCTACTACAATGATATTGTTTTGTCACCTGCCCCCAGTCATGAAAAAAGTTTATGAAAAATGTAACTAGTTAAAGTTAAAAGTTAGCAGCCTTTAAAATTAACTTGAGTTAAATTAAAAATTAAATATTTCAACTAGTTAAAAGATAAGTTTAAAAAAGAGTAACTAGTTGATTTATGAGAAATGTGTGAAACACGGTGAATTGTCTCTTAGCATCATTTTTCAGTTTCAAATGCAATGAGTGGGTTCCCATTTCATAAGCCCACAGAAGCACACTCGTTTACTTGGAATTCGCTCTGTTTTACCTGAAAAAAATGTTATACTTGTCATACAGTTTTCAGAATAACAATTTACCAAAACCCATACAACGTTAGATTCTTCTCACCCTCTCCATGTGAAGTACTTTTTAAAAGTCTATGCATCATATAGGTATACCAGAATAACAGAAAGGAGATATTCATAGACAGATGACAAATGAAAGCTTTTCCACAGAAAACCTCTGTTGTTATAATTTTTATTGCTCAAAAGGTTACAAAAGGGTATGAAATACATATGATTTAAAAAGAATGAAAGTGTCTGAAACTCAAAATTAGACTGAAATGAGAAAATGAGTTTAAATGAGACAAAGAACGTTCAGTTGAATAGCAGAAGCGGTTTAAACATGCTTATTGAACTGCAGCAAAAGCTGCATTTCAAAATTTACATCTTTCTGAGGACAATTTTCCTCTTCTGTGTTTCAAAACTAAGCCCCGACTACTGAACAATCACTCTACATGGGTAGATGGGGGGATGCTTGTGTTATAACAGATGCCTCGTTTTTTCATAGTAGGTAATATCTCAGATAAGTTTCTCACAGATGAGAAGTAATGCTCAACTTCTTGGGCTCTGGGCTGCTGGTTCTGATCTTCATTAAAATTTAAAAAGTCATCATCTGCTTCACCCTCACTACTTGCTCCCACTCCTACTGGGAAAAAAAGTCTCTGCTTGGGAATTGATTTGTAACTGCACTCCAGCAGCCTCCTGCACCTTGTGTATCAGCATCTCTGCACTTAAAAATGGCAGCAGCAGTGCTTGAACTAAAGCTTGTTGAACGTGTAAAAGTGCCATCCATTATGAGGGACTAGGCAAATGTGCATTAGCCTGTCTTAATATGCATTAACTAAGAGCAAGAGCACTTTTGCACATGTTCCAAGGGTGGTGGGGGAGGAACTTTAATTAGAGCAGCTCTGAAAGCTGCTCTAATTAAAGCACTACTATGTCTCATTTATCATCATCCCTGCACTTAAAAATGGTAGCGCAGGTGGTCAAAATGTATTAATGGCTTGGATCAGGCTTTTTCTGAACCAGCAGTCATGTTATCATGTACTACTGT
>NW_017728886.1:229220423-229256205 GCF_001723895.1 Crocodylus porosus
AGTGGTAACTTTGGGTTAATTGATCTTAATTGATTAAAAGACAATGACCAAAGGCTGCAGAACAGGGAAGCATGCAGGCACAGAGTCTGGGACTGGAGCCAGAGCTATGGGGGAGCTGAAAAGGTAGATGGGGAGGGGGGAAAATGGAACTAAGGGAAAGTATGGGTGTTAAAGAGAGGCTCTGGGTGTGGGGAGCCAGAGGATGGCTCCAGGGCAGCTAGAGAAGTTGCAGGGAGTGGCAGTAGGTGCTGGGAGCTGAAGAAAGGCTCCAGCTGCTGGAGAAAACTGCAGGACAGCTGCAGGGGGGGCGGTGCGTAGGGCAGGGAACACCCTCTGTTCCTGGGTGAGGTCCATGATTCCTGGATGAAACAATGAGAGGTTAAGGCTCAGTCATTACAGGCCATTCAGTAGAGGCCTGCTACCCTTGTATTTCAATCATTCCCAATCAGGCTCATTCATCAGGAACCAATTTACATGGGAGGGGTACAGTGAATCATATTGTTGCAACATGGGATGCCCAGGCAGAGGACAGAAGATGGAGGCTTGACATATAAAATGGAAATTTGACATGACTTTGATTCACTTACAAACACAGGCCTAAACCATAAAATATCCATATGAAACAATAAAAATCAATACAAAAATGATAATAATACAATATACAACAGTAAAAATCAATACAAACTTAATAATAATACAATATAAAACAGTGGATATCCAAAACCAAAAACTTGCTACCAAAATAAAAATGTTTAAAGCTTATCCTAAGCCTTAGCTTACTTATACTTTTCTATAGGGAATAGAGAGGGAGAGAAAAAGTCAGAAATGGTTGGGGAAGGGGAGTGAGTGCAATAAAAAAAAAAAGAAAACTACGGGGGTTTTGCTACAGTCTCAAGTTGGTCTGCATACCTGCATTAATGCGCATTAGTGTATGCACGTGTAGATGCGTGCCTAAATTGCCTTAATGCGCATTACACTAATGTGTAAAAGCATGTGTAGACACACCCCCTGAGTAGTGCATCAGCATATATCCCAGTTAATGTGGCCCTGCCTTGCTGTTGGTCCAGCACAACTCAACTCAAAATGAATAGCTTGTCCATCTTAAAAGAACTCTTCAAAGCTGTGTAATTTGCATTTCTAGCTACAAGAGATGTTTTAAAACAAATTAGTTGTAATTAACTCCTAGTCTTTAGGCTCGTCAGAGGAGTGGAAGGAAGAAGACCAAGGGAGCCACGGAACACTGAACCAGGAGACACCCTCAAGAACAGCCCAGCCAAGATGGATGATGACCACAAAAAATACCCAGATAAGAGACAGGGGCCCAGATAGTCCTGGATTTGGGAGGAAGGCACGTACACCCTCAGGAGGCCTTAAATGCCTCTACACTAATGTTTGTAGTATGGGGAACAAGCAGAAGGCACTTGCCCTCCTGCTAGCTAACACAAACCCAGACATAGTGGGGCTCACTGAGACTTGGTGGGATCCAACGCACGACTGGGTGATAAACATCAAGGGCTATAGGCTGTATAGGCAGGATAGAATGGGGAGAAAAGGTTGGGGCGTGGTACTCTACATCAAAGAGCAATACACATCCTCAGCAAATAGCACTGGGTCCAAAGTAGGGCAGATTGAGGTGCTCTGGGTCAGAATACAAGGGGGTCAGGGGGAAAGGAACCTAACAGTGGGGTCTACTATAGGTCACATAACCAGGGGGAAGAGCTGGACCAGGAATTCTCTGGTCAGCTTGCGAAGACAGTCAAGTCAAGGGACATGGTCATCATGGGTGACCTAAACTATCTGGACATCTGCTGGGAAGAGCAGTCAGTGACCAGTCACGTAGGTTCCTAGCCAAATTATAGAACCTCCATCTAACCCAGGAAGCGCACAGTTCCACCAGGGGAAATGCCTCATTGGACCTGGTCCTGGCCTACTGAAATTCACCACCCAGCGAAGGTGTCAAGGCAGCAGCCCTGGACTTCAGGAGGGTGGATTTCAATGAGATAAGGAAACTAGTAAGGGAGGCACTGAGGTGCTGGAGGGGAGTTGCGAGTCCAAGAGGAGTGGTCGTTCCTTAAGGAGACGATCCTCCAAGCCCAAAAGGTGACAATTCCCATGTGGATCAAAGGGGGCAAGAGCGCTCAAAAGCCCCCATAGCTCACCAAAAGCATCCAGGAACATCTCAAAGCCAAAAAGGAGGCGTACACCCAATGGAAGGGAGGGGCTCTCACCAAAGAAGAGTATACCTCCACTGCTCGTGATTGTAGGCGTGCTGTTAGGAAGGCTAAGGCAGAGATGGAACTGGGACTAGCTACCCGGATCACGGAAAACAAAAAGTCCTTTTTTAAATACATAGAGGGTAAAAAGAAGGTACCAAGTAACGTAGGGTCTCTGAAAGACATGCTTGGTAATCTGGTGGTAGCACCAGGTGACAAAGCTAATATCTTTAACAGTTTATTTTCTTCCATTTTTTGGAGCAGGGACAGGGACATCTCCAACACTGGGAATCCAGCTGGACCCAAGGGAGGTGCAGCTAGGCTCAGGGTCAGTGAGGACCTAGTCAGGGAACTTCTGGAGGGACTAGACATGTTCAAATTAGCAGATCCCGATAATCTCCACCCCAGAGTGCTGAGGGAACTGGCAGAGGTCATTGCAGGACCCCTAGCACAGCTTTACGAGCACTTGTAGTGCTCTGGCAGAAGACTGGAAAAGGGCCAATGTGGTCCCCATTTTGAAAAAAGGGAGGAAAGAGGACCCAGGAAACTATAGGCCCATTAGTTTTACCTCAGTCCTGGTGAAGCTCTTTGAGAAAATTATCCAAGAGCACATCTGCAAGGGACCAGCAGGGGAGATTATGCTTAGAGGCAACCAACATGGGTTCATTAAAGGCAGGTCCTGTCAGACCAACCTGGTTGCCTTCTACGACCAGGACACAAAAGGCCTGGACACAGGTGTTGTGGTGCATGTAGTCTTACTGGACTTTAGGAAGGCCTTCAACACTGTCTCTCACCCCATCCTCATTAAAAAATTAAGCGACTGTGGTGTTGATGCCTACACAGTCAGATGGGTCACAAATTGGCTGGAGGGCTGCACCCAGAGAGTGGTGGTGGACGGGTCATTTTCAAGCTGGAGAGACATGGGCAGTGGGGTTCCTCAGGGCTTGGTCCTTGGTCCCCCACTGCTCAATATCTTCATTAGCGACTTGGACAAGGGGGTGAAAAGCACCTTGTTCAAGTTTGCAGATGACACTAAGATGTGGGGAGAAGTGAGTGTGTTAAAAGAGAGGGACAGGCTACAACTAGATCTGAACAGGTTACAGAGGTGGGTGGATGAGAATAGGATGGGTTTCAATATGGACAAGTGTAAGGTATTGCACCTGGGGAGGAAAAACCAGCAGCATATCTACAGGCTGGGGAACTCCGTTCGTGTCAGCACAGAGGCAGAAAAGATCTTGGAGTCACTATTGATTCCAAGATGAATGCAGGCTGCCAATGTAGGGACACAGTCAGGAAGGCCAACCATACCTTGTCATGCATCCACAGATGCATCACGAGCAGGTCCAAGGAGGTAATCTATGCAACACTGGTCAGGCCACAGTTGGAGTACTGCATCCAGTTCTGGGCACCGCACTTCAGGAGGGATGTGGGTAGCATCAAGAGGGTCCAGAGGAGGGCCACTCTCATGGTCAAGGGGCAGCAGGGTAGGTCCTATGAGGAGAGGCTAAGGGACCTGAACCTGTTCAGCCTATACAAAAGAAGGCTGAGAAGGGATCTGGTGGCCACCTACAAACTGGCGAAGGGGGACCAGCAGGCAATGGGAGAGTCCCTGTTCCCCCAAGCACTACTGGGAGTTACAAAGAATAATGGCCATAAGTTGACTGAAAGTAGATTCAAGCTAGACATCAGGAGGCACTGCTTCACAGTCAGGGCAGCTAGGATCTGGAACCAACTTCCTAGGGAAGTGGTGCTCGACTCTCCCTTGGTGATCTTCAAAAGGAGGCTAGACATTCACCTAGCTGGGGTCGTTTGATCCCAGCAATCTTTCCTGCCCATGGCAGGGGGTCAAACTTGATGACCTGCTTAGGTCCCTTCCGACTCTACTAACTATGAAACTATGAAACTATATAATCTGACAAGAAAAAGGAATGGTCCCTTCTGCATAAGTGGAATCATCCCTTCCCAGTGTCTCTAGAACAGCATCAAGCAAAGCATAATCAGTATGGTGAGTAGGAGATAAAACAAACCCGTTGGCACTGGGCAGTGGCAGAGAATGCCTGTTTCATCTGTGATAGCTATTCTAACACTGTTACTTTCAGTTGGGTCGTTCCTCCTCTCACCAGTCTGTTCATATACCATCTGTCCATGCTCAAAAATATCAAGGGAATTATGTTGTGTCATCACGCATTAGAAGACCGAAGATGAACTTTCTAGAACATACAAAGTATTACAATTTACTGCACCACAAAATTTATATCATAAACTCTCCTATATCTCTGACTTAATGCTTTGGGAATGCTGCAGAGTATAATCAAGTAATATAAGAAACTTTAAAATCAAGATCAATGATCTCTTTATCTTCTTTCTCCTCTCATTATTAAAAACAAAACAAAAAAAACTAGTTTCATCTTTATATTGCACTTTTCCTTATGCATGGGAAAGAGCTCAGTTTACATCTGAGATGCCTATACTTTTCAATTAATCTTCCTTAGCATCCTCCCTCTGTTGTAATGTGGACAGAAAACTGCCGCATGCTTATGGCTACACAAGTAATGTACGGTGATACTTGCCATGGATCAGTTAAGACTTCCATTTATGTATGTTTATGCTAAAATAACCTATTTTTTGTTCCCACCATTCCTACTTATTTCTCCATGTCCTCCAGACATAATTTGCTTCTTCTTTCATTAACATCTTATGTCTGGCATTTTGGATTGTAAGTTTTTTGCAACAGAGATAGTCCTACATATGCTGGTCAGGTCAGTAGAAATTTTGCCATTGACTTCACCGGGGCCCAGATGTCATCCCAGGTGTCTACTAATAGCTTAGGGTCCCTGTACACAAGCACGGGGGCTGCTCTGACGTGCTATAATTACGACACATTGGAGTAGATTTGATTAATTGAGTCTGCTGAAGTGTGGTTATGATTACCCTGCTCTAGCAGTCTTTTGAGTCTCATGTATCAGTGTCCCTGCACTTAAAAATAATGGCGGGGCACCATCATCAAACGAGCTTAGTTCAAGCACTCCTGCCACTATTTTTAAGTGCAGGAATGCCGATATACGAGAGTCTGTGGTGCTTTAATTAAAATGGCTCTCAGAGCTGCTCTAATTAAAATGCCACCCTCCCCACCCCCTGGAGCACGTGTAAAAGTGCCCTTAGAGCTCATCTTTTAGGATGAGTTTTTAACAGACATCCTAAAGGAGTTTCATGTCCAAGCCCTGTTGTTGTGCCTTTGAAATATTACACCTCCCTTTACCATCAGAATATATAGCTATTCTATATATGAAATAGCCACTGAACACTGTCTTTGGCCCAACCATGACAGAGAAAAGTCAGTCCTCTAATGATATGATTACCTTGCTCTACGCATTCCCATTTTTACTTCTCAGCCAGATCTTCTACAGTGAAGGCAAACAGAAGACTTAACTAATCTTTTCTATTTCATAAAATGCAGTTCACACACCCATACAAACTCAATGTGTCAGCTGTACAAACAGCAGGTTTCTTAAGCAATTCAGGTATACTTGCCCTTTCTTTCACCACATTTTTGGGTATTATGCAAGTTGAACAGGAATATTAAAGGGCAGGTTAAATAGTCTGGCATTGCTGTTTTCTCTAATTCGTGCCCCGCATTGGCAACCTTTGTAAAATCCACTTTCTGCTCTGGGCTGCCTTTGTTTTCTAAAGCTACAAAAAAAAAAAAGAGATTTTGGTCGAATGTTTTGATGTTCATCAAAAAAATCAAGCACTGAATCAGAACCCAGATTCATCCAGGTTCTTAGAAAACTATACTAGACACATTCCTCATTAGGCATCTGTTTATTCCAAAACACACACACACAGGGGATAGAATTAGATAACACTTTTCTGGCTTACTAAATGGGTTAGACTTAGTAAATATGGTACTCGATTTTCAACTGATTCTACCATCTGTCAGCAAACTTATTGCTTTTTTCAGGGTTTTTTTCTTGTGGTAATTTCTGGGATTTTTCCCCCTTTGTTCTTTTCATGAATATACATGCTTATAAAGTTTAACGGGAGAGTAACATAGAGAATAAATACATCCACAAAGTCTGAACAGTGTAAGTAACATTACAACCAGAGGGCATAGTGGGGCTTGTAATTCTTTGTTAGTAAACACCATAGAAAAATCTCTCATGTTTAGGAGAGACCTTAAAAGTATTTTGCAGGTATATTCAAATACCAGCTGCAGCTGTTAGAGGTCCACACCGTGTCTGGAGTGCATAATGTAAGAGAGTGTAATATATGATACAAGAGTTATTATGAGAAAAGAAGAGGGAAAAACAAAGTACTGTGTCGACACCCTGAAGGGATAGAGAAGGCAAGCCATGCAGGGAATTTGTTAAACAGACTCTCCATTTTGAATAAGCCCCAGGATAATAAAATAGGCACAATAGAATAAAGTAAACAAGAACAGCACCAAAACATCATAGCTCATCTGACAATGAGATACAGGAAAAAGTAAGTGGCAGTAATAAATAGCAGAAAAGTCATTTCCCAGAAATTTAATTAGGACCCTGATTCTTCTGTACCTGTTGTCTCCTTGACACCAGCTAGAAAAGGAACATATGCCATTAATAGAGAAATTCCTGGCAGATGTATTTCGTCCAATTAAGATTTGGTGTATGTGGATGTGATTACATTGCCCCATCTGGAAAAAGCCCATTGGCCTGCACTAGTCATATCATTACAGGCAGGCTGTAGGCTGTTCTGAGGGTAGGTTGCTCTCAGGCACTCCCATATAAGCTGTTTCACCTTGTGTAGAATAGGTTGAGCCAGAAAGAGAAAACAAAGCAGACTATGATTCTCAGCTTAGCAGGTAGGATGCTCATCTGGGATGTAGAATATCTAATTCCCGTCTCAGTCAATATCTAAATATGACGTAGAGCAGTGCCAACAGAAGAGAATTAGACCCCCATACTAAAATATCCTACTGCACCATCATGGGCAGTGGGAGATATAAATTAATATCCCTTCCAACAGAGGAGAGGATTGAATCTGGGTTTCCCACAATGTTGAGGAGTAGCCTAACCAAAGGGTTATTTAACAGAAATGCCCACCACAATCCAGCATGTTTTCAATGAGTACATGAAAACAAAAGATTTTTGTATCAAATCAACTTTTGTTAAAAATCTAAATCAAGTTTTTACGGTGTTTAATTTTAATGAGGAAAAAACCCCACAGGTCCATCCAAACCTGCCGTATTTCTTTGATTGACGGGTTGATTTTGTAGTTTGGCTGTAGAACCAAACTACAAAATACAAAAATACAAAAATAAATCAGCTATTCACAGAGCCATATGACTAAATTAATTTAGTTTGTTATTCATTCCAGAGATAAGAGATGACAATGGAACACAATTCAAATGGTACATAGATGTATCTACCCACTCTAAACAATAGTGAAAGAAAGAGAGGCCCACAAAAAAAGAAGGCAGGTAAGTTAGGGCGGTGTGAGGACTGAGGACATTATGAGTGGGACTGGCTGAACAAATTGTTATAATGACAGAACCTGCATGGATGAAACTGGAGATATTTGTCAGCTAAGGATGTGCTGACAAAGTAGGGATGGGTAGGGATGGATGTCCTGGGAAGGTAGCGTAGCATCAATTTTTCAGCCTTCCTTCTATTCACTTGCCTCAGGTTGACACCAGCAAGGGTGCAGAGAGAATTCTTGCCATTCACTCAGTTTTTATGGTCTAGTATTCTCAGTGCTTGACCATGATTCCTTGGCAACCAGGGTTCAAAGGTGACTTCCCAATCAACTACTAGCCATGGCCAGGACTACTTAACTTGCAAGACTAGACAAGACACAGTCATTTAGTTCAAGCCACCCTCTGAATTTCTGGGTCTACAGTTATCTGGGAAACACTTGTGTCCCTTCAATGACAACTTCAGGATTGCCAAGAAATTGAGTCACAGCAATACACCAGAGTATGAAACCTGGAGTATGTATTCATTAAGATTTAAAATATGTCATAGACACCCATTCAAAGTGTTCCAGGCCACCGGTTTTCAAACTTCCTAAAGTCAGGAAACCCTCTCTAATCACTTATGCCCCAGAATCCCTAATCCTGGTTCTGTGGGCCATGTGAACAGACACAGAGCCCGGCGACCCAGCCTGGCAATGGCAACGCACTGCCGCCTAGTCTGCTCCTCCATTACCCGCCATCTCTTTGTGGAGCCCTGGATGACCTACCACGGAGCCCCAGGTTTCTAAGGGCTCTAGACGTCAGTGAGTGAAACAGAATAACCCCTCATAAGCATTAAAGCAATAATTTAGGAATACCATAGGTTCATAGATTCATAGAAAATTAGGGTTGGAAGGGACCTCAGGTGATCATCTAGTCCAACCACTTGCTCAAAGCAGGACCATCCCAACAAGATCATCCCAGCAAGGCTTTGTCTAGCCTGATCTTAAAATTCTCCAAAAACATCTCTAGATAGCCTGTTCAAGGGCTTTACTACCCTCCTAGTGAGAAAGTTTTTTACTATCCTTCTAGTAAGAAACTTTTTTCCTAATATCTAAAATAAATTTCCCTTGCTGCAGCTTGAGACCATTGCTCCTTTGCTCATAACTAACCCTTAACTAGAAACTGAAGTTACATAAGAACAAAGATACAGAAAATATAAAGGCTAGGAAGGGGAAAGGAAAATACCACAGAAGAATCTTTGCAGGGTCTAAAATAAAAAGTAGGAAGCCAAAGAAAGAAGAAAAATGTATCTACAGGTATATATATATCTGGTAACATGGTGTTAACCACAGTATCATGAAATGAAAACCACTAGGGAGTTATATAAACAAAGCACAATGTACAGCTTCAGTGTAATTCGATGTTTAAGTTTCAAGTTAGTAACTTTGGCACCTGAGAGCCTGTAAATACCTACATTTCTGCAATTGTGCATGACTAGAAGCATTGCCCCCTTGGCTGAGCATACCTCTTGTGTACGTTCATTTGAGACAAACAAACTAATTGTCCTCTGAGGGGTCTTCTCTGATGCACATGCTCAGAGCACAACCAACATATACTGACAGTACTAAGTTCAGTACAAACACAGCCACAGTTACTTTCACTAGAAACATGACTAGAAAAAGAGTTGCCATATCCCAAGTTTATATAATGATTTAGAGTTTAGAGCACTTGCCTATGATCTAAGCCAATGGGGACCAACTTTTTTGCAGACTTGCCTCAAATTAGCCCCACAACCACCCCCAAGCACCACTCTAATCTCCTTCCCTTCCTGATCTGCTGCTCAGCTTTCTGCCCTATCTGCCACTGTGCTGCCTGTACCCCCTCCCCAGTCAGTGACATGCCACACAGAGGTTGCCTTTGCCACATGAAAAATGCATGCTGTAGATTGGCCACCCCTAATCTATACCACCATGACCTGCAAGGGTTCTAACCCACATTTCTCACTTCCTGGGGAGTGCCATCACTGGGCTATAGACTAGGTTGGGGTGTGGCCTCTCCATCCTTCCAGCTGAAGCTATGTCACTGTGCAAGAATGCAAGACCCCTAAGCAATAAGCAATAGGCAACAGTACTCTGCCTCATTCTTACCTCATCCATTTTCAAACAGCTAGTGCATTGAGGAGCACTAATAGGAAGCTGGTCCTGTTCCCCTTACACATGTTAAAAGGCTCATCTACAGCTTATGGTAAAAGACTCTGTCCCTTCTGCAGTCACAAAGTGGGTGGCTGCACCAGAAATGGGTTGTATTCAGAAATGGCTACACTGAAATAACAGAACTAAAAAAGGTTAGGGAACTGAACAGACTGAGTAGGATAAAGAGAATGGAAGAAAGGGACACGGAGAGGAAATGACAAATGTAGAAAGAGATTCATTGCATGAGAATGTATCAATTTATATTGATAGCTCTAACTGCAGTAGAAGCAGGCAAGCTCAAAGCATGTAACAATTCATTCAATGTGTGATGAACAAAAGTACAAAAAGTAATCAAGAGTAAGATAAAGGTTAGGACAAGACATAAAACATCAGTACATGGGAGGACTAGAAAGATTATAGGAATGATGGTGAGAGTATAAAAATGATAAGAAAAAGCATGAAGAATGAAAGGAGGAGTGAATGAGAGGTGAAGATAAATGGGAAGACAGGTTTCATATACATAAAGGAACAAGAAGTGGCACAAGAGGTGATCTAGGAAATGGAAGGGGTAATATATTGTCAGAAATAGTTGACACTGTAAAAAAATAAAATGAATTCTTTGCTTCAACATTCACAGAAGTTGAGGCAGAAATAACTAGATATTCATTTTTCCATGGAAAGAAGAAAATATATTGAAATAAATCAGGACTATACATCACAAAGTAAAAAAAAGGGAGGACATCATAAGTCCTAAATTAGTAACCAGTGCCAAAGACTAACCCCATAATCTTCAAGGAAATGGTGAAAGATAAGTGTAGGTACATTAGTAAATATAGTACTTTTTTAATTTGGAGAAATAAAATAGAGGTTAGCAGATTTGACACCTGCCTTCTTAGGATTGGGTTTAGATTTGATCATGAAAACCTATAACTCTGAAAAACCTATAACCCTTTAGGGACAACACTGAAAAAAATGAATCAAATGAAAGAATATAAGATAAGAGTACTAAAAACATTGGAGAAAATATTGAAAGCAGCTTAGCAACAAAAAATAAGATAACAGTTACCATCTTAATAAGAATGGTCTACCGTGGATTCACAAAAGACATCATCCTTAAAAACTCCTACTGTATTGCTGTGAGCAAAAAAGCTCATGTGATGCTTGCATGTAGAAAGAGGAAAATATAAAGTAGGAGAGTATTTTATGTCTGCATATAGCACTGGTGAGGAGTATTGTGTCTTAGATCTCAATGTAATTTCCTACTTCCTAGCCCCTCTCTCTATTCCCATAGCCTTCCCCACCCCAAAATTCATAGTTTTCATTCTTGTTCAATTTATTAACCAAGATATACCGAGAACGTAAATTCTTACTTTGTTCCCTTTGCTGAGTTTCTGAAAGATAATGAACTAACTGGTTTCTGGGTAATTTATGCATACATTTATATACTAAGCTGTAGTTTAATCAAACTCCTTTGCCTTGCGTAGTATAATAGCAATATCTAATGAAAACATATGAAGTATGTGTTTCGTAATTACCTCAGACAGCTCATTTCGATTCGCTTCCTATTTAAATCCCCAAATTCCTATCTTCTTGCATTGTAAACACTTTCCTTCCTATCTCATCAATCTGAGTTATGTAAATGATGTGGGGGTGGGGGTGCAATTAGATTTTTTTCCCCTCAGTGTTATCAAAGCCTCTGTTCTCAATGAAACAGCTGACAGGGGTGCACACAAATATGCTCCTTCTTTGACTCAAGAGCCAGAGTTCATGTAAAATTGCAAAGAACTCTGCAAACACTATTGGAGTGGTATTGCTGGGCCCAGGATACAGAGATTTCTAAATTAATTATTCAGACAACAAACAAATTCATAAACTGAGTCTGTGACACAACACAAGGGCAGATGAATCTGAAATATGTTGAAAACTATAACCTTGACTGTCCTCTCACTCACACTGGAGTAGATCAGGACTAATTTCTTTCAGGCCAATGGGACTATAGGAAAGTAATTTGATGTGAGAGAATCAGGTGCTATATTTCCTGATGCCTCAGAGATAACAAATTTGTTATAGCAGAAAAGGGAAGGAAAATGGATACCTAAAAGGCCCAAGGTAGCAACCCTCTAGGAAAATGACTTTGCACCAGCCTTATGCAGTAGTTCAAAATCATAGCCACAACCAGCAGGGAACCAGATAAGTTTCTGCAGCTACCAGCTACACACAATATGCAGCCATGGGTGGTAACTTTAATGTACCTAAGGAAAAGGCAGCGGAGAGGATATCAATAGTGATGTCAAATCAATACAGAAATTGTCAGTGGTTGCCAATAAGCCATCCCCTCTTGCTACTGCAGAAGAATACTCTTTCTGCTTATGCTAAATTAATTCTATGCATTTGTAGTTTAAATGTAAACCTGCATTTACTCGATGTTTATTGACTTGCCAAACACATAACCAAATAACATGAACTAGAGAAATAATATTTTGCTTCTGAACAGCACCTTCTGTGCTGAAGGATCACAGAATAATTCACCCCAAACTGTAAATTCATTTACAGTATCAACTATTCTGCCCTTCTAGGAGGAAAACACAGGAACAGTGTCAGTTGGTTTAAAGTGAAATCAGTGGAAGCACTTTTGCTTACACCAGCTGAAGATCTGGCCCATGTTCTTTAGTGCAAGATGACTTGTCTTACAATCAAGAAAATTACTGCACAAAAGAATAAAAGTAATGTCTCCTTGAGCAAATGTGCATCTTCTTTAATACTGGGAGGTCCACTGAGTTCTACTATCTTTATGTCAAGCTGTTGACCATAATCAAGCTAGTTTGAATTTATTCTATTGTAAGACAGAGCAGAATAAGAAACAAAGTGTGCCAGGAAACAAGCATATTTCATAGATGTTTAAAGATGAAGTCAAAGCCATTCCTAGAGGTGCGCAGGACCTGGGGCATATCAGCCTGTGTGGGGCCGGAGAGGGGTGTCAAGTGGCTGGAGGTAGTGGGAAGGTAGAGGTGGCAAACAGCCAGAGCCAGTCAAGGGACGGGGAGGGGAATGGCGAGCAGCCAGAACTAGCAGTGCTCAGTGGTGGCACGTGGTAGCTGCTGCGGGGCCTATGTGGCACTGACTGCTGGGCCCCCCAAAGTGCGGGGCCCAGGGCAGTCACCCCAATTCGCACCCCCTAGGGACAGCCTTGGCTGCAGTAGTCAAAAGGAAACGATCATTTCAAATTACAAACATTACATACCTGAGAATATTTGTGGATCCCTTCCTTTGTAACCTAGAGCAGAGGTTCTCAGACTGTGGCCTGTGAACCACCACTGGTCCACAAACTCCATTCAGGTAGTCATAGATTTATTTTTTCTGATGACAGAGATTAAGTGGTCCACTGAGACCCTCAGCAATTTTCAAGTGGTCTGCAAAAATAAAAGTTTGAGAACCACAGACCTAAAGGGTATCCTGATACCACCTAAAGTTGCTGAACTTCATTGTCAATGCGGCTGCTGAGATATCAATAGCCCTACTCTCTTTTTAGCTGCGATTCATATGGGTACAATGTGACTCCTTCCTTGCTGTTTTCTCAGTCCTGATTCCATGCCATGTCCCCTTCTCCTTTTCCACGAAATGCATCTTCCTTTCATTGCACTTGTTGTTTCTTTTTTCTCTTCTTCCTTCTTGTCAATAATATTAAATATCTTTAATATGTTTATTAAATGGGACTCAGCTGAAAGACAGAGGTATGTGGTTATATAGTACTGTTACTGGGATCTGTAGGTTTAGTAAGGCTAGTACTGACTTGTTGTAGAATCTCAGTATCTAACAGGTTTATTTGCCAGGAAAAATAAATTCTTCATAAAGTCTCAAGATCTCCTCCAGTGCTGAGATTCTATCTCAAATCCTGTAAATTTGTCACTTTCTTAAGCCCCCAAAGCTGGAATTAACTGGAATAGCTTGAATAAGAGCTTTCATTTACAAGGGAAAAGGTCTATTTCTAGCCCTTGTGGGTCAGGGGAAAAAATTAAAATTATAGAACATAAGTGACCCACACCAAAAGGCAAGCTGCAGACATAGGCTAAGGAGAGACATTCAAAAAGCCAGAGCCTGAATTGATTCAGTCATTGCAGGTTAGTCTAAATTGGCTAGGCTGAACTGGTTTGTAACTGGACAAACATTGTCTCTGGACTGAGGAAATTCAGGCACATGTCTGCAGTGGCTCAGGCTAGAACCTGGGGGTGCTACAGCAGCCCTCCCTTCCCATGTACAGTACTGAGCTGAGGGGGGTGGGCGTGACCAGGCCCTGGCAGAATGCTTTGATTAGGGAGATCTACCTGCACCATCCCAGGCTTTTCCCCACTGGCTTCTCAAGGGGTGGGAGTGTTGCCAGACCCCAACCTCAGATAGCACTCTGAGGCAAGGGAGTGGGGTGTGCAGTGCATGCATCTGTTGATGATATGGAGATTTTCAATCTCCCTCCCTGCTTTTTTATACTGTCTGCAGCAAACTGACAGGCAAGCAAGCCAGCAGGGGGCTGATAACAGTGTTTAAAATAGCATTTCTCACCCCATAGCAAAACAATAGCTTCTCTCCATAAACTCTTCTTAAACAGCTTACCAGCTGACCTGTGGCTTAGCTCCAAAAAACCCTAAGCAGTCACTGTTCTGTCTGCCTGTCTGAGTGAAATTAGAGAGACATACACACACAGATACCTCTCAGCATTAGCTAGCAGAATGCATTCTTAGCATACGTGGGGCTGGGGTCCATGCTGTGGGAGATGGGATAGAGATGGGGGATTCCTGCTTGAGCAGTGGTGAGGGGAAGAGGTAAAGTCAGGGGGAAGTTAGGCAGACCCTTCTGTACCTGCGGTCTCCGCAGCAGCTTCATCCAGGGAGCAGAGGGGAGGGGCCATCCCTGCTATGGAGCAGACAGCCCTACCCAGCCCAGCCCAGAGAGCATGCCAAGATGCTGGGGGAGTCTGATTTATGGTAAAATATCATTCTGACTTTGAAGTAAACACTTTACTAGTGAAGAAAGTATTGCAACAAAGTTTTGAAGGTCAGGTTATTGACTCTTGATTGTGTGGGGGGGGTGGAGTCATACTGTCATTTGCTACACTGTTCACTCATTGTTTCAGAGACCTCTTACTTCCCCCCAGATCATTCATTCTTTGTTCCTCAAATCCCCATTTTGATTCTTTTTTTTCCTTCTTTTCTAGATCCGGCCCTCCTTGAATATTGCTCTACAAAATCAGGAGGGCATCTCCTTATCTAGACTCCATTCCCATCCTACCACTAGTCACCACCATTTTTCATGCCTGGTCATCACACTGTCATCCTTCATGTCCCAAAATTGATCAGCAGCTGTACTGCCTCTTAAAAAGAACTGTATTCCTGGCAGCAAAATATTTTGAGTAAACCACAAAGTTTTGTGGTGCTGGGAATGAGTAATTTATCGAGGAAAAATTAACACAGGCTGTTAGGAGTCTTTTGTCAAAAGAATATGTTCCAACTTAAATTGGAAAAGTTTCTCTGGAAATTGGATTATAACAAAAAACACATAAACTGCCCCCACCTAGTAATTAATTTAACCTACAAATTCAAGGTTAACTTGACTTCTGGTGGAGGAAGTCCAGTGCTACAAAGTAAGCCTTTAAGATTAGCTAAGGCTTTATGGTAGATGTGTGGGTATCAGCTGGTCTGTGGTATATATACATTAATAGATATGTTCCATACAGCATCCAAAGCATGGAATTAAGTGTGATAAATGGGGTTTATAATTGGAGGAACAAAATATATGCATACGTATTCTATGGATTTATACAAATAGAGTAAATCTGAGAGTAAGTTGGCAAATATGGAAGGCTAAATCTTGACTCTAATGCTTCACATGCAGAAAGCCAACCCAATTATGTGCCTATGAAGTCTACTTCAATCCTGCTCATGAAAACTTCAGAAACATCCTTGAAACTTCTCTATACACAGCCAGCCCAAAGGCAAAGCACAGAATCCTGTCACTCAGTGATCGCCCAGAGGAATGTGATATGGGGAGGTACTGATTCGCCCCATTAATGCTGGTTTCCAGCGGGGGTCTCCCCTGTTGATTGGGTTGCCAGCTTTAGAAGCTATCTAATATTTCTGAAACAGAACTATCATTTGGGAAAGAGAAAAACCTACTTAAGTAAAAACATCCACATTCTCAGAACTGCAATGGGAGTAGCCCAGCAAATCACCTATGACCCCCTAATCTCATCACTTTAGGTATGCTAAATTTAACTTAATGACCTTTGAAGCCAGTTATGCAGATTTAGGGTCTTACTCCCCTTTATGCAACTTGGTGAGCTTTTCTGAGCCAAGGGGCCCTAGATTTTGGCAAAAATAACCCAAGGCTTCCTTCCCTCCAGAGCTGTGCCTATTTCACTGAGCCACAGAACATCTGGCTTGTTCTAATACAACAAATCTTCCCATCTTTACCATCCAATAGGTCAGCTTCAGCAGGAAGTGTGTAGGGTGCTTTTTTCACAGTGCCTAGTCCATGGTTTCATGGTTTGGTTACTTTGGTAGGAAATAACAATATAATTTCAAACCCCCTGGAAAGAGAGCCCTACAATCTGATCTCCAAGCAATTGCTCTAGTCACTAGGCCATTGGATTAAAACAAGAGTGTTAAACACACCTTGTGCCCCAGGCCAGATCTGAATCATGGGATTCCTTGTGGGCCTGATCCAGACTGCAGGGGGACCCAGCACAGGACATGAAGAAGCTGCAGGACCCAGAACAGGGACAGCCGTTCTGACCCAGAGCACATAGTGGTGGTGGAAGCAGCTCCAGCTCCAACCCAAGGCATGCTCCAGCCCCTATGCTGGAGACACAGCTGCCATAAACGCCACTGCCCTAGCAAAGCAGATGGATAGTGACTTGGACTGCATCAGCCCTCATTCACTCTCTTGCCACTAATTTCCATGTACACCAGGGCCCAAGGACCCCAGATTCTCTAGCAGGCCACTCTGCCTGGCCATGCCAGTAGTCCAGTTTGACACACTGGAACTAAAAATGTGGTGAGTCCTTTTCTTTCTTCAGACAATCTCTAGTCATCTTTTTCCTGTCAATAGTAGTTCCAGGACATACACAGAGTTACACACTTTCCTCGAGGACCTACAAATCTGAGCAAATGATCTAAAATACCACTTGTGTCTAAGTTAGCCATGTAAGTGCTACTTACCTTTCCAAAGGTGGGGATGAGTTGAGCCGATATGACCATGAACATATCACCAGGTAACCATAATACTGTTATAGCCTAACCTTTGATTTCAACCTAAATTTCTCTTAGTGTACAGGATTTTTTTTTTCAAATGTAGTATAATGTGTACAGTGAAAAAAAGGAGCTCGTGTAGAGAAGGGTATAACAATAATCTAGGTCCAATATAGAAACATACAGTACTGCTAAAAAAGACACACAGCGTAGCACCACTGATACTTATTTAATATTCTTAGCTGAAGTTTATGATTGATTAAATCTCTTGCTTTACTTGTCTGTGCACAGTGACAAGAGTGTGCAATAGTTCATCAGAGTCCATTCCTTCTGGGCATCTTGCTTCACTAATAGTTATTCAATGACACTTTGAGCTTAGCATACTTTAATACATGTATTTCTTCAGTTGACAACATGGTTAAAATCTGTGCTTGGTTTTCAAACCAACACAGTTGTAGTAACATGGTACACATTTAAAAAATGTTGTTTGCTTATGTGGATTGGATCTAGCAGTTTTAAAGGGTTCACTTTCTTTTGGATCATACAAAATGGTAACATTACTGCCTGTTGCTTTCAACTCACCTCATTGATTTTGAGATTATATTTGCTAAGCAGCTCCAATTAACAGTAACTAATAAGATGTTTATTGTCATACAAGTAATTTTCTAATTTTACTCATAAATTAATGAAAACAATCACTATACTCATTTTATATGCATACAGGCATGAGTATAATTTACCACAATGCTCAGTTTTCTATTTGGATCCTTTCTATATGGGTATGTCTCTCTTGTTCTTATGCATAGGTATAGAAACCACTCCCTCCCCTCAACAATTCATTAAATAACCTCAAGGCTGCAGCTATACATAAAAATGCCCTTCAAAAAGAATGAAATTATTAGTTAATTAAGGTAATATGTTAGTATACACATTATGCATAGCAAAAGGATTTAATCCCACCTGTGTTAAGAAAATGAAGGATACTTTAATTATAGAGTTGTTACTAATTTCTTCATAATATTTAGGTAGAAGTGGGTAGAGAAAAGGGCTATAAGGATAAGCAAAAGAGAGACATGACACAAGTCATACGTGGGAAACAAACATGAAGAATACTGAACAATAAAAGGATTTTATGTTTAGGAGCATAACCTCGATTCATGTATTTTTCTCACTGCCTCTCATAACTTTACGCTATCTGAAAATGTATCCTATCATGTCATATCATATACAATTTACTCACTCTAAAGCAAGTATGAAGCTGCAACCACACTTAATAGATGTTGGTAGAAGCTCTCAATTTTGTATTTGTGATTAACCACACACCCAAAATAGTTTATGGAAGATAATCTTTGACCCTTGCAATGATGTCTGAGACAAGAGAAAGAAGTTGTCAAGTGTATTCCTCCATTGTTCACCTTACCTCAGGATGAACCCAAGATCATACTCCTATGTTCAGGAGCTGATTTCTGTGTACAACCAAGGTTGCTCATTGGCTCAAAGATTGTAGCACAGGCACGGCAGACTCAGATACTGCACCTCCTTCACAGTGCCTAGAAGAACAGGCTAGGCATATACAGGAAAACAGACTGCATCATCCAAAGGCAATGTAAGTATTACAGAATTTGAGGGGGCTCCCACTAATCCCTGACACAAGACTGTGTCCACAAGGTATGAAATAAATCATAAGGCAGCATGTGTAGCTTGGAAGGCGTTGGTGAAATAACATATACTCTTTCCAGAAAATGTTAATATATCTAGCATCACTAAACACTAAGCAACAACAAGTCACAATAATTAAGCTATCATGTGTTCTATTCACAATACGGGAAATGCCACTGAAACGATAAATATGACAAGTTAGTAAATGTCCATTTTATGAATGCATAGAATGGATCTTGAAAGAAATTTTCATGTAAACCTAGAATTTCTGCCTGATTAGCACTACATGACTAATGAAAGGAGTTATTTTATGTTTAAGTTTCCCTGATTAATGGCTGGATTGATAGGTGAACTGATCTGGAACCTATATTTTGGCAATTTAAACAGAGAATATAATGATATATAGTGAAAAGTACTCTAGTAACTTTGCCGATTGGCCAACCATATCTCACCATATTTCTACAGGGTAACATAAAATATATTGTCTTGCCTTTGTAGATTGGATAATTCTCTGAAATGAATAGCTGACAATTATTTCATAGAGCAGGGCTGTCCAACTGATGGCCCCTAAGCTCCATACAACCTGCAAAGGGTTAATTGCAGCACCTCTGGCTGCCACTCCACTCATTGCTTGGAGTGATGCTGCATCCAGGGTCTCTAGGCTACCCATCCCTTCTCAGGCTTTCACTTCTTACCCCCAACCCATGGAGCTGGGCAGGGCAGGGCAGGCTGGAGCTGGGCTGGGCAGGGCAGGGTGGACAACTCAGTGCAGAGTGCAGTGTTGAGGAAGCCCACAGCATGATCAAGGATGGGAGTCTGCAGCTAAGAAAGTGGCCCCTAGGTGCTAAGAAGTCAGACAGCCCCATCATAGAGCATTACAAATACATATTCAGTCATCAGAGTTAGAGACTAGCAAGGGCTTTGACAGCACTACAGCTCTGTGCTATATTAGGCATAAACCACATCAGACAGACATTTTCAAATGATTTATAGGAGAATCTGAGACTTTTATACTTACTGAAGTATAAACACAATGGTGTGGTTGTCTTAGAATTGAAAAATGATAATCTATTCTAAGACTAAAATATTTCTAATTATATCCTACTTAATCCACATATGTGGAAGTATATATTCTGCTAGAAAAGAAGAAAAAATCCTTTTGGGTGTGTGAGCCCTGGATCATTTTCAGTTGCTACTGTAGCAGTACATGTGCATTCGAGTGACACATCAGTGTTCATCACTATGACCATGCTCTAGTCATTAAGTATGACAACTTTACAGTCATTTTTGAACAAAGCACAAAAAAACTTCTATAGAAATGTGATCTTTTTTGGGGTGGAGGGGAAGGGAGAGAGAGCACACAAGCACGTAAAAACAGGAAACATTAAAATATAGAAGATCTAGTGAAAACAACAAAAAGGAATATTTGTTTCAGAATGTCTGCATGTATCATGACAATAATATCTAATTAGGTTAAGTGTTCTATTTAATAATTCACTGTGTAATGAGATAGAGTAACAGACAGTAATGGGATTTGTCAAAGCTCAAGCTAGTGTCTTATGATACATGTTAGATATTTTAAACACATTTAGAATAACCAGATCAATTGATTTAAAAGCCACTTATGATGCTGTGCTGTTGTGAGCTATGCAATCCTTTGGGTTATCTGAAGGAAAAGCTATTATTTGACCTTCCTCAACTTTGTTGCTTGTGGCTTTTATTAGCAGATTATCCCCGTGTACAAGACATTATGGAGAAAAGCAGGACCCTATGAAAATATGTATTCTTAAACCTTTCCTAGCCAAAAAAATAAAATACATTTTAAAAATACTCCTCATTCTAGAGTAGCCAGAGCATAATCTCAGAAGTTCATTATAGCCCAGAGCACACTGTTTTGCATCCCAGATTAAAGGATTTTCAAAAGGAACTGTGATTGTCTTGTCACGGTTGAGCTAGATATTAGTTGGCTGAGCTGAGTATCAAATATGGGAAATTAGTTGCCATTAAAAGCTAGCTTCAGGCAGTTCATTTCTCATCAGCCAAGCTGTGTGAGCCTCCTGCTGTGGACAGTGAACATTAGCTTACTAAATACTTTTGCTAATCAGACACTGCATTACTAACGGATGTTCCTGAATTTAGAGGGGGGAGCTGGAAGGCAGCTACTGAAAATCTGTCTGGGGTGAGATTAACATGCTTTTCATTATCAGAAAGGTTAACTCACTTTTTTTTCTCTAGGCCCCTGTTTAAAAAGATAAGACAAAATACTTCCCTTTTCTGTAACTAGTGTTAGAACAACTCTTTAACTACATTTTAATCCTTAGAAAAACAGGGAAAAGAAAAATTTAATCAATTTAATGTGTAAGATACATAGAAGAAAACAGCTCTTCTCTCTATAAAGTTATGCAGCACAGGTAGTAGTTTGCTAGAGGCGAGGATAATTTTTATTTAATATGCACTCTAATCCCCAGCAGCATTAATGTACTACTTACATGCGATATCACAAACAATTCACTCTTAAATGATATGATGGACGGTATTTGCACTTCTGATAGGATACTTTCAGGAATGAATAAAATGCTTTTGAGAAAGTTAGAACTGACCTGAACTTTGTTCCGTCCTCAGAACACTTTTTTGTTCTTGTTGGAGGGTTCAAAATGTTAACTGCATTCTTTTTTTCCTAATAGTTATGTGCCCCTTTGCATTTCATGGTTATAGCTAGAGTGAAATAGGGAAAGGGAGTCTGTTTTTACAAGATTTTCAGAATGAGTTCTTCACCTTTAAAAGGGTTCAGATAATCTTCAGATAAAAGTCTCTGCCCCCAATGAACCTCAAGATTCTGAGGTTTTACTATCATTATTTTTTACAAAAACATACAAAATATCATCATAAACTCAAAGTAATTTGTTAAGCTGAAAGGAAGAAAGATAGCAACATGATACAGTTTCACAATTAAGCATTTGAAAGTGATGGAATGCCGAAGCGAAGGTGAAATGGGCAAAGCTGACCCAGGCCCTTGCAGATATATACGCTATAAGAAATCCTCTACTGCAGCATACACTACTCCAATAACAACATACAGATGTATCTTCTACCTTCCCCTGCTGTTAAGCCACCCTGCATCTCAGCCAAAGACACACTTTGACTCAGTTAAGGCTTAAAGTGAAAGAAATCTTTTAAATGAAAAGGGGAAAGGGAATCCTTAAACATGACTGTATACTTAATTTTAATTTTTCAGTAATTGAAGTCCCTTTTATCTTTTTCCAGGTGTTTTCCCCTTTAAATTTCTTATGACTTAGCATAAAAATAAAAATGGCATAAACTGTACAACGTTATAATTCTTGGGTTGTACAGACCACCTAAAGATCAAGTGCTGAGTAGTTTTGGATGTCTAATTTGAGGCACAAGGAACAGAACTCAATTCCACTTTATTTGGCACTCAAATGGCATTTTTCCTGCCATGACCTGCCATTTTTGGCACATATGTTCCAATTGTGATCCTATTCTACTCTTGTTGTCCTATCCCTACATGTCCACGGTTCTGACATGTAAGACTCCACACTGCTAGAAGGCATTCTGGCCAAGCAGGTTCATGGCTTCATACACATGTACCTGAGCATAAGTTGCAGAACTGTGGCCCAGCAAAAGCTGGGAGGAAGAAGCCCTTTCATATTTTAGTCCAAAAGCTAAGTAGTTAGGGCACATGCCCAGGAAGTGTGCAGACCCAGATTCTAGCCGCAGCCCTGCTATTGAGAGTAGGGCTAAGCAGGAGAGCCAAGTGGTGGCAAGACAGCGCAGAGGGCAGCTTACAGAGAAGCTGGCTGCAGAGCTTTGAGCCTGCTTTCAGGAGAGCAGGCTGCAGAATTGATTAAAGATCCAGTGACCAGATCCAGTGACCAGAAGGAGGTGGAGGCCAGGGCAATGTAAGTCTGGCTGGAGATAGTAGTCCATCCCTGAACACTGAAAGGGTTCTAGAAGAGGGACTAGAGAGGCACTGAAGAGGTCCCAGGAGAGTCAGCTACTAACTACAAGATCCACAGACCAAAGACAGTACGCCAGGGAGTTGGTAGGAAATAGGTGCTAGGGTTGAGGGATATCTGTGGTAGAAGTACACAGAGGGATGATACAGCTATTTCACTAATTTGTTGGCTGTTTTGGATGAGGTATGGGAGTGGCTGAAGGAGAGTAAGGAGGCCACTTCAAGTTAAGGAGGAACCTGGGGACTGTGCTGGTAATTATGGGGTTCACTGAAGGCAGTAACACTGCAAAGCTACTGTGAGCAAAGGGGACTAGGGACAAAGCCTACTGGAAGGACTATTATGATCTGCTCAAGGAACAGAGGTAAGACACTGGACCAGACCAAGGTGGCTTGATGATGAGCAGGGCAGAGTGAAGCACCTCAAGGCTCACCCTTGTATCCTGAGGGCATCCTTCTGAATTTATGTTAATTTTACATCAAGACATGGCAGAAAAGGCCAAGGTGAGGAACAGGATTAGTGTGGCCACCCGGGGTTGTCCCAGCTGCCTTCAGAGGCAGATCCTTTTATACCCTGACCCAAAGAAAGTCCACACTGCAGTGAAGTAAGATTGCAAAGGACAACTACATGGCTGGATGACTGGCACTTTGGTGCATAGAGTAAAATAGGATTGTGCCTAAAGAGCATGGTGACAGCCTATTCAAGAGCTCAGACTCTTTTAACATGCTTCAAATTGGTCACCTAAAATTGAAGCAATTAAAATCATTAGTCAATTTTGAAAAAGTTATCTGCCTTTAATTCTAAAAATATTCCCCATGACTTGCAAACTGCAGTTGTGGTGGGAATATCTATCATGACTCCTCTAAGCTTTTCCCCCCATAATGTGTTTGAGAATCATATTTCAGCAAGGGATGCATTAATATTTATATGAGTCCTTATGAAACTAAGTAGTTTTTTTCCTGCTTCCCATTTGCAAAGGTTACAATTAGAACAAAACCAAAAGATCGTCTGTATCCAAAGCATTACAGGTGAGAATTTCAACAGTGCCCAGAACTCTCCCAACTGCTTCCACTGAAGTCAATGAATAAAACAGCCTTTGGCACCTAAGGGAACTGTAACACCTAACTTCTAGCACCTGACTCCTAGAGTTTTCTGTAATTTGTCCAATAATTCTTTGATGAAAAATCCAGACATAGTACTGTAAGGTTCTCCCTCCCCCAGGGGATTTGGCAGCAAACACCTAATGTTTAGACCTCAATCAGGCTTAGGTATGAGCTGACTGTAGTGTGGCTCTTCCCTGTCAAGAAAGGAATGGCTCTAAGTATGCAAAGAGACGTGACCCCAGGTGCCTAGGAATTTTGAAGTAAGGTACCTATAGAGTATCATAGATTCATGGATTCATAGTTGTTAGGGTCAGAAGGGACCTCAATAGATCATCGAGTCTGACCCCCTGCCAGTGGCAGGAAAAAGTGCTGGGGTCATGTGACCCCAGCCAGATGCTGGTCCAGTCTCTTCTTGAAGACCCCTAAGGTAGGGGAGAGCACCACCTCCCTCAGAAGCCTGTTCCAGATTCTGGCAACCCTTACTGTGAAGAAGTTCTTCCTGATGTCCAACCTAAATTTGCTCTCTATCAGCTTGTGGCTGTTGTTCCTGGTTATTCCAAGGGGTGCTCTGGTAAACAGAGCATCTCCTATTCCCTGCTGCCCCCCTTCCCACCTCCCCCCTTGTGGTATACTGCCACGAGATCTCCCCTCAGCCTTCTCTTGAGGAGGCTGAAATGGCCCAGGTCCCTACGCCTTTCCTCATAGGGCTTTCCCTGCAGGCATCTAACCATATGAGTGGCCATCCTCTGGACCCTGTCAAGGTTGTCCACATCCCTCTTGAATTGCGGCGCCCAGAATTGGACACAGTACTCCAGCTGTGACCTGACCAGTGCCACATAGATGGAAAGCATCACCTCCCTGGATCTGGAAATCAGTGTCTCTTGGATTTTTGGCAGAAGCCAGAAGCAGAGTTTTTAGGCAGTTTTGGACTTAGACACAAGTGTTTGTGGGATCTGGCTCAGGTTTAGGCATCTAAGTTTAAGCCACTTCAGCGTGAGTCAGGATCACCATGTGCAAGAGTTCACCACTTGGGAAGAGGATACATGGGCAGCTAGAGGCAGAAATGTTAATAAGGGGAGTTTGGCAGGTCCACAGTAACATGTTGGTAGGTCTGTGGGAGGGAAGTGTGTGTGTATGTGGGGGGGCGGTATAGGGGACTGGCCAGTCCAGGAGAAGGCTTAGTCAGGGGGTGGGATAAAAATGCCCTGGTCAGGGTTGAGGGGATAAAAACAGCACAGCACCAGGGCTGTGAAGAGTGGCTGAGATTTCCCAGCCCTGGAACTGTGCTGGGAACACATGCGAGCATTCACTAAGTTGGGTTAACCTCATGCCTAGCTGAAAATAGTATTTGTCTGACACACCTGGGCATTTTGATCACCCTAACCTTGGTTATGGCAATCTAAATGTAAGACTTGTATGTACCCCTAAAATGCATGAGAAGCAAACACCTGTTGATATTCACCCAAACTAGCTAGCTGGCTTAATGATTTGGCACAAGTAAATAGTATTTTTAAAAATAATTTGATCATGTGCGCACACGTGCGCACACACACACACACACGCAAAATATTTATTGTGATTGTTTTAATCACATACGGTTAAACAATTCTGCCCAGTTGTATGAGTGTGCTATCTTTAATAAGGCAACAGAACAGTGTGTCTTTCTTGAGGAGGTACATTTTCTCAGGATTTCTAACAATATTTGGATTAGGTACCACCAATCATTAGGAATATATTTACATATTAATATTGGCACCAGCAAATAAAACATGTTCTGTACTCTTGAATGATAAAAATGTTGGAGCCGGTAGATAAAATGAGAACACAAGAAAGTTCATACTGGAAGTAAAGCATGAGAGGGAGGGCAATATATAGAAAGGTAAGAATGGTAAAGTCTTCATTATTTGCATTAATTTAAATAACATTAGCATGTTTTAAAATATCTTAACAGAAATGTTCTTCAGCTCATTTAATGTATTGAAGAGTGATAGTGTATGGCTCATAATACACAGGAGGTCAGAACTTTAACCATTATCATAATGGATTATACTGATCTTAAAATCTATTAATTATGTGAACCATTTGACACAAACATTATTTTTAATTTCTGTCTGCAACTAATAAAGCTAGTGACAAGTCTGTGTGTGAAACTAGGAGGTACATAACTTTTTAAAGTTGTACAGAGGTATGCTTGGGTAGCCTCTCACACTAGTTTTTCTAAGACCTTTGTCAGTATAGTAGTTAAGCACCAAGCAGGGTAGAGAAAGGTGCTAGCATGCTGTTTTTTTATATTCTCGTAAAACTGTGATTTCTTATTCATATCACTGGTTATTCAAAGAACAGAGGAAAGACCTAGGACTAGATCAACAAAAGGCACTCCAACACTGAGCCTTTTTGTCCAACTTCCATTATCCAATATCCACCAGTATTTAGTAGCCTTATAGTAACCCCGTTTCGAGGGAGAATGAAATACATATAGCACCCTCTACAGTTAAGTAATTTTGTTCAACAGAGCGTTAAACAGGTAGATCAGGAGCTTTGGGACTTTGGAGATGCACATATTTAGAAGCAAAAACACTTTTAAAAGACTATATTTTTCAAAACATTCAAAAACTTTGCTAGATAGTTTTTAAATGTTTCATTTCTCTCTCTCTCTCTCTCTCCCTCTTCCCCTCCCTCTCCCTTTTGTTTTCATGCCCTTTCAGGAGCTGACCTGTATTCGCTTGTACATACATTTTTCACCCTTCAAGTGTTTATTTTTGAAGCAAGGTGGGACTTCTCCTACCTTTTATACTAAATATTGTAGACAGCATTTAAAGATTCAACATAATCTGATCAAACTTTATGTTGATAGTTTTAATGCTTAATATCTGTCAACCACTGCATTTAATTCTGGCATTTTAGAGATGCTGGTTCATGGTTAGTCAGTATAAAACAAAATGTAGCTAAGTTACTCTGAGTCATTACTTGACTGTTCTGAATACATTAATGAATGTATCTATTAAAAGCTTTAAATTGGCACTGGTATGGTGGAAACTGCCAAGCCTATAGCTCTTGCCTATGACAGTATTATATGTTTCAAATTATTGTACCACTTAGTGCTTTGTTTCCTCATGTAATAGTTTTATGTTGGGAGGGATGTTTTGTTAAAGACCTTTTTACTGTAAGGGCTCAAACGAGGATTATAGTCTCTCTGGGTGAATTGATCACATGAAGAAGGGAAGCAGGTCAATTCAGCTTCCCAATTCCAGGGAAGGTGTTTTATCCTCTACATATGGTCAATGTAAATTTTATTGAAAGCCCTGACTTAACTGCAGGCTTCTGTTGAAGCTATACAAACAGTGTCATATGTGCCCTGGAAAGAGAAGCTTCATTGTTTGTCTTCTGGTAGCACTCTGTTTTCTGCAGCCTAGAAGACAATTACTTCCTTGCAAACACAGGCAGATTAAATAAGCCACATTTTGTTCTTTTTGCCATCTGCCCCTTGCTTACTTTATTTTAAGCTGCATGACTAAGCTTTACTATCTGACATGTGAAGGTGGGCCATGCTGTTTTTCTCCTTAGCTCCTTGAGGCTTGTAATGAATCTGAAGA
This sequence comes from Crocodylus porosus, assembly GCF_001723895.1. Classification (NCBI taxonomy): domain Eukaryota; kingdom Metazoa; phylum Chordata; order Crocodylia; family Crocodylidae; genus Crocodylus; species Crocodylus porosus. The sequence goes on from NW_017728886.1 coordinate 229,247,833, forward strand.
AGCAGAACTGATCTGCAAAGGAGTGAGTCAGAAAATCAGTAACTGTACAATAATTACTTGCTGTGCCAAATAGCAGGACTCAAATTCTAACACAACACAGCCTTCTTAAGAGAAGTTTTATTATGGTAGAAAAATGTACATTTTTTCCTTCCAGAAAACCTATGGACCTTATTCTGGTCTCAACAGAATTACTGCCAGTCTCTAAGGCAAAAACAACTATTGTAGAGTAGAATTAGAAAAACAAAAATGGTGGAAAGGAGGGAGCTAGGAGGACTTCTAGCACATACCTCAGATCCTATGCTCATTCCCATTAACTCAACTTCCCTATCCATGAAGGATAAGAGCTCATGCTGCCTCCCAGAGCAGTCCAAAATCCAGAGAAAACAAGAAATTCTAGTTGTAGCAAAAACCAAGCTAAGCTTCCTGCTGGAGGCAGGACTTACTGATGGGAGACATTTATACCTTTTGATAGAAGGACTGGAACCTCTGACAAGGGAATGCAAGGAAAGCTCTTACAGTGAAACTAGGACTTGCCATCTTGATGGTGAACATGACATTACTTAATTAGCCTGGTTGAACTTTGGCAGAGCCAAAAAAATTTGTGATTTTAATCCTTGAAGAAAATGGCAGGTATTCAATACTGGTTATGTTTAAACACAAAGCAAGTTACATTTTGATGGAACAAGGAAACTGAAAGGAAACTGAAAACCTAAAAAATCACTTAATGGAGAGCAGTGTGGGGTTTTGTACATGTTTGACCAGACACTGCTTAGTGCACCTCATCCTTGCTAGTATATGTGTATGCTGGCTCTTCATATATTTAAAGCTCTTTAGGGGAGGACTGTGCTTTTGTCTTTGCTTTTCCAGCATCTACCATGATTGCTGAGGGCCTGAACTTGATTGACACTTCTAAAATATAGGTAGATCGTTCAGGTTCTTCTCTAATACAGTTATCATACTGACAGGGATTTTTTTGTTTCTGGAAACCCCAGGAAAGTTTGGATACTTGCAGGGAAATATTCAGGCATGATCTCTGATATTTAGTCTGCACAGCCAGGTGAATGCAACACTGATTGAGAGCCATGCACAGCTGATTGGAGATGGCTGGCTAGCAGCTGCCTGCTGTGATAGACCAGCTTATTGAACTACACAATAGAAGGAAACTCAATCTATCTCAGGGAACTGAGATTGAGAGTTCATCTTGTAGGGAAGACAAAAGGCTGAAATGTCAAGGGCAGACTCTGTGACCACTTCAGAGAGTCAATCACTTGTGGATGGCTATGGCATTGCACCCTCCTTCCCTGGCCCAGAGAGCACAACAAGGACAGCATAATCACCATGAACAATCTCCAGGCCTGTTCTACTGGGATACTTTTGTGGGTAAAATACTTGCCCAGATCAGACCTCTAGGCATATTGTATGTAGGAGCCCTTAATGTCAGGCTCACCTGTTTTTAAACTCAGTGTATTATAGAACACATTGATCATTTTGTCACAGACAAACTGATCTCAGCTGACACTAGGAGACAGAATCCCTCAGCAAGCAGTTTCCCTTGAAGGAACGTGCCAGCTGCCTGAGCCTTTAGAATTGTGCCCGTTCCCTATAATGTACACTGCCTGCCTCAGCTGCAAAGGGAGACAGGGCTCCTTCCTCACTTTCTCTTCACTCCCCGTCGCCCTCTTTATAGAATGGAAGGTGCATACCACATGCTTCCTTGTATGTAGGTGCTATGGTTTTGACCGTGGAACATTCAGACCTTCTGTATATTGCAACCATACCATGTCTGCTAGTGTCACTCCCAAATATGCCAACAAGTTCCACATGGACTGCCTCTTGAACTGAAAGCAGTATAGCCACCTCTGCCTGGAACTGCAAATATCAGTTAGCCCACCCACACACTAACTAGCTCACCTGCAGTGTCACACAGATATGGTTACACTGCTTCTGTTTCACAAGGTCACCCATACAGAGTAGCATAGCATGTTTGAGGGCATTGTGGAGGGGTGAATGTGTCTTCTTGGCCTCACTGAGAGCTTGCCTGCCATGACTTGAGATGGGAGAAATGATAAGAGTTATTCCCCGATTGAGGTGAGATACCATTGACCACCCAGATAGTAGTTTAACAAGCTGTTACATTTATTGAGTGCTGGCTACAAAGTCTTAACTGGACATGCTTATTGATTGTTAGCTGGGAAGCAGTTTCTTCACTGCCCTGTCAAGCAGTGCTTTTTCTCTTTAACCGGGCTGCAGTTCTGTCACCTCCTTGCCAAGTCTCTTGTGGCTTCTTCCCCCAATTCCCTTTTCCAATGTTTGTCCTCCAGGCTCCCTGGAACTGTTTTCGGCTGCCCTCGTCACCTGCAACCCCTCAGGTAGGTACCCGACTGCTCACTGGTCAGCCATTGGGCTTATGTGCTCCTGTTCTGCTTGTCGTCCACTGTGTATTTCTCTCTGTCTCAAAGTGCCCCGAGGGCAATGTTCTGTCCCTCGCCTCCTGCTTTTTAAGTGCGGCAGCCGCTTATCTCCACCTGGTGTGCCAATCCTCATCAGCTGGGCTTGGTCAGCTGCCAACCTTGTCCTTTCCATGACCCTGTCCCCCTTGGCTACCTGTATCCTATAACTGTTCCCCAAGTAACAGGTTTTCTATCTTAACACCCTGTTACAGCTATTGCTGTGACACATGATAAGTGTTGTGAACAAGACATACTTCTCATGTCAAGACATACTCCTCATTGTGAACACTCCCCATGTCCTCCTCTCGCTGGACAGATACCTCAGCGGTATCACAGCCTTTCAGGGAAGCAAGGAGAATGGTACCTAAAGGCAAAGAGGACATTGGAAGTTCTAAACCTGAAATTATCAGGGTGCTTCAATAACAAAAGTCCATAAATCCTACTAAATTATTTCCATTCATTCTTTTCACTATCTTACATGTTTTATTTTTTCCTGATGATGCTATACCCAAAGTCTGATGACCCACTTAATATTCTGGCACAAGTTTCCAGGACTTTCTGCCTTTGGAATATGAGAGAAATTGCTTTGAATGTTTAATAGACTTGTTTAAACCAGTATTATTATTTAAAATGTCTTTTAGTGATTCACATATTACATTGTTTTCTGAGTTCAAGGTAAACACTACCAAAACCATCTCAGACATTTCAGAAGGAGTTTAGGCATTACAAGACTATCAGATAGATTTTAAAATCCTCTGTATTTTTATTACCTTTTAATACCATAGGATTTGTTTACATCTGATTTGTGCTACAGTGCTTGATCTGACAGTGTGTGGGATCCAAGAGCTCTGACTTTTAACATCTCTGCAAGCTAAGGTAGATAAGAGCAATCTGAGAAGGTTCCCTGTCACACAAGCAACTCAGAATAACAAAATCCAGGCAGAGCAAACACAGTTTCTGCCTTCGTTTGAAGTGCTGAAGAAGTGCAGGTCAGGGCTATAAACAGAGAAGGGAGGAAGGAAAAGAACATTTCTGTCATTCTTTCAAGAGTTGTTACTGCTTGGATAAACTTGACTGACTTGAAAGGTTTGGGGATTTTTTTTGCCTGGATGTATATATTCATATTATACAGGTCTAAAACTTTCATTACTCAATAGCATTTTAGCCTTTTCCTTTAGAGGGATATTAATAGAAAAATAAAAATCTTGCAGAATTGTTTCTGGTATCAGTCAAGGTTCCATCTTGAACTCCCTTCTCAAATTCACAGTATCCCATTTTACAAAACCATCATCACAAACTTAGTGATCACAACACAGATACTGAAGGACTCTGTTCAAACATAGCAAACCAAAGGCACTCTTCTTAGCATTACCTCTAAGTCCCAAGGAAGTCCCCTTTATGTGTCACTTCTATAAACTCTCCAGCTCACAAAAATATTCTCACATGCAGAATAGTACTATGAGAGACCATGCCCAAAGTATGTTCCAGTGTCTAATTCAAATGATAAGTATAGCACACGCATTTCTCACTTCTTCATCTAAAAGTCTCTCAGCAATGCACTGCAAATCCATAATCATTGGTGAAGGTATTTCCCTGTAAAACAAATGATAGCTGATCACATGCAGTCATTATATTTCATTATTAACCATCATAATAAAAATTCCCTGCCAGCAATTCCCAAATCTTGAGCAGGTTTGGTCCCCAAATACAGTATACAAAGCTAATAAATGGTCCATTCAATATTTCTTACATACCCTTCTAAAATGCTCAAGAATAATGAGGCTTTCAGTCATGTGTGGAAAGTTAACAATTCCCGGTTCTTCAGAGTCAAAAGGCCTTCCCAAGAGAACTTCTTTTTGACTCTCTCCCTGACCACAACCCTGGACTACGGTATAAAGAGGAAGCATTAATAACCTAGAGCTAAACCATTAAAAGCTGTAAAGGTCAATGCTATCACCTTGAATCCACCCCGAAGCCACATGGATTCTCTGTGGGCTCATGGAGCACCAGTGGTAATGGCTTTATATTTTTGATAAGTGGGCTACCTCCCGCTTCTAAATTCCCTAAAGATACAACCCCACAAGGAATGCATTGCAGTTGTCTAATCTTGAAGAGACATGGATAAACATAACATGGCTAACACATGAAACAAAAGGTCATAATCATTTTTATAAAGCAGAGAAAGAGGAATGCACTTTTCAGCACAACTACTACCTAGGCATCCAATATCAGTTTAGTGTCTAACAAGACCCCTAAGTTGTAAACCTGATTAAAAATGATGGCATTGTACTACTGATTTAAAATGTTGATTTAATTCTAGACAATTTCAGTCTTGTCTGGATACAGTCTCAGTTATTTATAGCCCTCACACAAGCACAGTTTCCTGGAGGAATTGGTTCATTTGTTCCATATAGAATTTGCTATATTGTGGACCTACAGATGGTATCTTTTTTACAAAAGCAGGCACCATATCTCTTAACTCTTAGTACTAGCTACCATGGAAGTGACATTTGTACATCAGCATACCCCATGAGGACAGATTACAAACCATAAGGAACATTATCTATGACAACAACACTGATTCTTTTTCCATCAAACCCTCCTACTTTGTCCTTACACACAGCTATTTCACATAGGGAGGTTCTCTATACCTGACAATGAAAAGCACTGAGATGGGCACACACATGGCCCCCTAATACACTACTATATTTATGATAGATTTTGAAGTCTGCTTTCTTCACAGCTGACCTCTCATTCCCCTGGTATAGCTGAGATTCAGCAATGACATTTGTCAGTATGTGGACACAAAGAAAAGAATCTCTAAAGTACTTCCACCAGGAATTACTCTAACTTCCACCTCTCCACCAAATTTACCCTTGAATTCCCTACCCAGCAAATTTATGTCTTGCATACCACTGTGAAACTTTGCAAAGGGCATATCATTACCAAATTATACCAGAAACTTCCAACATTCATATACCTGCATTTAAAATACATGCCGAAAATCATAGCCATTCAAATCAGCAGAGACAGGCTCAGAGTCCATTCTAATCGGCTACTGTACCAATCCCATGACAAGGACAACAGAATCCTTCCACTCATCACAGCCCCCAGTTCAACAACTCAGACACATCATTAATGACCTGCAACCCCTGCTTGGTAATGAGGATCATATCAAGCTAGCTTTGGGGGAGAGGCATGTCCTGGCTTACAGTACCCCCTTCCCCCCTAGTTTTAAACAATGAACCTCCAGCAACAGATTACCAACTCCACAAGGCCTTGCTATAGACCCAGATGCCAAATGTGCCCCCTCATCAATACTGACCATGTTATCATTGGACTGAGCAATACAAATGATAACATCTGGGGTTCATTCACTTGCCCCTCCACCAACATCATATATACCATCACTTGCTTACAGTGCCCCTCTGCTGTCTATACTGGCCAGAGAGGACAGTCACTACATAAAAAAATTAATAAATGGAGATCTGACCTCAGTTCCAGAATCAGACACAAACCCTTGGTGCTACACTTTAACCTCTCTGGACACTCCATCATTGACCTCCAAGTAGCTTTCTTAAAATAAACAGACAAAAACCCTTTAAAAAAACAACTTGAACAGGAAACTGCAGAACAAGAAATCATCTGCACATTGTGGCATGCTTGCCAAAAAGTTTAGCTCCCCACTGCATTTGGTCAGTGGTTTTCAAACTGTGGTCTGCAGACCCCTCAAGGTCCAAAGATTATGTCTGAGGGGTCCATGAAACATGACTATGATCAATCAAAAGTACGTGAATACCCTCACTTACAATTCAAAGGGGTCCGCATTTCCACTCAAATATTTTTTTTATCATTTGTAGGAATTTGCAAATGATAAAAGTTTGAAAGCCATTGCACTAGGTCATCAACAGAGTAGTCCATTGGTAATAAAGTACCCACCCTCAGGGATTTACAGCCTATCAGTTGTCCTTGATTATTTATAGCTTAATTGAATTTTACGCAGAAAGCCAAAATATACTTGGAAACATAGGGCATCTATACACATGCAGTGAGGCGCACTGTAATCAAGTCTGATGGAGTGTGATAATTACCATGCTCCAGCAGACTCCAGCATCACATGATGAGCACCTCCATTCTGAAAAATGGTGGCGGGGCATGAACTTTAGTTAAAGCACCACACTGCCATTTTTCAGCACAGGGACACTGATACACGTGATGCTTTGGGCACTTTAATTAGAGTGGCTCTTGGAGCCACTCTAATTAAAGCACTCCCCACACCTGTGAACACATATATAAATACCCATAGGAACTGCGTATATTTCCCAGTACACGAGGTACATAGCAAAACAAGTTAGGTATGTAATAACATTGTTTCCTTATTATGCTACCATAGTATGTGAAAACAGCTAACATTGCCAGAATTCTAGGAATTAGTGGCATGAAATTGACTTGGTCAAACAGCTGTTTTCATCACAAAATGACTATCGCTGGTATTGTATCATTTGGTCATTTAGTCGTTCCAAATTGGTTGGGGTTGAAATAAGATTTTCCATTTAATTCCCTCTTGCATTCTTTTCTTTAATAAACTTTTTTTTTAACAATTCACAGAAACTAAACAAGTTATGCAGATCTGGGCTTAACAGTCCACTTCTAAATAAAACATCTTAAACTTGACATTCCTTTTCACAGATCCAGTTACCTTGAAATGTTTCTTTACATTCTACTACCCTACAAGTAATTTGTTGCCTTGAAACAAAGCCTTTATTAGCATGGTCCAAAGCTTCTTCATGTGACAAAGTGTCAGGCATCAAATTGCTCTATACATACTTGTAGTGGCTGGGGCCGCTCACAGAAGCTGGGGACGCCAGGGCAATGCCCTGCACCCAGGGGCATAAGCACGGGGCCTTGGGAGAGATGGAAGATTCACCCAGAAAACTGCAGGAGCCAGGGCAGAAGCAGAGCACGCCGACACTGCACTGCCTCTTGAAGTCTCTCTCAATCAAGTTCAGTGGTGGCAGGCTGATGATGTCAGCCGCCAATGCTACCATGGGAGATTTAAAATGCCAGGCAAATGCCGAGCCAGGAACAGAGGGAGGAGACTGGCTGCCAGGCTATTCGCGCCCAGGAGCAGGGCAGCCCCTGAACGCACAGATGGAGGGTTGAGCTTGGTATCATTGAGACCCGCTGGAGCTGAAGCAGGACTGGCATCAGGAAGCCAGGAGAGGCCCAACAGATAGGTGACTCCAGGCACCTGAAAACAGGACAAAAGAGTTCATTTAAAACAATGGGATGCTCAGCACAGGTGTTAAAAACAGGACTTTCTAAATGAAAATGGGACATATGGTCACCCTAATGTTGCCTCCAAGGTGACAAAAGATCAACAGGAGTAAAAAATAAGCATTAGCAGTTGTTTTTTTTTCCCTAGTAGGCATGTGTTTCTTTATTCTTCATTTCCTCCAATTTCTCCATATTAAGGATGTTCACTTAGGTAGGAATTTGCACCAAAAAAAATATTAACTTAAATTTAGACTTATTTCTCATGTGGATTTGGTCTAACTATTTTGCAAAATGAAACTTTGTCTTACTCAATAAAAACAGCTTTTGGAATTATGGGTGACTTACGGGAGGTGTATTCCATTTAAGCTTCTGTGGGTAAATACGGACAGTGTAGAAGTGCTTTCACGCTGCTATTATACATACATGAGTAAAGCCGTGCTCTTATCTGGTAAAACCTCATGTACCGTTATCCACAGTCTGAATCACTTAACAAACAGCAAGCGTGACACAACCCAATAGATGTTTCATGAATGGGAACCTTGGCACATCTTTTACCACACAACAGAAAAAGGTGATTACAGGAGATTTTTATCTATAGATTTCATAGACATTAGGGCTGGAAGGGACCTCGGGAGATCATCGAGTC
>NW_017728886.1:229256305-229259241 GCF_001723895.1 Crocodylus porosus
TGGCAGGCTGTTCCAGACCTTGGGGGCTCGGGCAGTAAAGAAATTCTTCCTTATGTCCAGCCTGAAATGGTCTTGTAGTAGTTTATGACCATTTGACCTCGTCATCCCTTGGGGCGCTCTAGTGAACAAACGTTCCCCCAGATACTGGTGAAATATCAAATGTATAAATTACAGGTGGCTTGCATTTGAGCAGAAACCTACAGCAACACAGTTAGTAAACCTTACATTATGATCCCAAATGGTAAATTCCATAGACAAGGATATAAATGTACCATTTTCTTTAATAAATAAGAAACATGGTAATCTCAAAATGAAACAAACAAGAAATCCAAAGGAAGTAAACCAAAATGTATGCTAGTATTAGCTGACCAGCAGATTGAGCGGAAGATAAACTAAACTAATGGCAAGTTTTGGTAATGGTAGATTAAGACACAGTGGCAAGATGTAAGTAAGGGCAAAGGAAGAATTTAGGTGCCTAAATTATGACAAGTGACTAAGTGATCCCATGCAGTCACCACAAAACTGGTTAGACAGCTAGATTCAATCTGACCTGAAAAGATCCCCAGGCACCTAGATTTGAGCTACTCTGCACGCTCAGAAATGATCTAGACCAGCCACTTAAATCCTGCATAAATCATTTTGCAATCTAAATCAGTGCTGAGAGATACCTAAATGTTACTGAAGTCCCTGATGACAGACAAGGTTCTTTGGGTAAATCCTGTATCTTTTATTAGACCAACTCAAAAGAGTATGCCACTCATTCATGTAGAGCCTTTCCATAGCTCAGTGCAATATGACATTTCCTATATTGCCTACTTTTCCTATAAGAACCTAGTAGTAAAAAACAAGAAGATCACTGACCCTCTTCACCCTCAGGGGACCCAAACCCATATCTCAAGAAGGTGTCCTAGTCACCCTTCAAGCAGCCAAGAATGTATAAAAAAGAAGAAGAGCATGCAAGAGAGGGGGTGTGTCACAAACCCAGAAAGGCAGGGCTGGTTTGGGGGTTCCTAGGGTGTTCTGCATGTATATTTCCCTAAATTAGTTTTTACTAATGCAATGTTTAGTCTCTACTTGTAGCTAATGTTAAGCTGTATCCTGTTTTATCACGTATACATTTGCTTGAATGTATTTAATGTCAGAGCCAGCCTTAGGGATGAGTGGCATGGGCAACCACCCAGGGGACCCTGATCAGAGGTGTGTCCCCCCCTCTCCCCCAGCAGTCCCCAGCCCTCGCAGTCAGCAGTACTGCTGCAAGCAGAGGCAGGTGAATAGGGGTGCAGGGTGTAGTCCAGCAGGGAGGGGGAGCCACTTGCACTGCCCAGGCTGTCTCCCCTACCACCCTGCCTCCAGCCACTGCTCAGGAGGAACCAGGCAGTGCGGGTGGATCCATCACCCTGCCAAACCACGCACCTTTCCCCTGCCCACCTGCCTCTGCCGGCAGCAGCACTGGTGATTTGTGGAGGGGCAGCGGGGGAAGGGAAGAGCTTGGGGAACCACAATACAAGTTCACCCAGGGCACATTGTCCCTAAGGCTGGCTCTGTTTGATGTGAATGTATTTTTATAATATGACTAAAAATAATTAATCAGTGAAATAAATGCTAGTTCAGGCCAGTTGCACTTTAGAGGAACAAGGCCTAGCTGGAAAAAAGGAAAACTCTTAGAATTTGCATTTGAAATGGCTATGCATACAGGTCAGCTGTCAGGGGGGCATGAGCCTTCCAAACAATTGTGCTTTACTCAAAGGGGGATGGTTTTGGCAAAGCAGATTCCTAAAAAAAGTCTAAGCAAAGACTGCTATTTCTCACCCTTGAAGAGAATAAGTAAGAGTCTAACTGACTCTCTTGAATAACTGATAGCTAAGGACATTGGATTAGTGGTCTGCATATCTGAAAAGATGTATATATTTCTTGATATAACTGTAAAGCAGGGAAAACACCTGACAGACAGATGCATATCTTGGGGGAGGAAGCTATCTGCATAATATACACATACTCTCTAAGAAATGAGTAGAAGAATGTAGATGAATAGATAAGGTAAGATATTTAATGGTTGCCTTGGGCAAGAGTTAATGTCTAAGGATCCTTAGGCCTTAGGTGATTTAGTCCCTGAGCTGGTGGAAGCTGGGTAGCACAAGCTGAGAAGTAACTTGCAAAAATTTTCTAACAGGGGAAACTGCTTGAGGCAGATCTCTAGACAAAGTTGCAGTTGCATTTTAGTGGGATGTACAGGGTAAGATCATAATTTAGTTTTTATTATTCTAGTTCTCATCTCTCTCTCTCTCTCTTTCTGTTTCAACATATGGTTGCTTTTTATATGACTTTTCGTGCTTATGTAACAAATCTTTCTGTTATTTCTTATACCTCACTAATTGTGTGAGGTAAAGGCAATTCCATAGCAGATGAAAACTACAGGTTTCCTCTTCTCCGGAGTAGGGCCGACTTAACCATTTAGCGGGCCCTAGGCAAGGGCAGGGATGGGTGGGCTGGGGGCACCTCCCTTCCAAGTGCTTTCAAGTTCCAAGCAACATCTTTCCCCTCTTGGTGCTACCATTGTGGAGGTGTATGATGGTTCTCACTCACTCACCGGAGATTTACAGTGAAAAATGTGCAATAAGTGAGGGGAGGACTCATTTGCATGTTTTATTTGCATGGCCCCATTATATGCAAAATGGGTATGCAAATGAGTCTCTGTGTTTGTTTTATATTGCTCACTGTGGCTGGCCAGTGAGTTTTATGAGAACTGAGTCAAAATTTAAAAATACAGGAAAACTTCAGTTTTTGCATGTTTGGCATTTGCAACTTCAGACATTCATGAATGCTGAACCCGCATCTTCAATACATTTAAAGGAGCTCCTCAGGAGCTACGTCCTTGCCACTGCTGGACTGCTGCAGAGCCTCTGCTACCACCGCCATGCTCCCACCATCACCAGCGC
>NW_017728886.1:229259341-229277706 GCF_001723895.1 Crocodylus porosus
CCCCCCCATGCCCATCCTCCATGTCACCCATGCATCTGTCACAGCTGCTCAGTTTATCTGTGAGAATAGGATGAGATACCATATAGAAGGCCTTCTTAAAATCCAAATAGATGACATCTACCTCGATTCCTGCATCTAAGCATTTTGTGACCTGGTCATAAAAAGAAACAAGGTTAGTCAGGCTGGATCTACCCGCTATGAATCCATATTGGTTGCCCTTCACCATTGTTTTTCCCATTGGACTCCCACAAATGTGATTCTTAATAATTTTTTCAAAGGTTTTTCTGAGGATAGAAGTGAGACTAACTGGTCTATAGTTACCTGGATCCTCCTTCCTCCCCTTCTTGAAAAAAGGGACCACACTGGACCTTTTCCAGTCCTCTAGGACCTGTCCTGAGCACCAAGAGTGCTCACACAGCTGTGCCAGTGGCTCTGCTATGACACTGGCCAATTCCTTCAGTACCCTTGGATGAAGATCATCCGGACCTGCCGACTTTAACACATCCAGCCCCTCCAAGTGTCCCTTCACTAAGATGGCATTAACAGTTGGTGGGCTGGTTTCTCTTTTGTGCCTGTCTATGATCCAATTGGGAGATTTGTCCTGATCCATGTTCAGGAATACAGAGGCAAAAAACTCATTGTCCCCCCTGTTTGTTACTGATTGCCATAGTTTGTCCCGGAGGGTTCCTATGCTACCCTGCACCTTCTTTTTACTCCTTATATACCTGAAGAAGGACTTTTTGTTGTCTTTAATTTTTGTTGCCAGCCTAAGTTCCTTTGGCTTTGACATTTCTAACTGCCTCCCTGCAAGTGCAGACCAAGTAGGTATACTCCGCTTTAGTAGCTGCCCCCTGCTTCCACAGCCTACTTACCTTTTTTTGCCCCTAGGCTTTCCAGGATTTCCCTGTTCAGCCAAGAGGGTTTCTTGGCCCCTTTCCCCCCTTTCCTGCACAGTGGGATTGTCTCCTTCTGTGCCTGTAGGTTTGTTCCCTTTAAGAGTGACCACCTTTCCTGGAGTTCCATCTCACCAATGCTCCTGCTGTTCAATGCCTCTCTAACTAATCTCCTGAGCACACGGAAGTTTGTCTTTCTGAAGTCTAGCACTTCTGCCCTACTGGTTATCTTTCCCACCCTACACTGGATAGTGAATTCAATCAAGTGATAGTCACTGTTGCCTAGGTTACTTTGTGTCAGTAGATCCCCCACCAAGTCATCCCCTGTAGCCAGGATCAAGTCCAGTAAGACATTTCCCCTAGTGGAACCATATACCTCCTGTGTTAGGTTCTTAACCTACATATACGACCTTCACCTATGCAAATGATTGTGTAACCCAGGCAGTAGTCCAGGATGTACCCACTCTCCAGTTGAAGGGATCAGAGCAGGTGCACAAGCGCTGTGGGAGGTGTAGGGACGCTCCTTCCCCTATAGAGCAGAGCCAGACCACCAATGGGGACTTAACCATATACCTTTTAATGAGGAAAACAGTAGTGGGAACATAACATGTATAAACCAGGGGGTATAGGGGACACTACAACACCCCAAAAGGGCAGGATTCAATAAAAGTTAGGCACTTACAATCATAGACATATTCATTCAGTTGACAAGAGACAGGTTTAACAAAATATAAAACACAAACAGTAGAACAAACAATATTGGCTGGCAAAATATAAAATGCACAAAATACAGAACATCAAATAACAAGAAATATAGGGCCTAGGAGCCTGGAGGGGGGAAAGAGGGAAAACACAATGACCCCTTCCACTGCAACAAGAATTTCTTCCTGTTGCTTCATTCACTCCAATTCAACTCAGCTGGGACTTGAATTCAGATCTCCCATATGGTAAGCAGAAACTCTACAACACAGCCACCAGTGCTGGTACTGCTCCAAGCTGCTAGGGATTTTGACCTTCCAGGAGTCTCCGCTTTACATCAGGCTTCCTGGTCTTTTGCTGGAGGAGCTGGAATTAGAGCTGGGAACCTCTCAGGTTGCTGCTCAGCTTCTTGCTGGAGCGGGGGGAGCCTCTCTTGCTGGCTGTAGCCTCTCATAGGGGAAACCTGGAGCTCAGCGGGGAGCCTCTCCTACCGGCAGCACACCACACTGCTGCCTGCAGGTCCCACTCCTTCAGGTTCTTCTGGGGCAACTGCCCCTGCCTCACTGATACAGCTCTTGTAGTCCCTCATTGATCTCCTGTGTCAGCTGCGCTGCCTCTTATCCTCCTCCAGGTGACCCAAGGGGTTGTGGACAATCAGGGGACATGGAGGGTGAGTTTCTGGGGCCTGATTGATGAGGAAAGGGAATCCCAAGCCCTCCAATCATCTTTTACCCTTTCAAAACCCCTGGGCCAAATCATTACCAGATTGGTGAGGAAAGGGAATCCCAAGTCCTCCAATCATTTGTAACAGACTGCCAATGTGGGCTCACCAGTTTGGCTTGACATACTTACCAGGAAGAGCTGGGGTGAGCTGACCCAGCAGAGGGAGCAGAGAAACCCCTCTGAAGAGCCTCGAAGGCCCTGGGAGAAGAAGGCAGAGGCAGTCAGCCATGCCTCAAGCCCTGCAGCAGAGAGAGAGCAGCAGCCAGGGCTTGGGGCAGAGAGCTGGTGCCCAAGGCCCCATCACAGTGTGCTGGACGTGCCAGGCATCCCATAGGCTAGGGGTGGCAGTCGGCCCCCCACTCCACTGCGGAGAAGCAGCGGCCAGGAGCGCAGGTGGCATCCTTATCTGGAGCAGGGAGCTGGTCCAGTGAGTTGAGGAAACCCCTTACCTTCCCTGGGGAAGTGGGACAGCAGCAGGCAAGGCATTGGGACTCTGAGGAGGGTCCCTGGGAGCTCAAGGTGCAGGCTGGCACTCGGAGCGGGATTGGCAAGCCGCGAGGCATGTAGGGCGCCCGGCGAGTCATCTGGAGCAGGGGTTTAGAGCAATGACCCCTGGGAGCTGCCTGTGCTGCTGGCCCTCTGGCACTGACTGCCTCAGAGGGGATTCAGTCCTATCCCTTATTCTATAGCTGATTGGATGTCATTGGATGGAGTCCCTGAGCTTTGTGCTTGAGTCATGCTGATTGCTGCAGGATCCTACTTTGTTGCTTGCCTTTTTGGTTGCCACAGGGGGTCACTCTTCAGCCTCTTTGGGGGCTGGGGTTTGATACAATTTGATTGCTGCAGACCAGAAGAGGTTAACCTGTTGCAATCTGTAGCTTATTGGGAAGCCTTTTGGAGCTGCTGGGAGTGAGCACCTTGCTTCTTTGTGGTAGCATCTTAGCAGTAGCTGAAAGCTGCCAGTTTCCCTACCTGTGGTTTTTGAGTCAAGGATTGACTAATGCATTCTGGTTTGTTTTTTTTTATTTTGGTTATGCCAGTTAAGTTCACTTGTAAATAACCTTTCCTATTATTCTTGTTTTGTAAATAAAGTGTAAGTAGTTAAATCAGTTAAGTGTTAGACCTTCTTGGGGCCAAGGGCTGCTGTGTGGGGATCAGGGGCCGGCTGGAAAGTAAACTGGTGCTGGCCGGAAGCCCTGCCCCACTTTCACCACACCATCCTTGATATTGGGCAGGGGTGGCAACTATTGGGCTGCTATCTAGGTTACCCATCTTTTACCCTTTCAAAACCCCTGGGCCACATCACCACCAGCCACCCCATCACAATTGGATCTAGATGACTGCTCCTCCCAGTATATGTCAGGGTTGTTATGGGTGACTATGTCCCTTGACCATACAGCCTATGAGAGCTGTCTGGAGAATTGCAGGTCCAATTCATCCTCCTAATGAGGACATTAATCTGGTCCTTTTTTAGAGGATAGGATCCACAAAATTTTATATAGATTGGATAGGGTATGAACCTTGAACTGGCAAAATCTCCTCTTCTAGAGCTGGTAAAGCCTGAATTAAGACAGGTTGAGCTGAGGTTTCCTAGACTAAGAAATTGGCTTGGGATAAATATCAGTTTGTTCTCTGTGATTGTACAGCACAATGGTGAAAAGAGGTTTGGGGCTAAAGGGCACCCCACTGGAAACACCCAGAACCTGGTTTTGTTGCAATGTCTCTGTATTCCCATGATGAGCTTACTCCCCTGTGAAGGGGGAGTCCTGAGTTATGGCCACTTCTGCTAGGATTTCTGGTTTTTAATTCATAACTGTCTAAACGATAAGGCATAAACAGTCATAGCAAAGAAGCAGCTCTATCTCAGGAATCTCCACCCATCTGAGGAAATGCCAACCTCACTGAGCTGTAAGGTCCTACTTTTTATTTGCTTTCCCCCCCTGGCCCCATATATCTTTCACTCCTAGTGGCCTGATAGCTCAGTTTCATGGGAAGGGGCCCTCGGCCTATCCCATAGCCTGGTGTTTAGGGCACCGTTCTGGGAAATGGGAGATGTGGGCTTCCGTTCTGTCAGGAGGAAGCAATCTCCTAAGTCTCTTAATTTCCTGTGCAAGTGCTCTTACCAGTAAGCTAATGAGCAGAGGGCTGCCAGCACCATTGGTTATGTTCAAGGGCTGTTATTTTCAATGCTGCTATCAATTAGACATCTAGTAGGTGCTTCCTCTGAATTCCAACAAAATTGAAGTGTCTCCTTTACAGACCTGAGTCAGACACCTAATTTCTAAAGGGGAGTGTAAATTCAAGCATGCTCCTGTGTCTCTGTTTCCTGTTGGCCAAATGTAGCCTGCTGAGTGATTAGGTGTTCTGGATTACCCTTGGTGTCACTGTCTAGCAAGCCTAGGCATCTAACTTTGTTGATTAGGATAACCTTTCTCATGCAACGTGGCTAAATGTTACATACTGCAGTTTCTAAACATAGGTGCCTACCAGGCTGTTTAAATTATAAAATCCTTTAAAACAATGGCCCAGATCCAAATCAAAGATTTTATCATCTGAGCAAAAAACAAACAAAAGAAAAATGTAGATAATTGTTCAGGTAATACTTCTGAAGCTGTTGTTTTGAAGAGAGATATGAAGTAGAAAAGTGAAACTGTTTTCCTGATGGGAGCAGGGGGACTGGAGTCACTGCTGGAGACACTGAAGGATCAGTCAGTAAGTTAGGTGAAACAGGAGAATGCCAAGATGCTCTCAATGGAAGAAAAAAGAGAAAAAGAAAAATACAGGGAGGTACTGCTTTGATTTAGCTAGAAGTTCATTAGTGAAAGCACCTGACTGGTCTTGTTCAAGGTGGAAGGAAGGCAGCAAAGGCCAGATTGAACCATGACATAGTTCAGGACTGGCAGCACTTTTGATACTGCTCAGCTGCTCTGAGTGCACTGCTATCCTGGGTGTCAGCCTCCAGCTGTTTGGACTCATACATTCCTCTTCACTCAGACCAGGCTCTGGGGTTCAGCGTGTCGTGTGCCAATGGTGATAACTCCGCATCTACACATCTTATATTTCATAGCTGCAACTGCTATGTGAATAGACAGCCAGTATAGCCCTTTCAAAATGAAGTATTGTTTAAACTCAACAGTAAAACCATGGCATGAGAGAAAATGATTACTAAGAACTAAATGAACTACCTCCATAACTGACTTACCTACAGCATAAGTGGGACTGTCCTACCCTAGAAATCCCTACTTCTTGGATTGAAGATCATCCTTTTCAAAACAATCCCTCTACCTCTTCCCACACTCCACTCTCCCAGCTTCAGAGCCAAGTTTCTTATTTCCCCAAAGTTCTTTGTTCCAGTTTCACACTTGACATCCCTTGCTTATACATGCCTCCAGTTCAGATTGTTGAGCTCATCGTGGTCAGAGATAAAACTTAAAAGTGAATGCCACCTACATTATCCTTTAAATACTGACGATGAATGACGTAGCTGAAGGCATTATTTCCTTTACTACTCTACTGTTGGAATGAACAGCTTTCCATCACATACCACACAACAGAAATCTAACAAAAAGATAAAATTTATCATATTCACAAAAGCATTGTTGGCCTCTTCATATCCTTCACAGAGAGACTTGCAGAAAGAGTTGGAAGCAGTCTCAATAAAAAAGGACGTCCCTGGACCAGGGCAATAGCAGGGAGGATGTAAAAAAGACAATAGATAGCCATTTATTC
The DNA here is from genome assembly GCF_001723895.1 of Crocodylus porosus. Taxonomy (NCBI): domain Eukaryota; kingdom Metazoa; phylum Chordata; order Crocodylia; family Crocodylidae; genus Crocodylus; species Crocodylus porosus. The sequence goes on from NW_017728886.1 coordinate 229,265,386, forward strand.
TACATGTTCACAGAAGGAGTATGCTACCAGACCAGAGTGAATGGATGACCTTCCCTTTACATCAATTTACACCTCTGCACAGCAGAGGATGGCAGCAACATGTCCTAAATCTTGACATAGGCAGCAGAAATTGCCATTGCTCATATATCAGGGTAGGCCTTACATTAATGAAAGCATAACACTGCACTACTGTCCTCCCTTCTTATTACTGCTCTTGGATTTTTTGCTATATTTAAAATCTTGCCATTTCAGAATACTGTATGAATAAATATGAATGTCAAGACCTGTGTGAGTCTCTTGTGCACAAAAGTTAGTATAGTACATCACGTACTCAGAGATTCTGATTAAATCTTCCTGAGACACATAATCCTATGCACCTTATTCTGTAAACACAGGCAGCAGTTGTACTCAGTTTGTCTCCTATATGCATCACCACCTCCCCTCAACCACCTCCTTCCACTTAGCTAGCAACTGAGAGTCTGGCTGTACATGTGGACAGGCTGCTTTGATGCCATATGGAAGGCAAGGAAGAAAAACTTCAGAGAAGGTAAAAACTGTACATGGCCCTGTTGACTACAGAACGATAGTTATTACTACTTGATAATGAATGTAGAAATGTTGAGGCAGCATGAAAGACAAAATATAGGTAGCCCATGTCTCTAGGGTGAAAAGTCTTAGTTTTATGGCAACAGTTCTGGAAGGTTACTAACTTTGAAGGTTAGTCACTATGAATAATTTTAAGATTCAGTAAGAAGGTTAACAGGTGAATTAAGGCCATCATTGGAAGATGAGTGTTTGAAAAACTAATGGGGAAAATTCGGCCCTGTTATCTCTTGCAATGGCTGATCAACCTTAAGTTGCCTGGCGAAGATTACTGCCATAAATGTAGTTCAAGTAATGTAGAATAGGGCTGTGTGAAGCTTCAGTCCCTCATTCAGTTCAGTGGAGATTCAGCCTGATTAAAGGGTCTCCAAATTCAGCAATAAGACACAGCTTTAAATATTTTTTTCTACATACCTCAAGGAACTAGGGGGCTTGTGAATGCTGCAATGCTGGGACAGATGGAGGGTCCCACAGGAGTGCAGGTGGGCTCCCCAGCGTGTTAGGCAACAGACTTGAAAGTGGACCAGCACTTCTGGTCCACTTCCGGGTCCCAGGGAGTATACTGAGATGCCAACCCCCCCCACACCCGCCTGTCTCAGCGACTGGTGCCTGCTGGGTCTGAGGGGGCACCTGGGGTCCCCCCATGGCTGATAGCTGAGCCAGGCAGGCATGGGCGGGGGGGCCTGTCATGCTCCCCAACAGACCCAGAAAAAACATTTAAAGCTATGTCTATGACCAGCATCAAATCTTCAGGTTCAGATTTGGCCAAATCAAATCAGGAACAGTGATCCAAATCAATGAATTGAATCACTGTTCCTGATTTGGGCCAAATCTGAATCCGAATTGAATATGCCCTATTTCACACGCCCCTAATGTAGAATACCCCAACTGCTGCTACCAAATGTTTAGATGCAGGAGTTGAGGTGGATGTTATCTATCTGGACTTCAAGAAGGCCTTTGTCATGGTATCCCATACCATCCTTATAAACAAGCTGAGGAGATTTGCCTTGGATGACTATACGGTAGACTAGGTGGCAAACTGGCTCAAGGGTCACACTCGGAGAATGGTGGTGGATGGGTCAGTGTCAACCTGGAAAGAGTATGCAGTCGAGTCCTCAGGGCTCAGTTCTGGGGCTGGTGCTGTTCAACATCTTCATCAGTGTTCTGGATGAGAGGGTGGGAAGCACCCTGTCCAAATTCATGGATGACACAAAAATATGGGATGAAGTTAACACCCTGGAGAGGAGGAATCAGATCCAGGCTGGCCTAGACAAGTTGGAGAACTGAGCAAAGGGCAACAGGTTGCAATTCAATAAGGACAAGTGGAAGGTGCTGTATCTGGAGAAAAAGAACTGCCACCATACCTACAGGCTGGGGGGTAACCTTGTCAACAACACTGAGGCAGAAAGAGATCTTGGAGTCGCTGTTGACTCCAGGATGAACATGAGTTGACAATGTGATGAAGTAGTCAGTAGAGCCAATTGCACCCTGTCATGCATCTGTCGATGCTTCACAAACAGGTCCAGGGAGGTGATTCTCCCTCTCTACACTGCACTGGTCAGGCCACAGCTGGAGTACTGTGTCCAGCTCCGGACGCCGCAGTTCAAGTGGGATGCGGACAACCTGGAGAGGGTCCAAAGAAGAGCCACACGTCTAATTGGAGGCCTACAGGGAAGGCCGTATGAGGAAAGGCTAAGGGACCTTAATCTCATCAGCATCTCCAAAAGAAGGTTGAGAGGGACCTTGTGGTGGCATACAAATTCATAAAGGGAGAGCAACAAGTAGCACAAGTAGTCTACATCTAAACTGGACTGACCTCATGAATTACCTCAAGAAACTTAATCTATAAACTGGCACCCCCTGGAACAACAAGATACAATGGCCATAAGCTACTGGAGAGAAGGTTTAGACTGGACTTTAGAAAAAAGGTCTTCATGGGCAGAGTTGCCAGGATCTGGAAAGGGCTTCCAAGGGAGGTGGTGCTCGCCCCTTCCTTGGGGGTCTTCAAGAGGAGGCTGGACAAGCACCTGGCTGGGATCATATGATCCCAGGTTTGATGACCCTTTTCTTGCCTGCCAGAGGCAGGGGGTCAGCCTAGATAGCCCACTGAGGTCCCTTCCGACCCTAGAATCTATGAATCTATGCTTCAGGAATCATCGCAGAGGTGGTGGATCATAAGGGAACAGTGTATTGGTCTTTGGAGCAGTGCAAACCACAGAAAGATCAGAGCATCTCATTCTGACTGAGGAATGCAGAATATCTGTAGAGAAAACTGTAGGCAAACCCAGGCTATTTCATAAACAACTTCAACCTCATATTTGGAAGTAGCTAAGGCCTAGTTCAGTGAAATACTAAGCATGTACCTTACTTTAAATATTCATAGCCCCCTTCATTGCAATGGAACAATTTGTGCATTTAAAGTTAAGCATATACCTCACGGGATATATGCCTAATATCCCATGAGATTTATATCCCACGGGATATTAATAATTAATGGCATTATTAATCCCAAGGGTCTTAACAATTAAGGTAAGTGTCCTGGGCCTACTGTCCGGTAGTGACAACCAGTGCTACATTATGAATTGGAGCATCTGCCTGCAGATGTTTGTCGGGGATGAATTACAGCTTTTAAATAGGAATAATAATAATTACAAAAAGTACAGATATGTCCATTATGCAACACTGAATCCTACCACCCTTAATCTGTAAGAAATGGAAGAACCAACTCCAAACTTTACAGCTAAGGCAGATCACCTGTAATCATTAACTAATAGCTGATTCTGTGTGCTTGTTCCACACTACTTCTGCCAGGGTTGTCTGACCTGCTCCACCACAATATACATCTCAACTAGTATGCAGTGAGAATAACAAAAGTCAAAAGACATTATTTTTATTAGTTAGTAGTAATGACCTTTTATTTTTGATTATTTGTGCATTAACAGCATGGAATGGAGATGTAAGGAAGTTATTATTTGCTAATTTGCAGCTTTTAAAATACACAGCACACTATCTATTATGTATCATGCATTGCAATTACAACAACAGTTTAATTAATCACCAGCACCCTGTTTTGTACCAGTCTGCTGCTGAATTCTGGGTAATGGTGTTGTTTACCATTTAGCAAGTAGCAACATTTCACTCTGTTTCACTACATTAAACTGCTCAAATAAAGCAAACGGATATTGAAAAGAGTTGGCCATCTGCCTTTATTTTCTTTTACTTTTGTTAAGGAAAGGGGGGAAAAAATCACCACCTCCTCTGAAAGGAGAAAGAACACAGCCATGAAACTGATAGTGACAAAAAACACCCTTTTTATCAGGTCAAAATCTCATCTAAATGCAGTTCTGATGAATGGTAAAAAGCTTGCTTTGTGGATTTGGAGTGGGTTTCAAGACCAGCAATGAAGTCTAATGATTATTTAATGGTGCCGCACTTGAAGCCGGATTATGTGAGACTCTCTCCCCCGTTAAGAGTTTGATGAATAGGTTTTGTGACAGCCATTTAGGAATAAACAAGAATTCATCAGTCTGCATAAGAAGAAGCCAGTTTATAGATTAAGTTTCTTGAGGTAATTCATGAGGTCAGTCCCATTTAGATGTAGACTATTAGGGCTCAGCTTTTGAGAGTGGCCATACAAGGGAGTTACTCCAAATGGACCCCTCTAACACAAAGCCCCCTTTCAGAAAGAAGCCTGAAATTTTTATGACCCTGCTGCTAGGAAGCACATCAACTTGTCACTGTGACGATCTGCTGGGGCAGGACCTCATCACTCTATTAAAGAGCTCTGTGACCCTATTGATTTGAAGTATTTAAAGCAGGGGTGAAGTTCAAAGCAATTTCTTTTCTATACTATTACTCAGCCTCTCTGTGTCTTGGTTCTAAAACATCTGCTGTCAGTTCCTCTCTGGTGTCTGCCTCTGGAATCTGTCACTGGAAAACAGAGTAGTTTTATTTAGGATAAATTGGATTCCTTTTCAGTTTTCAGCATTTCGTATTGTGATCAATAGTTCATGTGCCAAGAGACTTAACTGCAAGTGTATCCTTTTATGTCTCTTTAGAGCCCAACTCAACTAGAATTTACTCCTGAGGCTCTCTAAATCAAATCTATCCATACTACTAGGTAAGCAGGCATCAGTTTTTTCTAATTGGCCAATCAATAAAAATAACAGTTTTTTATTTCCAAGAAAATAAACAAGACAACAAACAAGCAAAAGTAAGAAAAACATCAAAAATTGTGGTTCTGGAACCAAAACAATAACTGTATCTTTTATGCTGATTTATTTGGAGAAAGAAAAATGTAACACTGAGCAAACAAATTTGGTTGTTTTAAAATGTCAGTAAGTAAACCTTGTAGCTAGTTTTGAAAGGCGTTTTCTTTAATACAGTTTTTCCCCCCCTACTTTTCTACAAAAGCTGCAAGCACCAGCACACCTTCTGAGTGGTTAATAATGCATTAGGCTTGGTGTATGCATTACAGATGTGTTTTGTGGCATAGTTACCATAGGCTGTACAGAGTATGAGATGAATATTCAGGTTTGATGATATCAGACAAAATATTTAAGATAAAAATGAGAAATGAGATGGAGACGTTACTGAAACTGTTTAACAATATTTAAGATTATGCATAGCAGCAAAAAGAAATCAGGTTTTTTATATAGAAGATAACTGTATACAGTGGTATATGGAGCAAACTTACCCCTTATCTTCACCTAGGGAGCTCACTCTTGTGAAAGATGTTAACATCTCTCTTGAGCTATTCTGTCAAATCACAATTTTTTTGACCTACCTGTACTACTAAGACACATGCTTCTTTTTTTTTATTACACAGTTTAACTAATTGCCTAATAAACTCAAAAGAGATACCCTACTTGGTATAAATTATTGGAGTTTTGCCTATTTATATCATGTAAGAATATGCCGTGATAATGTACATTAAGGTCACTTAGTAATACTTTAATTTTATACATAGATAAATTTAAAAATATATATGTTTCTAGAATCATGAATACACTTGTTGAGATAGCAACTGCACAGTTTTTTCAATGGTATCTTGAAGCACCTAGATATGCTGCAGACAGATGTACCTATTGCTTGTCTATCATAATGTGTGTCCTTTGCAGCTTTGTATTTTCTTTAGTCAGCAAGGAAATCATGTTACTGCAGGCTGAGGTCAACAGTAAATATACCAGCAGAGTCCCTGCCTGAGAATTTTCAATATAGAAGGCACAAAAGATTAGGGAAGGAGATAATAGTTTGTATTCTGCTCCTCTGAGGAAATAAGTGATAAACAAAATTCTACACCATTTCTTCTCTCTTTCATTTGAAAAAATGGAGCCAGTAGAAGTCACTGGAAACAGAACACCATTACAAGCTGATATCATCTTGAGTTCATGCCGCTGAATATGTTGGCATTTACAGCACATTCTCCCAGGGCGCTTTTCAAAATGAAACTGAAACTTGATGGACCAACTGTACTCCATTAAAAAAATTATTAAAAAGACCCTTTCTCCCTTAGCCAAGAGAAACGGATAGTTTAAAAAAAGAGTTTCTTTGCCATATAAATATAAATATTGAAGGTCAGTCCAAAGGCAACAAATTAGAACAATTTTTCTCTGTTTTTTCTTATTTAGATTATGAATGATAGAAGAATTTATAGAGCGTGCAAATGTATAACTGTGTTAATAGGCTCCCCTGTTTATATCCTAAAACATATGTTATACCCAGAACCACAAGGAAATGGTGTATTTTTCAGAGATGGAAGGGAAGGCAATTAAAAATTAGACCTAATTACTGTGAAAACCCTTAGAGGAAACATGCAGAAATTATGGAATAAATGTAAAGAAAATCTAGGGAAATATTTCTATAAAATATTCATTCTTGCATTCTGTATTTATGCATTAATAACTCAAAGAGCAGATTCATATCTCAGGTCCTTATTCTGCCCAACATCACTAAATAAAAGAAATACAAGTTTTATTGCATATATGCAATGCACACACCCAGAGTGAATGTTTTGAGATAACATTTCTGCCTCAAGGGCTTGCATGGTACCCTTCACCATAAAAGCTCAGTACAAGATAGGGCAAATTACTGGTGGATACAGTAACCATCTTGTGTCCCATTCAGGATGTGGTTCAGTTCACACTAAGAGAAGAAATAGTAGTACAGAAGGTATAGAGAGAAGAGGGGGTGCATCTCTCTTAAATGGCGTGTGTGTGTTCCAGCCAATCATCTTGGGAAATGTTTCTGTTTCTCCTACCATCTCAGGGATCTGAGGCTGCAAGAAGGCAATTTACTTGGACTAATTAAAAATGCTTTCCACTAAAAAAAAGTCTGATGGAACATTTTTCCATTCAATCTTTTGTGTGTTTGTGTAAAAAGTGTCAGCTTCTAATGGAAGATTTTGATATTTAGACAAAAATAAAGTACAACAGAAAAATTGTTAGTTTTTGGCTGAAGACCAAATTATTTTAGACCCAAACTGAAATATGTTATTGGCTATCCTACTCATTTGCCTCCTGGGAGCTGTAATTTAGGTGACTTAGACCCCCATTCTTTTCTATGACCCTCATCTCTCCAGCTGGACTTCAGATCCACCGTGTACTGGCTGTGCCACAAGGAGAGAAACCATGGGAGGTGCAGCATTACCAGGGAACCTGGCCTGTAGAAGAGGCCTTTAAATCATTTTATATCTTAAATATTGATCTCTTGAATCTGTGTGTTGCCACATATATCATTGCCTTTAATCATTCTTCCCCTACAGGTGGGTTATCATTTTTCCAATGCCTAAGCATTATATGCTTTGCCACCAACAGAGATAATATCTCCCCATTCTAGACTGTTTAGTGTGCTTCCTTTCCCTTTCTGAAGTATCATTAATCATGTTGTCATTGCTTAAATAAATAATAATAATAATCAACAACATTTACTATTAAAATAATAAAAAACAAACAGATTGATTATTAACAAATACTGAAAGGAACTGTGTGTTGCTGAAACTGTTTCCCCATTTTTGTTTGTGTAACAGTATCAGCTAGAAGTAACTATCAAACTCAGTGCTATAGTGTGATAGGAGCTGTACACAGGGAGGAAAGAGAAACTGTTCCTCCCCTGGTCTAAACAAGTCAGAGATGCAAACAGTAGCTGAGGACACTAAAGTGAACTGACTTTCACAAAGTAATATGGCATGTCTTCTGGCTCCTATTATAGTTCCCTGTTTGATATACTATGCTCTGTCCACATATTTTATCTATCTTTTGGGGATCTCTCTCTTTGTCTTACTGGATTCTAATGCATATCTATAATATAATCTTCCCGGTGAGCCTTGGACAGCTACAGAGAAAAAAGCCCTGCCCACTTGTTCCCCCTTTTGCACGTGTCCAAGACAAGCAATTTGGTACCACAGCTGAGTTAAAATGGTGTTGAGTGGCCACCCCCAAAGCTGCTCTCAGACTTGCTGCTCTCAGTGTAGTGCTGGGGTATGCACTCAGGGTCATTCGCATCTATCTGTTCTATGTATTTGGTCAGCACTGGTCCCCAGCTCAGCAGAAAGCTGGTACAGACATGCCTTCTGTTTCCATATTCCTCTTCATCACTAGAATTGAACTATTTCATGATGAGACATGCTTCTTTTGTGTCCAGCAAGTTGTTTTTTGTTTTATAGATTTCATAGACATTAGGGGCTGGAAGGGACCTCATGAGATCATCGAGTCCAGCCCCACCCACCATAGGCAGGGAGTCATCTGGGATCTGGATGTTTATGGCCGTTAGAGCTTGTAATCCCTCGGAGAGATCTGATGAGCAGCTGTTCTCCCAGGTCCTGATGTACCTCCCTTATGCAATTGTAGGCTGCTACCAAGTCCCCCCTGAGCCTTCTCTTTTCTAGACTGAAGAGTCCCAAATCCCTCAGCCTCTCCTTGTACGGCCTGCCCTCTAGACATTATTGTTATTTAGAATGGGATGATTTGAATTGTTGACATAAAGCACTTGGATGTCTTGCAATTGTCAGATTGTAAATAGGTTGAATAGAAAATAACTGAGAACTTCCTCTTTTCTTCCTACAGGGATTGAGACTACAAAAGCCCAGACAATGCAAAAGAGGAAGCAGAGAGGAACTGGGCAGCATATCAGGGTAAGAAAAAGACTCATTTCTCAGGTGCTCATAAATCTTTCCATTGCCTATTCAAATTTCTACACTGCCACACATTTCCCTTCTTTCCTTCCATCCTGTTTTCCTCCTTGCTTTGTTAGGGAAAGAGTGTGGTATGGGCAGAGACAGGGTGGCTGTGAGCAATTCTCTTTAAGAGAGTTTGGACAACTTGTCCAGCTGTAACCAACAGATGCTAAATAGTTCTGCTCAGTTGCAAATTGGCAGGTAAAGGTGTACACTGCACACACATGACAAATTTACCACATAATGCACAGCCCCGATATGTAGTAAATCATTCAAATCTAGGGGAAAGTCGTCCCCTGAAAAAAGTGTAGTAACCAGAGATGGAGGAGCTGGGGGACAAAGCAAGCCCTTACCTCCTTGCTGATACATCACTGCAAGCTCCCCAAGCACAGGCTGCTGCAGGAGGGAGGAGGGGACAGTCTCCCTCAGGGCTGCCATTTTGGTGCCCCCTCTGAATCAGCACTCAAGTCCCTGCTCAGCCTGCCTACCCCCAAGTTATTCTGTTGGTAATAACTTTATGTCATAGTACAGTGACCTTACTACTACACAGTGGACACATCTACATGTGCCATTAAAGTGCAGCAATAAACCCTGGAATTTATTGCTCCTAAGATGTACCTGGGTGCGCTGTTTACACATGCACCTGGGACCACAGCATGTTGAGCTGGGTCGGAGTAGTCTTGGTTAGCAGGAGGTCCAGGGGATCAACCTGCCAGCCTGGGATATTCTGACCATGCTCAATGTGCTGCAGAAGGGCTGGCTAGGACACACAAGTGCACTGTGTACTGCAACTTGTGCTGAAGCAACCAGTCAGGTCAGCATCTACACGTGTCCTGCCAAACATGAAAACATTCTGCAGCAGGGTAGTTTTGTACTTATAAGTACTACCTGCTGCAGAGTTTATTAGATTTCTGCACTCTAATAGAGGGCACATGTGTAGACACTTGAGACATTTACAGCAGAGCTAATTAGCCAGTTCCTCAGCAAATGTCTTGTGTAGACACACCGAGTAGTACTACTACATAGTAAAGTTACCATGAAGAATATATAAGAGGATTTTTTATGTATGTGATATCACCTATTGGGCCAACTGTGATAAAAGATCCTTGCCTCTTTTACACTTTCTGGACCACTATGGCTACAACAATAACTCCACCTTACTACATGTACAACGTGTCATGTTTTTGCTCCCCACTAACTTTCATCCCGGAGTAGCTGTTTACTCAATACGAACTGGCTTCCCCACTACCTATTAGCCAGGTAAATACTACAGGCAGCAAATTTAGGTTATGACCACTCCTTACTCTGCAATAAACCCAGGGCAAATTACTGTGTAATAATACCATGTATCTGTACTCTGAGCTACACAGGCTATGGCAGAAACTGAATATATTAATATCTGTCCTTCAGCCACCAATACAGGGATGCAGAGGGAAAAGAGCATGTATATTCTTTTAAAAGTGTGCATGTTCCACCCAGTTAGGTCTGAAAGTATTTCCCCAACAATCCTTTGTATCTCAGGCTACTGTGTACACACTACCTCCTGGAGTCACTGTAGCTGCCCTAGGTGCAGAAAGGCAAAGCATATTGGTTTGTTCACAATGCTGCATATCATAGCGTCATAAAGAAGTAGGGCTTTAATGAACCTCCAAGGTGATCTAGTCCAACCCCCTGCCTAAGGCAGGATCATCCCTATCCAAACCATCCAATACAATCATAATTTAAACTCTGCATAAGACTACCCTTAACCCTGACACAACATAGACCTAAAAGCCTAAGCTGCTGCAGGTAAAGCAGGGGAACCACAGCATCCAATCTCCTGCTTGTATAAAATGCTGTCAATATATGCTCAGGAGGTCCCCAGTAGAAAGAGGGCTATGCCCCCAGCAACAAAGGAAAGCAGAAACCCCCACAGTTCATACCAATCTGACCATGGGGTAAAATTCCTTCCTGACCCCAAATATGGTGATCTGACCCTCAACAGAGGGGCAAGGACCTCAAGTCAGGAATCTCTGGTTTTGCTCCCAGCAGGAGAATTGGAACACCCTAGTTGGCATCCCCAGCCTTAGTGGTAGCCAACACCCAATACCTCTGGGAAGGCTTAAAATTACCCTGACACATAGCAGAAAAAGGGAGGGGTAAAAGGAGGGCAGTAGGAGCAACCAGCAATGTCCAAAAGCATGGGAAATACCCATGGTAGAAAATAAGCACAGCTATGTCTAAGATCATCACCAACCAGTGGCTATACAACCTCTTCTTGAAAATCTCCAGTCAGGGAAAGTTCACAACTTCCCTAGGCAGTCTATTCCACTACTTCACTATTCTCACAGAGAAGGTCTTCCAGATATCCAAGCTATATTTACTTTTCTTCAACTTCAAGCCATTGGTCCATGTCGTCCTCTCTGCAGCAAGAGTGGAAAGGTGCTTTCCCTCTTCTTTATGGTAGCCTTTTAAGTATTTGTATATTGCTATCATGTGCACTCTTAAGCACCTTGTCCACAAGCTGAACATGCCTAGCTCCTTCAGCCTCTCCTCATATGACTTATCTTCCAAGGCCCTGATCATCTTTGTTGCCTGCCTCTGGACCCTCTCTAACTTCTCCATATCCTTTTTTAAAATGCGGAGCCCAGGACTCCACACACTACTCCATATGGCACTGACCTAACCAGTGCCAAGTAGAGGGCCACTTCCCAAAACTGCATTCACTTTATGTGTGGCATTTGCCTTTTGTGTGGCTGTGTCACACTGCATATTCATACTGAATCTGTGGTCTACCAAGACTCACAAACTCTTATTCATAAAGCTGCCAATCCAGTCAGGTGTCATCCATTTTGGATTTGTGTTTTTAATTATTCATCCCAAGGTACAGCACCTTGCATTTGTCCGCACTGAACTGCATTCGGTTAGCTCTAGCCCAACTTTCCAATCTGTCAATATCCTTCTGAATTGCACTCGCATCCTCCACTATGTTCACAGTCCTTCCCAGTTTCATGTCATCTGCAAACCTGATTAGGAAGCTTTCTTTGCCAGCATCCAAATTATAAGCACATTGACCACCACTGGACCCAGGACAGACCCCTGTAGGTCCCCACACAAAACCTCCTGTCATTTTGACATGAACCCATTAATAATTACCCTTTGCTTACAGCTGCTGAGCAAGTTATATCCACCTTGTAGTACTTTCATCCACCTCACATTTTTCCAGTTTGTTTATGAGAAGGTTATGAGAAGGATGAAGAAAGCACTGTGAAATGTGGGGCCCCTGCAAGATCCTCTGGGCAATCCGGTGGTTGCACCAGAGGAGAAAGCAGACCTCTTTAACCAATTCTTCACCTCTGTCCCGGCAGGGACCGGGACTTCCCCACTGTGATGCAAGACAGACTCGAAGGGAACACCTCCAGACCTCAGGTTGTGGAGGACAGGGTTAGAGAGCTTCTGGAGGGGCTGGACGTGTTCAAATCAGCGGGTCCAGATGCTCTCCACCCCAGGGTGTTGAGGGAGCTAGCAGGGGTTATTGCAGGGCCCTTGGCACGGCTTTACAAGCG
>NW_017728886.1:229277806-229303821 GCF_001723895.1 Crocodylus porosus
GCGGCTAGGATCTGGAACCAACTTCCAAGGCAAGTGGTGCTGGCTCCTACCCTGGGGGTCTTTAAAAGGAGGCTTGATGCCTACCTAGCTGGGATCATTTGAGCCCAGTTTTTTTCTCCTGCCCAGGCAGGGGGTCAGACTTGAAGATCTATAAGGTCCCTTCCGACTCTACTTCTATGATTCTGTGAAGGTTGTGCAGGACCCTGTCAAAAGCACTGCTGAAGTCAGATACACTATATCCACAGCATTCCCTTCATCCACCCAAGTAGGTATTTCCTCAAAGAGGGAGATCAGGTTTGTTTGACACAATTTGTTTTTCATAAATCTATGCTGGCTGCTTGTGTTCAGTTTTTCCTCTCCAGATGCTTGCAGATGGCCTTCCTTAGGATATACTCCAGTAACTTCCCAAGCATCGAGGTGAGGCTAAGTGGTCTGAAGTTCCCCAGGTCCTCCTCCTTGTCTTTTTTGACAAGTCCCCTGGTACCTGGGCAATCTTTATGAAGTCATTTCCAAGGGCTCCGAGATCTCCTCTGCCAGTTCCTTCAGGACACTGGGATGAAGCTCATCCAGCCCTGTTAACCTGAATTCATTCAGACCCAACAAAAGCTCTCTGACCATCTCTCTTGTCTCCCCTCCCAGCTTGATACTGTGGCACACTGGGGTTCCTTGACATCTTTTCAAGGGTACACAAACATGATTCACAAGATAGACCCAGAGATTTCAAATAGGAATCCATAGTGCTAAAAGTGTTCAGATTTGGTGTCATTTGAGTTGTTTGCAACAAGAGAATTTACTCTATTATTTTCCAGTAGTCACAAAATAAGAAATGGCATTTGCTGAGGGATGGATTGAGTCTAAGAAGTGGTGTCTTGAGTCTCTAAATGTTGAGAAGTCATTTAGGTAGCACAGTCCTTTTTCCCATTCTTGGACATTTTGTGCTTCTCTACACTTATGTCCTAGCCAGGACAGGTCTGAGCATTCCTATCCATTTCTCATCTGGTTGCCCACTTGCACACGTAGGCACACTCCAAACCCAGAAGTTCACTGGTGAAGACCCTTGAAAGCATACCCTGAAGTTGCTCCTGAACTCTTGGTCTCCAAAGTGCTTGACAGTGGCCACTGAAAATGAGCCCAGACCAGCCACACTGCTTTACTTCTAGCTTTGGAGTGTACCTGAAGGCAAAGGTGGGTAGAAGCATAGGACCCCACATAGCTGGGTTATGGCCAAGGTATACATGGGTCCTTAGCAGAATCTGTATAAAAGAAGTGGAAGTAGGAGGATAGTTGTATTATTAAAGCATTATCTCACAAAGGCTAGGGATAGACATTCAAAAAGCCTGAGCCTGAATGATTCAATCTTTGCAGGTTAGTCTAGCCTCACTAGGCTAAATCAGTTTTGTAACCAGACAGACATCCCAGAAATGTAAGCACATGCCTGCAGTGGCTCAGGCTAGAAGCTGGGGGGTGCTAGAGCAGCCCTCCCTTCCTTTTGCAGCATGGAGCTAAGGGGTGTGTGGCCAGGCTCTGGCAGAGTCTCCAGTTAACCCGGCAGTGATAACAGTGTTTATCACTCAGTTAAGAAAACAACAGAGAGACATTACCAGCTACCTGTTGATTCTGCCTGTTGATTCAGCACTGACCATAGGTAGCATGTGGTCTGCTAGCTAATACACAGACACCTCCTCAGCAAGGCAGAGGGGAGGAGGGAATTCCTGCTTAGCAGGGAGTGGTAAGGGGGTGAGGGGAGGCACCCCGCAGTCTCTGGAGATCCAGCCAGGGAAAAGAGGGGAGGGGCCAGCCCCTCTGTGGAGCAGAGAGCCTTGCCCAACCCAGAGAGTATGCCGGGATGCTGGGGGAGTCTGGTTAATCTTAAACCAGGAAGGGGTCTGGGACAGACATTGCATAAACTGGTTTGAGCCAAATTAGTTAAGTCTGATACTACATTCAACCAAGTTTATCTCAAACGGGGTTCAGCCATTTTCAAACTCGTTTATATGCACTGAACATCTGTTCTGTTACAGGTTTAAATCCGTTTCTGATCACTTAAACTGGTTTATGTGTAATGTCTGTCCCTAGCCAAAGGGGCCTCTGGTAATCCACTAGAAAATAAATGCACCTCGAAACTCTATCGCATTAGCTACACAATCCTCCACAATTCTTAGGCAGCTTCTGTGGGCAGCAGATGAGGAATCCTTGACTGCATAGCTCAGTCAAGGAGAAGTGGGCAACCAGAGGGCCCTCGAACTAACTCAGAAGCAGCAAGCCCTCACAGAAATGATCAGCCAATCCGCTACTCTTAAATAAATAAATACATTTCCCACAGCCACAACAGAACAAGCTGGAAAAATCACTTCCAGTGAATCTCTCAGTTTTCTTGCCCTACTTTATACTTAACTGTGAGAAAAGAGGATGTTTTAACAAAATTCTTTTACTTACAAAATGTTTTTTGTTAAAAAAGGCAATTCCTTACTATTGTTTATTCGGTAAGATCTGCATGAGAACAGTCGTGCACCCCAGAATAAATTCTTGTGATACAGATTCTACAAACTTCCCTCAAATAAATCTTTACAACTGCAATCCATGTTTTGTCTGACTGCATGAAGAGTATCACCTTTTTTGAAATGTTACATTTACTGTTGCTTGTTTGCACCAAACACATTAACCACATATGGCTCAATTTCATGTAACTGGTAGATAATAGAGTCATCAAAAACTTTTGTAGACAAATCTGTTATTTTAAGGAAAGCTGGAAAGAAAAAAAAAAAAGAATGCCTGATACCTTAGGTCTGATAGAATATTTATCTTCACACATAAGAGGAAACGTTGCCTCTTGAGTAGTCATGGCACTCATGAATAAACAGGTGTCTTATTACAATGGTAATGATGCCTTTAAAATGTGATAATATGGTTTATAAAAGCCTCCATTTTATAGCTCAGACTATAGTAAGTATCTCAGTTTACAATGATATAGTAAATAGGGGCTTGTGAGCTTGAACCCCTATTTGTATGTACTGAGCACTACATATTTATTCTCTTCTCTTCCTTTCATCTTCCTAGCTAAATTTCTGTACTCCTCCAATTTAATTGAATTCCACATCTAAATATCAGTTGTCTTTTTGCTACCCTTAACAAATTCCTCAGTACTCCCTCCCACTTCTTGCCTCCACCTTCTCTCAGCTATTGCTGACTTTTTCCAAAACAAAATGGACTCATTACATAGCCTGTCTTCCTCCTACAACTTTCTGTTCTTTTTCCCCTTTCAGAGAAACAGCTGCCTCCTTCTTTAAATCTTCCACTTGCCCCATGGACCCTATTCAATCTATCCCTGGATCTCCTTCACATGTATTTTCACTGTCTTTCCTAGTCATCTGGTTAAGCTTTCCTCTGGCTCTTTCCCCTCACAATACAAGTATGCTTTAGTCCACTGATTCTGAACTAGGGTGTCATTAAATCCTTCTAAGAGTGCCCCAGGGTGTTACAAAATATTGATGCTGTTAGGTGTGAAACACCTACACATGATTCACAAGATGAATTGAGAGATTTTAAATAAGAGTCCATAGTACCGAACAGATTCTGACTCCTTGTGGCCAGAATCAGAGCATTTTGCAATAGAATAATTGCTCTAATATTTTTATGTAGTCAAAGAACAAGTGAAAGCTAAGAGCTAAGAAGTACTTTGAGTCTAATGAGAAGCTCCTTGAGGCTTAAAAGGCTGAGAAACACTGCTTTAGTCTCCTTCAACCTAAAAATCTCCATCTTGGACATCTTTGTCTCTCTAACTGTGGCTCCATCTTCCTTCTCCATTTCATTGCTAAACTCATTTGAATATATTAGCCCAAATCCTATTTCACTCAAAGGCATCAAAGTACTCCTTATGCATTTAATGTAGACATGTGACTTTGTGCCACTTACAAAAATGTTTGATCCTATTACCATCTGTCCAACTGAACTTGCTCTTCTGAACATGGTCCACATAATTTTCTGAAACTCCGGTTGGAAGAAAATCAGGCAAAGCGGTTGGTTGATGGACAATGAGTCCCTCATCTTTTAGGCCAATAGAGGTTAATACACTTGCCCAAGGAGTGGTAGGTCAAAGCTATAGCCCCTTCTCAGCCAGAGGGAGTTTGAATCAACATATCCCACTTCCAAACAAATGACTAGGCACCAGGCTATTGACCTAAAAGCTAAAAGGGTTCTTCCTTAACGAGCCTCAAACAGCTGCTCCAGTGGTTTGTCTCCAACCAAAGTTACAGGGACATACCCAAAAGTGCATGTGTCTTCACAAGGGAAACAAGGTCACTACAAAATCATAAGTGACTGCAGTTGAACCCTTCTGAACATACTCAAAAGAACGAGTCTAATTTCACAGGTGGAAATTGGCTCTGAAATCCAGATAAGTATAACAAAAAGGGCTCCTAGTCTTCTACAGTTAAGCATGAAAGAAACTTAGATGCCCTTAGACAAAATAGGATTTCAGTCATTATCTATAATAACTGCTTGAAGATCCAGTCCCATCTACAGTTCACCTCTTGTACTCCACTTATACTGCTTGTAGCAAGCTCACAACCACTGCCTCAATCAATGGGTGTCTCTCACTGCCTTGGCTAGGTCACACTGGGGCTACTTGCCCGCCATGTCTTGTTGTTCAGTGGAGTTTACCTCTGGAGGTGATGTTCAGTAGTTCTCCTGTGACCCCAAGTGACTCTGCTGGTGTGTCTTCCCATCCCTTTCCATCCCAGTGTTTCGGATCAGCTTGGATGATGCTCCTGATGGGACAATGGGTTCCTCCCCTTCTTGCCTGGGACCAGGGATGGCTGTGGCAGGTCTAGCTGCAACCCTGTAGTTTTGGTAAAACTACAACAAAACAAGAATTCAACCCCACATAGCTCAGAGGTGGCAGTGGGAAGGGCAACAATGCCCCTGCACCAAGCGTTTTCTTTCAGTGTGTGGGGTTGGGCAGTACCCTGTATACCCATTTCCCATGGACAAGCCACTCAAGGATGACCCTCTTCTGAGCCTGCTTCAGGGATTGTTCCACTCGGGGTGCATCCTTCTGTGCCCGCAATCTGCTCACGGTGCTGTGAGTTCCCTGCTGGGGCACTCTGGTTCCATGTACATTCACTGGGGGTGTGAGCAGATAGCAAGGTCCTGAGCTGGCTTCTCCCTCTCAGTAGCTTCAGCTGTGCCCACTCTACCATGCTCTCCCAATCCCCGCTGACCTGTGTGTTCCAATTATGATTCTCATGGGTGCTGTACAACATTATGTGGTCTCTGCCGGCCAACGTACTGGCTGCTGCAATCCAACTGGCACTGAAGGTAGTGTCCAGGTCTGCCTGGGCAACCTGGACTTCACCCCTTTTCCAGGGATTCTGGTCCTGGGGAGAGTTATCAGTTCCCTGCCAGCAGAAACATCAGCCTCTGCTCTGTCGGTGCAGATCACCTCATTGGTGCCTTGAGCCTGTGCTGTTCCTCCTGGCTTCCCAGGCTGGGCTGGTAATGCTGGGTCACTTCCAGCCATAGGGAGAGCTTCTGGCTCCATTGATGGTGTTCTCCTGTTTCTCCCAGGACTCCACTTTTGGGCTGCCTTTAAGCCCAGAGCTTTTTGATGATGGACCAACCGGCAGCATGTCTTCCAGCTGTGTGGTGCTGGCTGGCTTGCCCCCAGCCTAGCCATGAGGATGACCATGTGGCGGGGTGGTAAGTGGTTCGGGGGCCTGTCATACTGCTCTTGTTTAAGAGTCTTGTGACCTAGTCTGAACCAAGTCTGAGAACCAGTACTCCACCATCATCTTTCTTGACCAGGCAGCCACCTATAACATTGACCTTGGTTCTTTATCATAGAACCTTGTCTTTCCTTGGATTCCACGACTTTTCTCTCTCCTGGATTTATTTCTACTTCTGTAATTATTTCTTCAGCTGAACACTTATTAACTGTGAACAACACCATCATGCTACCTGTTATTTAAACCTATGACCTAGTTATCATCCTCAGCTCTGATCACTCTTTAGCTTTTCACATTCAGGCTATGGCTAAATTTTGGAGTTTTTCCATAACATCTATAAGATGTTCTTAACCATCTGTATAGCTAAAATTGTAGTCCAGACTCCCATCATCTCATGCAGTGATTAATACAATATTCTTTTCTCTGCTCTTGACAAATGCAATATTGTCCCATGCAATGCTACTACAGAGATCATTTCCTACCCCACTGCTTTGCCTGTCAGCTTTCTCTTTCTCCACTAGCTCCATCTTCTCTACCATATCAAACAGAAGCTGTTTGCCATTACTTTCAAGGTCATTCACAAGTGTATCACAGGAATTCACAGACAAATAATCCCTCTACCAGTTTACCTGCAAAACCCAATCCAGTTCTTGTAGTGAGTGAACATACAAGGCAACTGAAAACCAGGAGAAGATGGTGATAGCCTCCCTTAAAAAAATAGTTTAATGGTTATTACAATAACTTACAATGTAGAAGACCAGGGATTAAATCCATTCTCTTAAATTAGAAAATCATTTAAAATCACATTTCCCACTTTGTATAACATTTAAATATTTCCCTCTTTCTGTAAACCAATGGGTTGCCACTCTCAAAGTCTGTAGGAAAACAGCAGATTTTAGTTTTGTTTGATATTTGCAGGACTTCTTGTTTCTTTGTTTCATTTGTTTACTGTGGGAATAAGGTCATCCAATGTAAAATAAACTGTCTTGAAATCCTGAAGTAGGAGTGACTTCCCTTTATCTGGAAACGGGGAGAATAGCCTGCTTACAGTCTTGCACAATGGAGTCCTGTTCAATGACAGGGGCATTTGGATGCTACCGTAATTCATGAAAGAAAAACAGCAAGCTTAAATTTTCTGCAATGATTAATGATTTTGGATGTCTCAATTTTTGCCCAACATGTAACACCTACAAGGGGCCTGATTCCCAGAAAAGACTAGGCACCCACAGGTGGAGACACTTGGGAAAATAGAGGCTGAATTTATTTCACTATGTTCAGGTAATCTGGTATACAATTTTTTCATTATTAAGGTTATGACCAAGGCCCTGCTTTTAAGAAGGTCATTCTTGCAGAGTCTTCATTGTAATAGCAGTCAGAGGCATAACTGGCCACAGCTAAGCCTGGGGCAGTCCCTCCTCTCCCCTCCCCTGTATCTTCTTTGCATGACTTGCTCCAGAGGCTGCAGCAGTGGGCAACAGGCAGGAACATCAGCTAGACTGTACTGAGGCTGAGGGGAGATGTCACCTCCTTTTTTTGCCATACATGCACGCAAAAAATGCACCTGTTTTGGCAGTAAAAAAGGCATGACACCCAAAAAACGACCTGTTTTTGGCGGTAGCAAAGGGATGATATCTTTTGGCAGTGGCGAACTCCACTGCTCACAATCCTTGTAAATTTCACTGCTGCTCCAGAACTACATTTCCCAGAATGCCTTTCTCTCAGACAGGCTCCTGTGTCACTGCCACTGATCTCCTAGGGAGCTAAAGCCAGAGCCTGTAGAAGCAAGAGGAGTGGGAGACAGGATGGTAAGGCATACCTTCCCCCATTCTGCCCCCCTTAGGTAGCACCCAGAGCTTGTGCCTCACTTGTCCATCCATCCTGACACAGTCCTGATGATAGTGTGTGTGTGTGTGTATGTGTATATATATATATATAGCCAAATGCCCATCAAGAATGATAGGGGGGGAGTGGGCAGGGATAAAGCCCTGTGCCCCCCTGAACACACCTGCTCCCCACCTTCCCTCCTGCTGCTTGGGCCCAGGCCTGCTCCCCGCCTCCCCAGTGCAGCAGCAGGCCCTGGCCCAATGTTGGGGAGGACTCAGCCCAAGGGTGGGGAAAAGCCAACCTGCTGTGGTGAAGAGGGGGGAGCAGTGGGCCCAGGCCAACCCCACAGTGGCAGGGGGACGGGAGAAGTGGACTCAGGGCTGATGCAGGGGACGGGGAGGAGTAGGCCTGGGCCTGAGGGAGGGAGAAGGCCCACTCCTCCCCTCCCCCCACCACTGCCACCTCAGGCTGGGCCCACTGTTCCCTCCCACCGCTGTACCGGGCCAGCTTCTCCACCCCCCTCAGGCTGACTCCTATTCCCTGCCACATCAGGCCTGGGCCCACTCCTCCATTCCCTCCACTGCCACCGCTACCACTGCATCAGCCTGTGTCCACTCTTCCCCCTCCCCCCGCCGCTATGGTGTGCCTGCTCCTCCCCTCCCCGTGTTGGGCCCACTTCTCCCGCTACCGCCAGCGTGTTAACCTGCATTGGCCCTGCAGGTGGCAATGATGGAAGGGGGGAGGGGCAGGCCAAGGCCGGCGCTGCTGGCCTCACCCCCCCTGCAGTGTTGTTGTGAAAGATTGCGGTCCGTTTCTTGGAGGCCACCAAAATCACAGACATACACTTATTAGCAGCAAAAAAGGTATATTTGTAAATAGGGTCAGAGCAGAGTCAAAGACTCAGATTACTCCGAACCCCTGAGGAATTTTTGCAGGCTGTATTTATCCTTTTTTCTCCTGGGCACGTGTGCAGAAACAGGAACTCTTACAGCTCATTTGTTTCATACAAACATATGTGTGGTTACATCACTACATCCAACGCATGTACATTATAATTAACTACTTAAGTATGCAGGGCGGAGAAGTAAATATGCATTAGCTAATTGCGCATGCTCAGAAAGTTCTTTAGGTCACCAAGAGTTTAAACCTCCCCCCCCCACTTTCAAGGACACAGTCAGTTGAATTCCAGCTTTTGTAATCTGCATGAGAAAAGCTAGGGGGAGGCTGGGGGAGAGTGTGATTTAGTATAAGAAGAACTGTGGCAAGGCTAGCCAAGAAAAAAGTCCTTGGCAGTGTTTTTTTCTTATCAGGTACGAGATGCAAACTGTGCATTTCTAACAACACTCCATTTCTAACAATATTATAACAATACTCCATTTCTAACAGTGTCCCGACCCTGCTTTCCCACACCACGCTGCCACTGCCATAGCAAGGGGGGGGAGAGGGAAGGGGAGGCAAAGCCAGCTGCACTGTCCTTACCCCCCCACTCCATCTCCTGTGTCCCCACCATCATGGCAGCACCCCACCACACTGCCACCTCCTGTCTGAACATTGTATTTGCATTTTGATTGGTTGTTTCAGTCATCCAATCAGAGGACGAATAAAGCATTATGGACAGACAGACAGACAGGTTAAGGGTTTTATAATATTAAAATATATAAAAACATATATACGGTGAGAACAGATATAAAGGACAGAAACACACGAACCCTTGGAAGCATATTTTACAAAACAACCACCCCCTGTCTGACCTCATAATCCTCATGCTCAAAGGGAATTTACAAAATACCTCTAGATGACAAGCTTGGGAATAGAAATTCACAATTCTACTGGACAGTAACTGGACAAAATGCAGGCCGTGGCTTTATGGCTCATTACAATTATCAAATACTGCTACTAATCTAATGGCATTGCACAAGTAATAACTGTCCCCTATTTTTAATGTTTTTGCTCTGCCACTAACTAGATTGCCTATTTTGCTGCACTTTTGTCTCATAAAACTCCTTATAATGCCTCTTGACTCCTACTTCTTAGCTCCCCTCCATCCCTTCAAGCAGACTGCTTGCATTTGCACAGTGTTTTCTCTGATAGCTACGTAAGCTTAGATCTGCCACTTTCTTAGACCTGAGGAAGGGTACTTGATGCCTGAAAGCTTGTCCAACAGCTCTCCCAACTATACAGTTGCTCTAATGAAAGATATCCCCAAAGATCCTAGCCTCTCATACATACAAACACACATACGTATATATACCTGTGCATATATACACCCTAATTTTTCACAGCCATGAACAGAATCCTTTTCATTTCTCTTAGGGTCTAAATAAAACCCACAGCCTATCTGCTACAAATAATGTGGAAAATTTCAAAATTCAAAGAGTCACATATGCAAGGATGTAGTAAACTGAAAAATGCAGTACTTGTGAGATACTATATGTTTGGCATGAAGCCTGGGGATACTTAAAGCAAGTGGGACTGGATTGATCATTTCAGAAAATGGAGTCAATGAATTTTGGGTTTTCTGTTCGCATACTGTCTGTAATGAGTTCCAAATTTTTGGAAAGTGACAGTTATCTGTATGAGTTTTCTGAATTATTGTTGCAAATATAAATTTGGTCTGGAGTTGATTTTTAAGCACTTCACCATAAACCTTCCCTATTTCAACTATTAGGTACAACAGATAAATCATTTGGGCTGTGTACAGACGTTCAGGGAAGTTAGGGAGAGGTTAGATCAAGTTAAACAAAGCCACTAAGACAAGTCAGGATGGGGAACAGGGTAGCTAGGGGATTGAGGGAAATCAGGGGGCCAGGAAGCTCCAGGGGACTCCAGGGGGTGTGCAGGGGGATTGGTGGAGGGCAGCAAGATCCACAGGAGGGATTGGGGTTTTGGGGGAAATCAGGGGTGCACGTGGGGTCTACACAGGGGTTGCTTGGGTTCAGGAGGGTTTGGCAGGATCAGGAGGGCTCGCAGGGTCCATAGGGGATTTGAGGTGGCTCTCTCTCACACCTCCTGGGACCAGGAGTATCACTATTGGAGCTTTTCCGGGAATGGCTCCGCCCTCCTGTAATGGGCCAACTGCCTGCTTACTCTCCTGCAACACCTTGATCTTATTTCATTAATAGATTGTTGTAATCAGCAGGAGGCTGCCCATTTTCCACGCCCCGGTGACAGGGGGCGCTACCTGCGGCTCCTTTTCCTCCCCTACACCACAGCCCAAGCCTCGCAGATGGTGCTAACATGGTTTGACTTGGGCCCTGTTGTGTCTTGGCCCTCCTCTTTATTCCTGGGGGCTCCTCGCTGCCCCCCTCTTGCTCTGGGGGCTCCTCGCTGCCTCCCCCTCACTCTGGGGCTGGGGCCAATGCACCCTGCAAATGCTGCACCCTCTCCGGTGCCAGGAACCCCCATGCTACTGGGGAGTCCCTATGAGGCCTCTTCCAACCCCTAATAGCCTCACCCGGTCCTCTGGTCAAAACAGTGAACATAAGACCCCAAAGCCCCTGGGCTACAACATAAAAACTAGACCATCCGGTCAAACTAGATTCACTCCCTACTACAGAGTAAAAGAGAGAGGGATGGAGAGCTCCCCAACCCCAGCAGCAATCGGGGGACGTTCACACCACCAGAGTTCTCCCCTCCATCTGTCCTAGCTGAGTTCCTACTCTACGGCCACTGGAGATGAACTGCCCTCCTGGCCTCCTGCCTGAGCTTAAGAAGAGCTAAGCCCTGCCCCTTCATGTCAGCTGGCTTTACTGGTTGCCCCAGCAACCAGCACCTGCGCAGCCCTGGTGACTGGCAGCTGAGCCTCCCCCTTCCTGCCACTAGGGATCTCTCCTGAGCCGTCTCCGCTTTCAGGCGCAGGGCACCTGAGTGCACTGTGACAGAGCTATTTTTAGTTTATGAACTCCCCCACCCTAGACAAATAACCCCACACTGTGAACCTACCCCCCAATCCCTCCCTCCTCCCCCCACCAGGACTTGCTTCCTGGGCTCCTGGCACTGGCAAACGCTGATAAAGCAAGCACCAGAAGTGACTTGTGGGAGCGGGGTTTGGTGGGCTGGGGCAGGGAGCTTGCTGATCCATGTGGGGAGGTGGGTTGACTAATGCACAGGCCTGCAGGGCCCAGGCCCAGGGACCCCTGCCAATCAGGGCCCCGCTGGGTGCCTGGGTTCCCTCAGGAAATGGCAGTTTCGCCTTGCAGGTGGGCAGCATTCTAGCCTTCAAGGGGTCCTGCTTGGGGCTGCCAGGAGCAGGACGTAAAATGTGCCATGTACATGTGCACAGCTGCACGCATGTGCATGGCCAAGACAACAACTGGGCAGTGTAGATAGCAGCTTCCTGCAGGTAAATGAGGAAGGGGCATGGGGGAGGGGAGGGGTATGGGGAGGGGCAGATCCACAGTGAGGGAGGGAATGGGGCAGAGAGCACTGCCCAGCTAGGATGGTGCATGGGATCCGAGGCCAGGGTGTAGAGTGGGATGGAGCCATGGGCAGCTTGTCCAGGGGGGTACAGGGGGGAGGGGTGGTTCCCCACTGCTGCACACATGCCTCAGGGGAGGCATGGGGGGGCATGTGTCCCCCAGAATTGTGCACAGGGAAGATGTGGACTAACCACTGCAGGCTTGGGGCTGCCTGTTGTGCTGCATTTGCCCCAATGGCCCTGTGCTGGCTACACAACCCCTGCCCACCCAGCAGCAGTGGAGGCAGTGAGTTGTGCCTCCTGATGCTGGCTAGGCAGGGGGCACACAGCCAGCATGGGGGCCCCTGGAACAAAGGCAGCAAAGTGGAGAGCCCCAAACCCACAGTGAGTTGCTTGCATCTGCCCTCACCCCACTCAGCTCTACTCCAGCTGTGGCAGTAGAAGTGCGGGCAGGGAGGAGAGGCAGGCATATGTCACCCCACCCCCAGCCCAGCCAGGTCCATTCAGCCTTCCCCTTGGGGTATGGAGGCCCGCTCTATCCTTGGCACTGACAGCACCAGGAGGGGAAGGGGCCCCTCCCCTGCTGAAGTCAATACAATCATGTTTATAATGAGGCATAGGGGCCTCCAATTTTCTATTTGCCTAGGGCTGCCTCCACTGGGGGTTGTCCACCTGGAGGTGGGTTGAGGGGCAAGGTGGGGGCAGTGCAGGAGTAGGAAAAGCACAACCTCAAGGCTGGGGCCAGCCCTGGGGCTGCACTCGAAGTTGTACAAAAGTTTGGGACAGTTAAATCAGCCTAAAATGGCCAACCCAGTCTAAGTTAACACTATCTCACAGGTAGTGCTAACTTAGATCATGTTGGCCATTTTTTGACCAACCTAACCTTCCTGGAACTTCTGTACAGTTCAAGAACAGATCCACCCATCTAGGGATTTAAGTCCCCACCAGGGCATACTAAATTAGATCAGGTGGCCATTTCTAACTTCCCCCTAATGTCCCCAGATGTCTCTACATAGCACTGGTGAGTTTATGTTTCCTGACTGAATGAGCTTAATCCTAGAATAGGATTTCAGAGTGAATCTTTGTCATGAAGGGCAGGTTGTCTCCTTGGTGTATTCTGTACTATTTATTTTAAGTTTGGTTTAAAATTTGTTATTTAGGCAAGTATTCCTACTAATAAAATCATTTGTAGAATATCTGCAGAAAATAAACAAATCAAAGAAACATGAACGCAGGAAAGCTAATTTGTTTTGAACATTGAATAGGAAAATATAGCAAAACAATATTCTTCCAAAACGAGTTCCTATAAAGGAACTTGAATAAAGGCAGAGGGGTATACATTTGCCTTCACTTTCTATACTTAAACACTTTCCCCAAGGCTAATTGTGTATTGTATTATTAGTAATGTATTTACGAAGTGCTTATTTCCACGATATCTGAATGCAGTTTATAAACATCTCTCTTTCTATGCTCTCAACCCCCTTGAGCACGTCTTAGCTGAAGACCCAGACTCCACATGAAGAAGGGAAACCCAACTCCTCTGTATTAAAATGCCTGCATGGAAAATGGAAGTTTCCACAGGCTCAGAAGGTGATGAGATTCACATCCAGTTTAATTTCCCATAGAAACAAGTTCCATAGCCATAGACACTTTACCATAGGAGGTATACTATTAGCTAAGCTGTCTCTAGTTAAACAGAATGTGCATTGCTGCAGTAGGGTCAGAGTTTTATAGAGAAGGAACAAGCCTTTATATTGGCCCCTAAACTGGTTAGGTGGCCAACATAGAACATAAAGCACTGGTGTGATGTGCTTGATTTAAGTTAACAGATATCTAATAGTCCTGACTATTGTCGATTAAGTATCATATCCCCTGTGAAGAGGACCATTAGCACAGAACAGCACTGGAAGGAAACAGACGTGGTCTGAAAGAGAATCATACACGGTGTGTGTGCAAGTTAGCTCCCCTCACTGAGACACTGAGAAATTGGCTAAATCATTTGCAAATTTCCACTAATCTTGCCAAAAGGTTTTGCAGGTATGTGTTCATGTTTCTCATTCGTTTTATTTGCTCAGCACTCTGTCCTGAGAAGTCTGAGTTTATTAGACATCCATTATAATTGACACATTGTTGCAGTAGGGGTGAATAGATGCATTAGACAGATTATCTTAATTGGCTTTCATCCAAAAGAATTAAAATAAAAAGACAGCTGAATTTCATTCACATTTTCAATTAGTAAAACTTCCTTTCATTATTATAATGCTTGCTGAAATAGCAGCCACATCAGGGTGACAAATCCCGTTATCATGCTTTCTCCAATTGTCTTCTAAAAAGGCGTCTATTGAAAGCATTGTCTGGGCTTGTGTATAACTCTGACAATCACGTTCTACTCAAAGAGAGGGGGGAGGGTGTCTGACTGGGATGTATACAGAAATGCATTTTTTCCCCTTGATGGTAGTTCTTCAGTGTCGACTTCTTGTGGTGGGACAACATGCTATGAGAGACTATGCGTGCTAACAAGATCAATCATCAAGCATTAGTGGAATTCTCATGCTTTCCACCTATTTTTCTCTCTTTTCTCTCTCAAACATGATCCTTTGCAGGTGTTATTTGTTTGTCTGACTGTTACATTGCAAATGTGGATCCTTTTTTGGGGAAGAGTCAATAACTGAACTCAGATCACAGAAATTGGTATAACACTGAAGTACTAATTGAAAAGAATGTAAAAAATTGTTCTTTAGGAACCCAAAGAAGGACAAACTGTTTGGGGAAAGAAAAACAATGAGGATGCTTTTTCAACCTTCCTTCTATTATTTGACAATCCAAACAGCCTCCCGAGTTCTAAATTCAAACCAACTCACCTAAGTTAACCAGACAAAATAATGTTATTAATTTGTTCCATGTGACAATAAAGACAACCATGTTGATAACCAGAAAATTGAGTCCTTTTAGGACTTAAGTTACTCAGTTTCCTCTCACTGAGTTATTTTCCATGACCTGAATGTTATTGTCTGAGGGGGTTAGTTTTTTTTTTTTATTTAACTATCCATTTATTGAATTGTTCCCTCTTACATACTTTCCTATATCATATAAACCTTTTGACTGCTGTATTCTCATGTATCCTTCCATTTAAAATATGCATACAGATCACAACCATTGACTTCTGGGGATGCATTTTGCTTCTTCACATATAGAAGCTGCTGGAAGATCCCAGCAGCCGTGGTCTTCCAGTCTCAGGGGTGCATGAAGCTCCTGGTGCTGGGAGACTGCAGCCGCCACAATCTTTCAGTCTCAGAGGTGTATGAAACCCCTGGGGCTGGGAGATCGCAGCAGCAGGTCTGACTGAAGTTGCTACAATCTCCCAGCCCCAGGGACTCCACATACCCCAAGGCTAGGAGATCACTGCCGTGCCCTGCAGCGGCTGGGACTCAGCTGGGTCCTGGCACGAGAAGGTGCACTGCTAGGACCCAGCATCTGCAGCTATGGGACTCTGGATCCCCGAAGTGCCAGGATCCTGAGTCAGCAGGTGCTGGGGCTGAGAGTCCCTTTAGTTGCAGGACTTGCAGGCTCAGCTGGGCAAGGTGCACCCCTGTAGCTGGGAGCCCTGTCAGCTGACAGGGCTTCCAGCTGCACAGGAGGCCCTGCTACACATGCAAATTAAAGTTCAGTAGCAAGCAGCTACAAAGTCAGTGCACATTTTTAGGTCTAATTTTATAGATGGTTGAAGCTTTTATGACATGACAGCTACTTTCCATGTGTAGCTCATCTCAAGGTAATTGCATTATACCTCTAAAGTGTAGAGGAGGGCATAGTAATGTCACTCTGCTTCTGCAAGTGCCAGGGCATTAATGCTACTACTGAAACACTAGTAGTAAAAGCACTTTGAGGCTCTACATCTTTTCCATACACGGTTCTTATAGTTCTTCACTAAATTAATTAATTCAGTCTAATCATGACATTTTACAAATGGGAAAAACTGAACTATAGACTTGGATCCTCCCACAACATCAAAGGCAAAATTTAAGAAGTAAATAACACTTCTTTGTGGCTAGAGCAGTGGTTCTCAACTTCTTCGAATCCCAACGTCCCACCCAACCTCTTTGAATGTGGTGGCGGCCCCAGCTGAGAACCATTGTTGTGATGCCTTAGCTTACCTCCATGGTTCTTAACTGAGTGCACTGCCACCACCAGGTAAAACTGCGCCGCACAGCTTGTGTACAGCCAAACCAGGAAGAGCTGTGGCACATGCATGTTCTCCCGCTTCATTAGGCTTCTCTGATAAGCCTAAACAGGTAGCAGTTGTCAATATAAACCCTGTCACTACAAACCCTTCCCCCATCTGGTCTACAGAAACCCTTAGAGGAAGCCAGTTGCAATCATAATTCTCATGGGAACTGGCTAGTTTTCTCAGTGTTCAAACCTGGTTTATAGAAAACAATGAAGACATTAACCAGGAGGGAGGAAGAATAGTTGTGTGGTTAACAGCTGCTTCTCCTATTTCTACCATGGGTTTCTTGTGTAACTTTGAGCTTTTTCTAAGTTATCCATAAGTATATATTTTTATCCCTTAACTACTGCTCATTTTTAAATAGCTTTCTACTATGCTCATTCCTTTTCTGAGAGTCATTTTAATGCACATAGCTTTCTTACTTCTCTTTTCCTTTAGAATCTGTTCTTTGAAGGGCCAAGATGGGGTGATGCCACTCATTATGTAATGTCTGTGTGACTTCCTGAAGAAGAAAAGGGTAGGGTTTAGCAAAATTTCTCATGGAAGCTAGCTTTACTGGTATGATTCCTTCATAAGTATTCCCTGTCCCAAGCTGTGGGGGGTACATCCTTGTTCAAGATCCATCCTACCGCCAGTGCTCTTAGAGGGTGAAAACATATTAAGATCTGAGTGGGGGGTTATTGTCAGCTGAGATGAAGATGTGGAAACCCATGAGTGGGGGGGGAGGTATTAAACACTGAGAAGAAGGTGTGAGAACCCATTTAAAATTATTCCTTGAGATAAGTGAAGTGGTTTTGAACCTTTCTGTATGTGAGGCACCCTCATTGGACTAGAGGCACCCCTCCATAATTCTTGCAAAGTGAGTGGCACCCAATTCCAAAAACTAATTTATATATTATAGTGATTAATTCTTGCAGAGCAGCCAAGGGATCATCCAGGCAGGGACAACCCTGAGCTTGTGCTTACCCCACATCTCTTGTACCCTTCAAAGGATCTATTAGCACTATAGGGTACAGTGGCATCATGGTTGAAAATCATTGTTTTTGATCGTAATTACAGATCTAGAATTCTAAGTCAGATTTTTCCCTTGTCTTGCATATATTGGGTTACTCGAAGATTTAATGCATTTATGTTGATAAAATGTTATGAAATCCTCAGATTGAAGGTGCTAAGCATGCTTATTATTAGGAGACATGGACCTAAAGCCACAGCTGTTACTTCTTTTTTTTTTCAGTTTTTCTGTTGCATTTTGTTCTTTTTGTCTCACATACATCTTAAAATGCTACACAACTGGCAAATTGAAAACTATTTCCTCTCATCCAAAACCAGTTTGTTTCTCTACCTTTTTGTCTAGCTGTCTCCTAAGAATTAATTAAGCATTCATTTAATATCTGTCAGCATTTCTGTTAAGCCAAACCAAGACAATCTTGCTCTTGGTCAGGTTCCTATAAAGAAGAAAATGTATTTATTTTTTAATGACACTCTAGAGCTTCTAAAGTTGCTGTAAAGCATCCATTAAAAATCTAAAATCAAAAACAAAAGAATAAACGGAACTCTAAACCTAAAATCACGAAGGAATAATGCTAAAAAAAAGAAGAAAGGATGTAAAGCATCTCATCTTCCTATTAAAGATACATTTTACATCTAATAGAGTTAAGAAGTCAACATTGACTTATATTGCCTGAAAGGCTTTCTGAATTATTGAAAAACTGCAGTATAGATTAAATGAAAACAACAGTTTGAAAAAACTCTTTCCTCCCTGTGAATGTATATGCAGCTACAGCCAATTTTCAAGGTTATTATTGGACAAGTTCATCATTTTTCCATTATATAAAACCAAGTAAACTTAATGAAAATTCACCTTTATACAACTTTTGGGCAAAGGGAAACTGAAAGGCACCTAAGGAAAACCTAATTAAAATAACAGGAAAATAGGGATGAAAGGGAATCTCAGGTGACCATCTAGTCCAAAATCCTGCTCAAGGAAGGATCATCCATATCTAAACCATTCCAGTCAGGTGTTTGTCTCATCTGCTCTTGAAAGCTGCCATGGATGGAGATTCCACTACCTGTCTTGATAATCAAAGTTTAACCTTTAGGTGCCTGTCACTTTAAGGTCCAGAGCAGACATCAGGGCAGGTGGCAGGTGTGAGCTGGCAGCTGGAAAGACACCACCTGTCTGAGCAGCTGCTCAGGAACACCTTGAAGGTAAGGGCAGGAGCCTTGGGGATGGCAGGAGGCTCCTGGTCCTGGGTATGACTGAAAACTGCACCCTGCTGGGGAAGGATGGTTTGGTGGGGATACCCATGGTATCTCCCCAGAAATGTCAGGCCAGTTGCCTCCCCAGTGAAAAGCAAGTAGAGGCACCTTATAACCGCACTACCCAGTGGATCCTAGAACAGACATTGGGGCTAGGCACACCTATTGAGAGACATCTGAGCTAATGGGGGTGTAAGACTCTGGGGCTCCAGTATAAGGGGTGGAGTGGGGACAGGTACACCTAGAGAGAGGCACCTGAGTCCATGGGGTGTAAGAGCCCAATGCCCCAGCAAGGGGGAATATAAGTGTGTGGCTCAGTGAGGAGATAGAGGCTGAGTTCAGTCCAGTGTGGGGCAGAAGGCTGATGACTACATAGACTGGGGTGCACAGTGGTGCCTGAAGGGCTGAGTGCAGACTGGCCAGAGTGTGAGTAGCCAAATCTGAAGGTCATGGAGTAGGCCAGATTGAGAGTGGCCCAGTGAGGGGCAGTATGAATGAGGCCCTGTGAGAGAAGGTGGAATGCAAGAGCAAATTGCAAAATGCCCAGCAAGGGGTATAGTTTGGCCCGGTCCTGGACCAGTGCTATAACCAACTTATAATGCCATCAGCAAGGCATGGGACATAGCCATGTGTAAACCCCTTGGCATTGGGGTATTAAAATGGGCAGCCTCCCACTTATTACATTAGGTTGATCCCAACAAGTTGTAGCAAGCAAGATAGGGCACACTGCCATAGACGGAGGGGTGGACATTCATCAAACACACTAAAAATGACAAAGTTCTTCCTAATATCAAATTTCCTTTGTTACAGTCTAAGACAGATATTTTTTGTCCTGTCCCCTGAAGCCATAAAGAATAGTCTAGCACCATCCTGCTTATAACCACCCTTAAGATTCATAGATTCATGGATTCATAGATGCTAGGATTGGAAGGGACCTCAAAAGATCATCAAATCTGACCCCCTCCCTAGGCAGGAAAGAGTCCAAAGGCCATATACCTATCCAGCCTTCTCTTAAAGACTCCCAAAGTAGGGAAGAGCACCACCTCCCTTGGAAGCCTATTCCAAATTTTGGCTACCCTTACCATGAAGATGTTTTTCCTGATGTCTAGCCAAAATCTGCTCTCTGTCAGTTTGTGACCATTGTTCCTTGTTACCCCAAGAAGCCCCCTGGAGAACAGAGCATCTCCAATCCCTTGCTGCGTTCCCCTAATGAATTTGTAGGTGGCTACAAGATCACCTCTCAGCCTTCTCTTGCGGAGGCTGAAGAGGTCCAGATCCCTCAGTCTCTCCTCATAGGGGTTGAAGATATTCAACCTTCCTGAGTCTTCTCTTCTCCAGATGAAATAATCTTAGTTATTCCAACCTTTTCTCATAAATCTGTTTCCTAAATTTTTTTATTGCTTTCTTTCTAATTTGTCCATGTGTGGCAGAGCACCTTTGGTGCCTGCCACTTTAAGGGCAAGAGCAGACAGCAGTGCAACCGGGAGGTGTGGGTCAGCCTTGATGAGAAAGTCACATGGCCACAGGCTGGTCCATGCAATTGGTGGAGTGGGCTGAGTAACCTCCATTTTAGCTCAGACCCTCAGACTGTAGTGGGCAGTTGGCTGCTGATAGCCATAGCAACAACACCCAGCTGAGCTGCTGTTCATGGAACACCTTGGAGGTAAGGGAGGAACTATGGGGATGGTAGGAGGTTCCTAGAGAGCCCTTTGGGTTCCTGAGCCCCAGGGAGCAGGCTAAGACTTAGTAAGAGAAAGGCTAAGCCTAGGCATGGGGCTAACAGCTTGTAGGCCTACAAAAAGGCCTATGATTCTATGAAAAAGGGGTCAGGCAAACCCCTGAGTGGATCTGACAGGGGTTCAGCCAGGAGCTCAGGAGAGCCCAGTTGGGCCAGGCCTCAGGCAGCATTGTGGGGATGTTAGGCCAACACAGATAAGGGTGAGGTCTCTACCGTGGGGCCCAGGCAGAACCCCTCTGTAGTATGGGAGTCAGCAGCTGCCAGCCTGACTTTATGATCCTTTGCACTGGTCAATGCAACAGGGCCAGGGCCTGACCACCTAAGGGCAATTAAGCCCAATGTGAGGGGCAGGCTAGGGCCACAGTGAGCTGTCTGGCACCCCGACTGGCCTAGAGCCAGGGCCAGAGCCTACAAAGCATGAAGGTCCCTTTGACTGGGGGGACATCACAGCGAAAGAGGTTAGGGGTCAGCCAGCATTCAGACTATTATGAAGGAGGCTGCAATACGGCCTCTGGAGGGGAGGTATCTAAACGAGGGTCAGAGTGAGAGCGGGCCCAGGGAAAGAGACAGCCTAATACATCACCCAGAAGCCCTAGCAGGGGAACTAGACCAGGGTAGGTAGGCCTGGGTTGGCCCTGGGCATGACCGGAAACTGCACCCTGCCACAGAAGGGTATTCTGATGGGGTTGTCTATGGCAGGCCAGTCCCCCAGAAATGCCAGGTCAGTTACTTCCCTGGTAAAAGGCAGATAGATGTGCCTGATAACCCCAGCCCCCACTATCTGTTAGGCCATTAAGCCTGGAAGGTAGTGGGGGGTATGCCTAGGGGGAGTCAGCTGAGTCCATTGTGAGTAGTGGTAACAAGGTATGCTTGGGAAGAGGCCTGAGCCCCCATATGGGGGCATAAGGGCCTGGTGGCCCTAGTTGGAAGGGACCATAGTAGTGAGGCTCCAGAGTAGGGGCAGTGAAGGGTAGGTCCTAGGGTGAGGGCAAGTGTAGAAGCCCCAGAAGGGGGCAGTGAGGCCCAGGTTGATCTTCAGATGTCTGAAGTCATAGTTGGGCCGGAGGCAGCATTGTGGAAGGGGTGAGTACTTGGCCCTAATGAGGGCAAGAGAGTGAAGAGTTACCCAGAGAGAGGCTTGGGTCAGAGCTCTGCCCAGGGCAAAATGAATTGGCTGGACACTTTTCAGATGAGGGTTGTGAGAGGGCCCAAGAGGCTGCGTGCTGGCCAGCCAAGGTGTGTGAGTAGGCAAGCCTGATGGTCTACAGGGGCACTCAAGCAAGCAGGGAAGGTTGGGTGTGGCCCAGTGACAGCATGTAAGAGGCCCACTGAGAGTGGATGGAGTGCAAGACGCATGGTGAGAGTGGTGAGGTGAATGACTCCCAATCGAGTGGGGTGAAAGGATGAATGCATGTGGCCTAGCAAGGGGCTGAATTTGCTTTGGCTCATGACTGGGCCAAAGAGCAACTCAGGGATGCCATGTGCAAGGCATGGGGCATGATAAGAGAAGGTAGGAGTCATGTGTACACCCCTGCACATTGGGGTCGTAAATGGGCAGCTTCCCTCATTTTTCCATGCAGTATCTTAACAGCAAGGCATGGCAAACGAGACTGGGCAGGCTGCCCTAGGCAGATGGGTGGGCTGGTACTGTGACTCGGCCCAGAAGTTGCCTCCTGTTGCACCATGTCTGTTTTTAAACATGGCTCCAAAAACTGACTTCAAGTGAGAACTTATCATTTTTTAATAGAAGGAAAGAATCACTTCTTTTGACTTGCAAGCAGCAGTACTGTTAATATGACATGGTATGCTATCAGCCTACTTTTCAATTGGAGCATATTGTTGACTCCTATTCAACTTATAGTCCCAAGTCCTTTTCTTCTGTTTTGCAGAAAAGCCGTTCATAGAGAAAAATAAGAATGTAAAAACCAAATACGGCAACAAAAACACAAATGAGAGGAGGTGAAAAGTAGAATAAATGAGCAAGAAGAAAGAGCTGTTTAATGTATCCATCTATCAGTTCACTCAGTCATGTATTGGTCTGTTCAGTGGCTGGATAAACACTGAATTGATTGTTGTATTTTTTAGGTAGTCAGTAACAACCTGATTATTTCGTTTATTTCTTTGGGTAATGGTGGGAGAGCATATTGTTGTTGAACAGAGACAGGGAAACTGCTACAAACACTGATACAAATCATTGACCACTGCTGTGCCATTTATTAGGCTCTCTGCTTTATACTTTGGGTTGTAGAGTATGTTGGTATTTGAAGGGAATTGCAATGTTCAAGTTAACTGTTTATCAAGTGAGGATCTAGCACTGACTCAGGGCTACTCCTTGTCGGCAAAGGAGGGCCAGATTATCAAAAACATTCATGTAAAAATAGGTATCCATTGCTTCCTTGTGAACAGCTGTAAGGTCCATACTACCCCTGCTTTGCACATGCCCCTCTGAAAAACTAAGTCGGGAAGACGTAGCAGGAGATGTCTTATGAATATAATTCCTTGTAACACATTGTTGGGGAATATTACACATAAGGTTGGCTAATA
The DNA here is from genome assembly GCF_001723895.1 of Crocodylus porosus. NCBI lineage: Eukaryota > Metazoa > Chordata > Crocodylia > Crocodylidae > Crocodylus > Crocodylus porosus. The sequence continues at coordinate 229,300,540 of NW_017728886.1, forward strand.
AACAACTTCCATTTTGTGAAACACGTCAAGGTTTCAATATTTGCTTTTGATTTACATCAGAACCAAAACCAGAGACTTCTAAATTTTATGTGGAAAACAATGGAGACATCCCAGAAAAATCTGTACTTTAGTTATAAACCCATGCTAAAGCTTTTGCAGAAGCAATTCCACAGCTATTGCTACCTTTGAAAGCTACATGAAGTTAGCACAGGTCTGCTAAAATGTACCATCGTCATGCCTTCCTTTTGCCGTCATAGCACACCAAGATACAGTTAGAGAAACACACACTCCACAACAGCAATTCAGGCTCTCATCTGGGATGTGAGAATATCAAGGCCGCGTCTCTATTCTGTCTGTTTGTAAGACATTTCTCTTTAAAAGAGATATAACTTTTTGATGGGAAAACATTTAAATGTTTTTGTTCAATTTACCAACAATTGTTATTTAGTCATTTAGAATAGATCCCATTATGCTTTGCACTGCTGTGGTTATACTTCTCTTCAATGATTTACTTGCTAATCATACCTGTGAGTTGTGTTTCAGGTTAACTAGCTTGTTACGTGATTTCCAGTGTTTCCAGGAAAACATAGCCACTTTACCAGTCTATGACTTTCATTCATACCAACCAGTGCAACCACCTTCCATTCAAGTATACATGCCCTGTACCAGAGCTTGTCTCAAGCTTGTGCAAACAGAGTGGACACATGTGCTTCCCTTCCCCTTGTTTGCCATACACATGGGAAGTTTAGCTTTTAACAGGAAAAGGTGGGGGGGGGGAGACTGAAGTCACAATGTCACCTGGAAGAAAAGATAATTTAAGATCAGCATCATTCTAACTGTAGGAAAGTCAGTTGCCCCCACATACTGCCTTAAAAACAAGAATAAAATTTGGAATTACAAATCTCTCTATATTAGATTCCTCTTCCCCAAACTTCCATCAGTTCCTTGTCTTCCTGGCCCAAAGTTTGAGAAGATTTCCTCATTTGCTTAGCTTTGTAAACACTAGGAGCAGCTACATGAGACACTAAATGCAAAGTAGACTAATTCTACTGTGTGTTACCATGTCACGGCAAAAGCCAGGCTATTGCACTAACGTGTAGTAGAATTAGTCTATTGTGCATTAGCATTGCTAAAAAAGGGTGCACCATTTACTGCATATTGAATTATTACATGCTATTACATGTACTAAACTTAATGTGCAGTAACTATGGTTCATGAATGCATATGTAGGCATGGTCTCAGTGGCTCATTCCACTGAAATCAATGAAGTTCTATGTCAAAGGTTAAGGATGTGTATAAGTCTTTCAGAATCAGGGTCTTAGATTATAAATCCTTTTTGAGAACTTAGTCCTTCTGCAGTGGTTACACTTAAAATCTTTATTCCAATTTTGGAGAGATTGCAGATTCCTGAGAATATCCCCCAATTTAAGTGTAGAAGCTCTGTTTCAGCGTAAGAAAAGCATTTTAAATGTGCTCTATGTTTATAACAAAGTGGCCTTGATCCCACTGAATATTTCTGCAATGTAAGTAAATAGAAAATGACAACCAACAACATTGTTTTTGCCAGTAACACATTTTCACAGAAAGGAATTATAAGCATGAGCACAGCTACGGGAAACACATTTCAAACCCCAAGCATTTGTTAGCAAAATTTAGTTTAATTTTTCAGCCAGATCTACTTCCAAGACTTGCAGGTAAATAAGTGCTATAATCCCACCTTTATTGCTAAGGAGCTTGCCATAATTAAGAGGTGAACCTGTGACTTATCTATAGAAACTGTCATTGTACTAGATGGATTAAAATTCCATGATGTTTAGCTCCCAGACCACTGCAGAACAGTGCCTCCTTATAAAATAAGTAATGTAACTTTTGGAAAGCACTGTGTTATGATGTATGAAATGAAATATCCTTGCCTAGTGCACAGAGAGAATCAAGCAGATACAATAAAATAAATTTGCAGCAACAGTGGAAAATGCACATAAAGTACGTTGTTTTATTTATGTCTCTTACAAAGTCTTTCTTTTCAACCTGTGGGAAGTCACAGATGTAAAAATTAAATATAAAAACTTTAAAGAAAACTTTCCCTGCAGAAGGCAATCTAGGGATATTACACATACTATTTTGCCTTCCTTCTATGTGTCTTTACTACGCACTTAAAGCTGATGTTTTCAAAGCAAGGTATGAAGGATCTGAGAAATATTTGACTGTATGTGTGGGCACTGAGAATTTGAGAAAATAATTATAGTATAAGTCACCTGTATCTTTTTTTCACCTTGCTGGAGTCACAGATGGAAGGGGTATATGATACTAAAAAGACATTTATGAGAAGCTAGATTAACTACCACAGATTTTAAGGTTTAAGAAAATTAAGATCTATAATACCCACTGGTGCGGCTCCACACCTCACAGCAACAGTAGAGGCTGTATAGGAATAAAAGCATAGGCAGGATCTGGGTAATGTTGTCACTCAGGGCCTGTCTGTTCGGTAACTGCAGAGCATGTTAACTTACCCAATCTACCTTGAAAGTAGCTCTAGCTCAAATATTGCTAACAGCATAGCAGTGTCAGCACAGAACTGAGCACAGGCTACAAAAGACACCCAAGAAGCTAAGTAACTATTCAGGCTGTTTGTTACCCATGATGAGCTTATGCTGCCATGCCCATCCTTCTTACAGTACCTGAACTACTCAGTTAAAAGTTAGGGACAGGATCCTATTTCACTTTATGCACTCAAGAGGTGGGTAACTAGCTGCAGAACTGTTGATTTCGGCAATTACAGTTTGCTGGCCAGGCGGATACACAGCGCCACACATGCATACAATGAGCATAACTCATAAAAGCGTGGCAAAAAGCCAGATGTTAGATGCCAAGGGAGGAAGATCCTCCTACCTTTTACCCCAATAGCTGACTGTGATGCTCATTCAGAAAGCAGGAGACCCAAGATAAGGCTCCACCAGAGCTGGCCTTAGAGAAAAAGGTGACCTGGGCAAACTTGTATTTTGGCACCCTTCCCCCTGCTTTATTTCAGAAATAAAGCTATAATCTTAAAAGGTTTTTTTTTTTATAATTTACTATTAGAAAAATAAAAAGAGGAAATTACACTAAATTCAATTCAATGAAATTCAGGTTTATTCAAATAATAAATAATATGCCATACAAAACATTATAACTAAGTGATGAATAAACTAAACATTAAATTAAACACTAAACTAACAATTAACATTAACAAATAATAAACTCTATTAACCAAGATTCCAAGACTTGGAAGACCATTCTGAGCAC